>NC_090446.1:599262083-599581249 GCF_031143425.1 Pleurodeles waltl | reverse complement strand
CCGAACTGCTACAGGCTCCCGGGGAGGCGGGTGGGCACATGTGAATCTTCAGCGACTAATGCCACGAACAGATGTACACTGGGTAAGTGACATTTTCAGTTCGATGGCATCTGTCGCTGTAGATACACATGTTGTGCATAGACTAGTAAGCAGTTATCTCCCCAAAAGCGGTGGCTCAGCCTGTAGGAGTGGAAGTAGTTTGAAATAAGGTTCTTAACACGGCTTGACCTACTGTGGCTTGTTGTGCGGATAGCACGTCTACACAGTAGTGCTTGGTGAACGTGTGAGGCGTAGACCATGTGGCTGCCTTACATATTTCGTGCATTGGAATATTTCCTAGAAAGGCCATGGTGGCACCTTTCTTTCTGGTTGAGTGTGCCTTTGGTGTAATGGGCAGCTGTCGTTTTGCTTTAAGGTAGCAGATTTGGATGCACTTAACTATCCATCTGGCTATACCTTGTTTTGATATTGGGTTTCCTGCATGAGGTTTTTGGAATGCAATAAATAGCTGTTTAGTTTTTCTGATGTTCTTTGTTCTGTCAATGTAGTACATTAATGCTCTTTTGACATCTAATGTATGTAGTGCCCTCTCAGCTACGGAATTTGGCTGTGGGAAGAATACTGGTAGTTCTACCGTTTGATTTAGGTGGAATGGTGAAAGAACCTTCGGTAAAAATTTAGGATTAGTCCTTAGGACTACCTTATTTTTGTGTAGTTGGATAAAAGGTTCTTGTATTGTAAACGCCTGAATTTCACTTACTCTTCTTAGAGATGTGATGGCGATGAGAAATGCAACTTTCCAGGTTAGGAATTGTAGTTCGCAAGAATGCATAGGTTCAAAGGGTGGACCCATGAGTCTTGTTAAGACGATGTTGAGGTTCCATGAAGGAACGGGTGGTGTCCTTGGTGGTATAATTCTTTTGAGGCCTTCCATAAACGCTTTAATGACAGGTATCCTAAATAGTGAAGTTGAATGAGTAATCTGCAGGTATGCAGATATTGCTGCGAGGTGTATTTTAATGGAAGAGAAGGCCAGGTTCGATTTTTGTAAGTGTAGTAAGTAGCCTACTACATCCTTTGGAGATGCGTGTAATGGTTGAATTTGATTCTGATGGCAGTAGCAAACAAACCTTTTTCATTTGCTTGCATAGCAGTGTCTAGTGGATGGTCTTCTAGCTTGTTTTATGACTTCCATACATTCTTGTGTGAGGTTTAAGTGTCCGAATTCTAGGATTTCAGGAGCCAGATTGCTAGATTCAGCGATGCTGGGTTTGGATGCCTGATCTGTTGTTTGTGTTGTGTTAACAGATCTGGCCTGTTGGGCAACTTGACGTGGGGTACTACTGATAGGTCTAGCAGTGTTGTGTACCAAGGTTGCCTTACCCATGTTGGTGCTATCAGTATGAGTTTGAGTTTGTTTTGACTCAATTTGTTTACTAGATATGGAAGGAGAGGGAGAGGGGGAAAAGCGTACGCAAATATCCCTGACCAGTTCATCCATAGGGCATTGCCTTGAGACTGCCTGTGTGGGTATCTGGATGTGAAGTTTTGGCATTTTGCGTTCTCCTTTGTCGCAAATAAGTCTATTTGAGGTGTTCCCCAAAGTTTGAAGTAAGTGTTTAGAATTTGGGGGTGAATTTCCCATTCGTGGACCTGTTGGTGATCTCGAGAGAGATTGTCTGCAAGTTGATTTTGGATCCCTGGAATAAACTGTGCTATTAGGCGAACGTGGTTGTGAATTGCCCAGCGCCATATCTTTTGTGCTAGAAGGCTCAGCTGCGGTGACTGTGTCCCCCCTGTTTGTTTAGATAATACATTGTTGTCATGTTGTCTGTTTTGACAAGAATGTACTTGTGAGTTATGATTGGTTGGAATACTTTTAGTGCTTGAAAAACTGCTAGCAGTTCCAGGTGATTTATGTGCAATTTTGTTTGATGTACGTCCCATTGTCCTTGTATGCTGTGTTGATCGAGGTGTGCTCCCCACCCCGTCATGGAAGCATCTGTCGTTATTACGTATTGTGGCACTGGGTCTTGGAAAGGCCGCCCTTTGTTTAAATTTATACTGTTCCACCATAGAAGCGAGAGGTATGTTTGGCGGTCTATCAACACCAGATCTAGAAGGTGACCCTGTGCTTGTGACCATTGCGATGCTAGGCACTGTTGTAAGGGCCTCATGTGCAGTCTTGCGTTCGGGACAATGGCTATGCAGGAGGACATCATGCCTAGGAGTTGTAATATCATTTTTGCTTGTATTCTCTGTGTTGGGTACATGCGTTGTATGATCTTGTTGAAATTTTGAATTCTCTGTGGATTTGGAGTGGCTAATCCTTTTGTTGGGTCTATTATGGCTCCTAAGTATTGTTGTACTTTGCACGGCAGAATGTGTGATTTTGCATAGTTGATGGTGAAACCGAGTTTGTAGAGGTTTTGTATGACCTGATTTGTGTGGTGTGAGCACCTTGTCAGTGAGTTGGTCTTGATTAGCCAGTCGTCTAGATACGGGAATACGTGTATTTGCTGCCTTCTGATGTGTGCAGCCACTACTGCTAGACATTTTGTAAAGACTCTTGGCGCGGTTGTTAAACCAAACGGCAATACTTTGAATTGGTAATTTATTCCTTTGAATACAAACCTGAGGTATTTCCTGTGCGACTGATGTATTGGTATGTGGAAATACGCGTCTTTGAGATCTAAGGTTGTCATGTAGTCCTGTTGCTTTAGCAATGGTAACACCTCTTGTAGCGTGACCATGTGAAAGTGTTCTGATTTGATGTAGGTGTTTAGTGTTCTGAGGTCTAGGATTGGTCTCAGTGTTTTGTCCTTTTTTGGTATTAGGAAGTACAGTGAATAAACTCCTGTGTTTATTTGCGTTTCTGGTACTAGTTCTATTGCGTTCTTTTGCAATAATGCTTGAACTTCTGTTTCCAGAAGGTCTGAATGTTGTTTTGATAAATTCTGTGCTTTTGGTGGTATGTTTGGAGGGATTTGTAGAAATTCTATGCAATAACCATGTTGGATAATTGCTAAGACCCAAGTGTCTGTAGTTATTTCCTCCCATGCTTGGTAATACTGACCTATTCTTCCCCCCCCACTGGTGTTGTGTGGAGGGGATGAGTGACATGTGAGTCACTGCTTGGTTGTAGGGGTTTTGGGGCTTTGAAATTTTCCCCTATTCCTAGGGAATTGTCCTCTGTATTGGCCCCGAAAGCCTCCTCTCTGGTACTGTCCCTGGTAGCTGGACGGTGTTGTCTGTGAGGTGCTGGCTTGTGTGGCCTGACCCCGAAACCCCCCTCTAAAGGTTGTCTAGCGGAAGGTGCTGTAAGTGCCTCTGCTCTGCGGGGAGTAGAGTGCGCCCATGGCTTTAGCAGTGTCAGTGTCCTTTTTCAGTTTCTCAATTGCCGTGTCCACCTCTGGTCCGAACAGTTGTTTTTCATTGAATGGCATATTGAGCACTGCCTGCTGTATCTCTGGTTTAAAACCAGACGTTCGTAGCCATGCGTGCCTTCTTATAGTCACAGATGTGTTAATTGTTCTCGCAGCTGTGTCCGCTGCGTCCATAGAGGAGCGTATCTGATTATTAGATATGTTCTGTCCTTCCTCTACCACCTGCTTCGCCCTCTTTTGCAGTTCCTTGGGTAGATGCTCAATGAGGTGTTGCATCTCGTCCCAATGGGCTCTGTCATAGCGCGCAAGTAGTGCTTGGGAGTTAGCGATGCGCCACTGGTTTGCAGCCTGTACTGCGACTCTCTTTCCGGCTGCATCGAACTTGCGGCTCTCTTTATCTGGGGGTGGTGCATCCCCAGATGTGTGGGAGTTGGCTCTCGTGCGAGCTGCTCCTACTACGACGGAATCTGGTGGCAGCTGTGTGGTGATGAAAACAGGGTCTGTGGGAGGCGCTTTATATTTCTTTTCCACCCTTGGTGTTATTGTCCTACTCTTGACCGGCTCCTTGAAGATTTCCTTTGCGTGCCGAAGCATTTCTGGGAGCATAGGCAAGCTTTGGTAGGAGCTGTGGGTGGAGGAGAGGGTGTTGAATAAGAAGTCATCCTCGACTGGTTCTGAGTGAAGGTTTACGTTGTGGAACTCTGCCGCTCTAGCCACCACTTGTGAATAAGCCGTGCTGTCTTCTGGTGGTGAGGGCTTTGTGGGATACGCCTCTGGACTGTTGTCACTGGGGCGTCGTATAAGTCCCAAGCGTCTTGGTCCTGGTCACCTTGGCTCGCGGTGGTGTGAGCCGGGGAATGTGATGGAGTTTGTGCTGGTGAAACGTTAGTTACAGGTGGAGGAGAGGGTGGCGGAGTTACCTTTTTCACCATTTTTGTTTGTGGTGCTTGGTCTGTTTGAAACTCCAGTCTCCTTTTTCTCCTAATTGGGGGAAGGGTGCTTATTTTCCCTGTTCCTTCCTGTATGAAAATACGTTTCTGCGTATGGTCCACTTCGGTGGATTGCAACTCTTCCTCAAATCTATGCTTTCGCATCTGAGAGGACAGTGATTGCTCCTCTGAATAGGAACCGGTAACTGGGTCGGTTGCGGCTCGTTTTGGCACCGAAACCCTGTCTGTACTCTTTTTCGGCTCCGAGGTGACTTTTTTCTTTTTTGGAGTCGAAACCTCTCGGCGTCGATCTTCCTCGGTGCCACTGTCTCGGCGTCGAGCCGTTTCGGCACCGCTATCTCGGCGTCGATCCTTTTCAGCAGCACTGTCTCGGTCCCGAGCAGGCTGCGTGCCGGTGTCTCGACCGGAGTCGGACGATCGACACTGTTTCGGCCTTTTTCGGTGCCGACGGTCGGTCACCGAATTTATGGGTCGAGCCATGGCCTGGTGGCAGTGGCGTCCCCTGGGCCTTGTCACTTTTCTTGTGTGTTGCCTTCGACGTCTTACTCACAGTTCTTTGATCGTCGAATTCCTCGGAGTCCGATTCGTGGATCGAGAAGGCTTCTTCCTCCTCTTGTTCCTCGAACTCTCGGTGTGCTGTCGGCGTGGACGCCATCTGAAGTCTTCTGGCTCGACGGTCACGGAGTGTCTTTCGGGACCGGAACGCACGACAGGCCTCGCAAGTCTCTTCACTGTGCTCAGGCGACAGGCACAGGTTACAGACCAAATGTTGGTCTGAATACGGGTATTTGTTGTGGCATTTGGGACAGAAACGAAACGGGGTCCGTTCCATCTGCGTCGTCTGACACGCGGTAGGGCCGACCAGGCCCCGACGGGGGATCGAAAGCTACCCCGAAGGGCACCGGAGCTCTTCAAACTTCGATGCGGTGTCGATTCTATCCAAGCCGATCCCGAACGCAACAATACCGACGTAATCTTCCGATAGTTAGCTAACTTTCCGTTCCGAAACTCGGAGCGACAGGAACACGTCCGAACCCGATGGCGGAAAGAAAACAATCGAAGATGGAGTCGACGCCCATGCGCAATGGAGACAAAAGGAGGAGTCACTCGGTCCCGTGACTCGAAAGACTTCTCCGAAGAAAAACAACTTGTAACACTCCGACCCAACACCAGATGGCGGGCTATGCACAACATGTGTATCTACAGCGACAGATGCCATCGAACCATGATTTTCCAAATAAGAAACAACCACGTTTACCCACCATCTACACATTACTTAGGATTTATAAGAGAATCCGCCCCCCCAGGTCGCCTAATTCCATCTGGTTGTAGGTCCATTTTGAACTCCTCTGTAAATACGTTGAATTTTTATTTAAGAAAGCAGTTGAATCCACAAAGGCATACCTGAAGGATACTATAAAAACTATGAAAATGATTGACAATCTGGCCTTTAATCATATGAAACAATTTTTGGTAACCGTGGATATCACCTCATTGTATACAAACATCCAGCAGAGAACAGCACTGGTGGTAATTAGGGAAGCCTTAGAAAAAAAGAAAAGAAAAAAGAAAAACTGAACTTGTACAAGTTCCCACTAAATTTATAGTTTATCTCCTAGAGATAGCTTTGACCAAGATTTTGTTTCTTTGTTCAAGGGGACTCTTATTTTCAACAAAAAGGGGTTACAATGGGGGTGGCCTTCACACCGGATATAGCCATTTTGTATATGCATTATTATGAAGGCCTTTACATAGTTAATGCTTATAAGCATTACTCAAACATTATCTCCTTTTGGAGGTGTTATATTGATAATGCTCTACTTATTTGGACCTGAAATGAGGCGGGTACTTCCCGAGAGAGGATTTACTTGAGCCTAGACAGCGGACAGACAATTCACAGGGCACGATGATTTGCATAAGTACTTTTTGCACAAGTAGTCATGTGATCAGGAAGATAATGAATCAACATTAGACCTTAGTGGATAATGAGCTGGACACTAGGGAATTACTCATGCATGTGTTTTAAAAAAAAGGCAATAGGTTGAAGGACTTTGTGGTAAGCTTCTTTTTAGGGGGCACCTCCAAAACCAATTTGTTTACACAGTCAAATTTGCCACGGATCAGAGGACGTTTTAAATGTGGCAGTTGTAAGTCTTGTACTACGATTATAGAGACTACGAGCTTTAACTATAATGGCTATACATATATATGTTATAAGATCATATCAACTGTGACGGCACAGACGTTATGCACATTATTAGATGCCCCTGTGTTTTTTTGTAGGTGGGTTGAACTCGACAAAAGGCGAAGACATGGATCCTACAGCACTGTAGCAGGATCAGTTGTGGAACAGAGGAAGCACCGTTGGTGGAACATTTCAAATCCTTTGACCACCCAGTGGATAGTCTCAGATGGCTAGTGATCAGGAAGGTGAAAAATCAGTCCACCCAGGGAAGGAGGGGTGGGGTTTGATTTTGCAAACATACTGTATTTATGTGAATGTAAGTGGATATATAATGTGGATGCGGTATCACTGGGACTGAATGAGTATGAAGAGATATCACAAGTATCCACTGTGAGCAATCAATGAAGATTCATCTTTGGTGTATTTGCCTGTACACTCGGAGCCATTGTCGGACATAGCGAAGACTGGGTAATATGTTTCAGTATTTTCATCTTGTGTGATGCATCCATGATAAGTATGTACACATTCTGGAACTGTATGTATATCATGTTGTCATGGTAGTATTTATGACAATCATGTTTTATTGAGTTTAACAATATTTTATGACAAGGATTGTTTACCGTATTTGATATTATGCTAGGCAACTAACTGACAAATTGACCGCGTTGCTTTTCTAAGAAAATGAACAGTAGCAACTCATGCTACTGTTCTTTTTATGTACATTTAACCGATCCGGCCATGAAATTCAAACCCCTGCCCCCCTTTTCAATGTGGGAATTAAAATGGAGGCAGTCTCTTCTCTGTGAGAGGGCTTCCCTGGTTATCTTATGCAATATCACTATATGCAATATACTCTGAATGTAGGCATTTTTTGGTCCCAATGTGTGGGGATAGTTGTGGATCACAGCTGTTGAGACTTGTGATGTTTTAGTTAATGAGACCGGGTGGAGGTTCACGCAGTGTCTGAATTGATGATGCAGACAGTTTTTTTGTTTTTTTTATTATGCTACGTTTCATCACAACTTTTGAGTTTGGATTGTGGAAATCTTTTGATTTTTTATTTTTAGATATGCCCCTTGTCTTTTGGAAACTCTTGAGTATTTTTCTTTTCACAAACAACCTTAGACTGTCCCGTTAAGAATTTTTGACTCTTCAGGTGTTTTTTTGTTAAGGTGGCCACATCTGACATAACCTTAGACTATCCCTATAAGAATTCTTGCCAGCGCAGGCATTTTTGGTAAAATTGGTCGCGCCCTATGTAACTTTGCTGAGGCGATTGGCTGAGCCTGATGAAGCCAGGCATATGTAAATGCACATGCTGATGCTGCACGGCATTTGCTCCATAACACGTAGTGGATCTATACAATGGAAAAGATAAAGAAACTATGTTGCCTTTATAGTACAGGTGAGACACTAGTTTTTTCCTTCTTTGCTCTTGACATGGTGGGATGCTTATGGAGAGCAACATAGTAACAGATAGATTCTTATGGTTGGGTTGCTGATTGAATTTGGATTTGTTTGCTCTTTCTCACCGCGGAAGATGTAAAATCTAACCCGGGTGGCACTCGGTCATTGGTTTTGGGCCCAAGTTTTATTAGTTTATTTCAAGACATGTTTTAAAAAGCACATTCTGGAGCGTAGTCATTTTTCAGGTGAGCGTTTCTATAGAGTGAGTTGTTTTGTTTGCTTTCTTAGATTTTGTAGGATGCCGTATTTAATTGGCATCTCTTGATGATTCTCACTGAACAAAAAGGTTTTCTGTAGATGAGGAGCCTTGTTGCCTTTACTTCCTTGAAAGTGAATCTGTGCATGATTATGGGATTTACCGTGCACAGTCTCCAGGTAAGGAGTTGTGCGCATTGGAGAGAACGCACTAAATAATTTGGATTTATGTTCTAGGTGTTTTTACTTAGAATTACTTTTTCTTCTTGTAGGTTGCTCCTTCATCTTAGCATAATTTTTTGATCCTGATGAAGACCATCCATAAAGATTGTAATTGGCTTTCTATCTTTGGGTCGAAACGTTCTATGGTGTACTGAACATTTAATCCTCAGGAGGGAAATAACACCACGTAGGGCTCATCCTTCTTTTATGGATCAACTGCTGATTATTTCATTGTGGTTATGAACAAGCTTTTCATAATGTGTTTGGAACACCGCCTACTGAATTGAAACAGTTTAATCATTGATGTTTTCTTAATCTTTTGTTGCTATCTTCACGAGTACTCCTTTCCGGCACTCTGTTTGTGCACTAAGGGGCAACCATTACATTTCAAATGTTATGTATGGACCACTGATTTCTAACATAATTTAAAGTGGTTTTGCATTGAGTTGTCTCTAATTCGTTTCCCTTTTGTTGCTATTTGATTAATTAATTGACCACTTTCTAGGGCCTATGCGTGCAATTTGATCTGTGCATATTTGGTGTTTTTGTTCGTGGGACTATTTAGTTGCATGTACCATAGTATACCCAGGCCCTTCGACTTATTGGGTCACCCCAAGGTTTCTCAACACTACAAGATCTGTGAACACACTTCCAAGTGGCTCCTATCAAGCGCTTGAGATTGGAACATTTCTTATGGAAGCAGCCGAGATAACCTTACCTCTAAAAAGAATGAGCCTTTACTGAGTTACTGAGGGTAACTTCTAAGTGACACTAGCTTCCCTATGAGAGTCTACTGCCTTCTGGCACACATTACACCTCTCCATTATGGGCCAGGCTGCCCTTATGAAGATTGTATTTGTTCTTGGGCTGTTATGTTTCTGTGTCTTTATCCCTCTTCACCTAGCCTGGGCTATTTTTAAAGACACAGATGGGTTACTATTGACCCTTTTGTGGAGCAGTGGGAAATGAAGGGTTTTGTTGATCACACCAACTCCCCACTGCCAATGGCAAGTCAGCGGTCACAGACTACAAGCTTTATTACTTGACCACCCAGCTTGTGTGGATGACATGATGGAGAGAGACTGGGGGGGGGGGGTGCACACCTCTGGAGCTGGCACCCTGGAGACACCTGGCTGCGACACCCTACTTCGGCTGCTTCTCCATCCATCTCAGCAGCAACAGGACACAAAATGAGATATTTTACTCACCCCACTCAAGCATGCCTGGTCTCGGGTGCTGCAGCAAACACACTGTACACTCCCATACTCTTGTGGACTTCCACATTTGGCTTTAACTGCTATAGACACCCCTTACAGTTTGGACGGATTGCAGGACTGGGCAGGTTTGGCATTGGTTCCCTGGGTGACCTCTTCGAAAATTACATGCTGAAAGACTGCCGTGCCCTTATGGACGAGTTTAGGTACCACCCCCATCATTTCATATTATACGGCTCAGTTAGGGTCACAATACGGGCCCACTAGTGAGTTGGCTCTGCTAAACCTCCAGTACATGCTCCCCTTCAGATCATCTACATGACAACTTTAAAACCGGGGCAATCTCCTTAGTTTACAGTGCACTTTTTCATTATGTGAAAACTGACCTGCGACGCCTACGGACAAGCTGAACCAAGGACACTGCTGCCCGATCAGGGCAAATATTGGGATAACATCTTAGAAGCTACACTACGCATTTCCAGAAATGACAGGTTCAAACGTATACAATATTAACTTACCAATAGGGCCTACCTCACCTCGAAGAGGAATAATGTAATGTTCCTGGGGCACACGGTGCATGCCCCAGATGCGACACAAAGGGAGTGTACTTATTCCACATGGTGGGAGCTTGTCCAGCAATCCACACCTACTGGGACATGAAACACAGCCTAGCTATTAGGTGCCATATCCTGAAAATCCCCTGTATTACTTAGTGGGTCTTTTTCCTTCACCTTGGATAAGCTACTAACAACCAGATTCATGGACCTGGTACTAATCATGGCACACCACCAATTGGCAATGGCCTGAAAAAACGTTTGGGGGACCCAGCTTCGTGCTGTGGCATACAGAGGAAATTAAATGGGCGGAATGCAAATCTGCAGACCTGCAGGGAGCAGCACATTGAGGACACCGGTTGCCAGACCACGTGCAAGCATAGGTCACTGTACAGTGGGACTGCCCTCAAGCAGATAGCTCTAGCCACCTCTGGCTGCCCAGAGAGTGAGGAGGGACAGCCAGACTGTGTAGGAGGCTGGCCTGGCTTATAGTGGGTACCAATGGTACTTACACCTTGTGCCAGGTCTAGTTATCCCTTATTAGTAGATTAGTAGTCTTCTAGCAGTTTAGGCTGATCGAGGTAGCTATAGCAAAGCAGCTTAGGCTGAACAAGAAGTCATGCAAAGCTCCTACTATACCACTTATATCATATAGGCACTACATCGTAAGAAACACAATACTCAAGAGTTACTAAAAAATAAAAGGTACTTTATTTAAGTGACAATGTGCCAAACATATCTCAGATGATATATACTCCCTTAGGAGGTAAGTAAAATACATAAAATATACACACAAACCAAAATCAGGTAAGTAAAACAGTCAGAAAGTAATGCAAACACTGAAGATTCCAATATGATGCAATAGGCCTAGGGGCAACAAAAACCATATACTAAGAAAGTGGAATGCAAACCACAAATGGACCCCTAGGCTAGTGTAGTGTGTAGAGGGTCGTTAGAGGTGTAAGAAAACACTAAGGGTGTCTGAGATAACCCACCCCAAGACCCTGGAAAGTAGGAGTAAAGTGCTACTATTTCCCCAGAAACACACTAAAGTCGTGATAGTGGATTTTGCAAAGACCACAACAGACTGCAAAGCACTGCAGACGGATTCCTGGACCTGAGCACCTGTAAAGGAAGGGGACCAAGTCCAAGAGTTGCGAAAGTGTCTGGGGGTGGGGGTGGGGGTGGGGGTGGGGGGGGAGGGGGGGGGAGAACGGGAGCCCACTAAGCCCTGGATGAAGGTGCAAAATGTCTGCCTCCGGATGGAAGAAACTAAAGATTCTGCAACAACGAAAGGTGCTAGGAACTTCTCCTTCGTTTAGAAGATGTCCCACTGAGTGCTGGAGGATGCAGAGTTGTTTCCTTGGCAAAATACTGCAAACAAGCCTTGCTAGCTGCAAAAGTCGCAGCTGAAGAAAAAGGGTGCTGCCCGGGCCCAGGAAGGACTAGGATGTCGCCACTTGGGAGAGGAGACAGAGGGGGCCCTCAGCAACTTAGAGAGCCCACGCACAAGAAGGTAGCACCCGCAGAAGTCCTTGAACACGGGTTCAAGAAGTCTGAACACAGAGGTTGTCTCAACACTGCAAAAGAGAGTCAGTCGACACCGGAGATCAACTTAGGGAGCTGCGCATCGCAGGACAGAGTGCTGGGGACCTAGGCTTGGCTGTGCATGCCGGATTGCATGGAAATGTGCACAGAAGCCCTTGTAGCTGCAGTTCACGTGGTGCACATGATTACTGTCTGGAGAGGGGAGGCAAGGACTTACCTCCTCCAAATTTGGACAGTTGGACCACTGGACAGTCTGGATCACTTGGGTCCACCACCTGTGCTCCTGGGGCCACACTCGTCAGGGTGAGAGGGGCCCCAGAGTACCGGTGACGCTGATGTTTGGTGCCTGCTGAGGCAGGGGGAAGATTCAGTCGACTCACGGGAGATTTCGTCGTGGCTTCCAGTGCAGGATGAAGGCAGGCAGCCCCCAAAGCATGCACCACCAGGAAACAGTCGAGAAAGCCAGCAGGTTTAGGCACTACAATGTCGCTGGTAGTCTTCTTGCTACTTTGTTGCAGTTGTGCTGGCATCCTAGAGCAGTCACCGGTCGATCCTTGGCAGAATTCGAAGAGAGAGGTGCAGAGGAACTATGGTGAATTCTTGCAAGTCGTTATCTGAGAAATAGCCCTCTGGAGAGACCATAAATGGCCCTCAGAGGAGGATTTGCCACCTAGTCAGTTAAGCACTGATCAGGAGGTGTCTCTGATGTCACCTGCTGGCACTGGCCACTCCGAGGCCTCAAGAATGCCCTCACAACTCTGGATCCAAGATGGCAGAGGTCTGGGACACACTGGAGGAGCTCTGGGCACCACCCCGGGGGTGGTGATGGACAGGGGAGTGGTCACTCCCCCTTCCTTTGTCCAGTTTTGCGCCAGAGCAGGGACTGGGGGTTCCCTAAACCGGTGTAGACTGGCTTATGCAAGGAGGGCATCTGTGCCCTTCAAAGCATTTCCAGAGGCTGGGAGAGGCTACCCTCCCCAGCCTTTAACACCTATTTCCAAAGGGAGAGGGTGTAACACCCTCTCTCAGAGGAAATTCTTTGTTCTGCCTTCCTGTGACTGGGCTGCCCAGACCCCAGGAGGGCAGAACCCTGTCTGTGGGGTGGCAGCAGCGGTAGCTGCAGAGAAAACCCCAGAGAGCTGGTTTGGCAGTACCTGGGGTCCATAGTGGAGCCCCGGGGATCCATGAAATTGGCACTCCAATACCAGATTTGGCATGGGGGGGGACAATTCCATGATCTTAGACATGTTACATGGCCATATTCGGAGTTACCATTGTGATGCCACATATAGGTATTGACCTAAATGTAGTGCACGCGTGTAATGGGGTCCCCACACTCACAAAGTCTGGGTAAATGGCCCTGAACTATGTGGGGGCACCTTTGCTAGTCCAAGTGTGCCCTCACACTTAGTAACTTTGCACCAAACCTTCAGCAAGTGAAGGTTAGACATATAGTTGACTTAGAAGTTACTTAAGTGCAGTGAAAATGGCTGTGAAATAACGTGTGCGTTATTTCACTCAGGCTGCAGTGGCAGTCCTGTGTAAAGGTTTGTCTGAGCTCCCTATGAGTGGCAAAAGAAATGCTGCAGCCCATAGGGATCTCCAGGAATCCCAATACCCTGGGTACCTAGGTACCATATACTTGGGAATTATACGGGTATTCCTGTGTGCCAATTGAAATTGGTAAAAGTGGTCACTAGCCTATAGTGACAAATTTAAAGGCAGAGAGAGCATATCCACTGAGGTTCTGGTTAGCAGAGCCTCAGTGACAGAGTTAGTCACTACACAGGTATACGC
The DNA here is from genome assembly GCF_031143425.1 of Pleurodeles waltl. Classification (NCBI taxonomy): domain Eukaryota; kingdom Metazoa; phylum Chordata; class Amphibia; order Caudata; family Salamandridae; genus Pleurodeles; species Pleurodeles waltl. Next base: position 599,567,731 of record NC_090446.1, on the reverse strand, counting down.
ATTCAGGCCACAAACTGAGTACTGGGGTCCTGGCTAGCAGGATCCCAGTGAGACAGGCAAAACCAAACTTACATACATGTAAAAATGGGGGTAACATGCCAGGCAAGATGGTACTTTCCTATACACCGATAATGTATCCCTTACCTCTGGCTGTGTTTGCCATACATGCTATCACACTCCATCTTCTCACCGGGCCCCAACCCTCACCTTCTCTGGCACACATCCTCAATGCCAAAGCATGGACATTACCCAGGTCATCGGATCCACTGCCCTCCTTTACTCCTTAACCTAGCAGAATATTTGTTTTTTGTTAGTTATTGATTTCATTTGTTGATTTCCTTGCACCACTGGGTAACGTCCCTTGCACTGCACAACCTCTGTATTGCATGTACATTGGAGAGGCACTAGGTGGGAAAATGAGGAGCTGTGCGTGTATTTTACATTGACTGGTGTTTATGGATATCAATAAAATGTTTAACAAAAAAAAACTTTAGCCCTGCCAAGTAAATGCCTGTTTGCTTTTGGGTCTAAAGTTATAACTGAGGACATTATCCTCCTACGTATAGTCTGCTTATTGGAAACTAGACCTGTGTATCTATCCCATACTTGACATATTTTGGACCAATGAGATCTTCCATAGTTTTCCACATATGCATGAGTGAAGTAAGAACCTCAGCTTCAGGGTTGCTTAATGGCATGTGACACAGCTTGGCAGGCTGTGTGAGTCAGTGATGTCAGTCAGTGTCCAGGCTAGTTAGATCTGGTTCTCAGAGGGAGTCAGAATATTTTTTGCCTTGAGGAGGGTGAAAGAACCCTATCCCTCAAGCAGAAAACAAACAGACAAGCTTCTTTAAAGTGCTACCTTAGGCCCGTCTCCCATTTAGAGTGGGCAGTAGTCTAGACAAACTGACTAGTGAGTAAGAGGCTGCAGGGTACCACAGTTCAAGCATAATGCAGGGGAGGAGGTTGACTACTTTCCTACCAGTCCCTGGCAGCTTGAAGCTTGTTTTTTTATTCCAGTAAATGAAATGCATTTATTCAGCCGCAAAGGCCCAAGATCAGGGCCAAATACTGTCCAGAGGTCTGTATGCCACCATAGGAGAGGGAAGAGTTGTAGAACAGACTGAACTCAGACTGACTGTGAAAGTACTAACTGGTTAGACCCACCCCAAGAAGGTTGAAAGTCACAGTGAGTGACTTAAAAAGTCAGTTTGACTCCACATGTTTGCAGGGTATGTAAGGAAAGAGGGAAGATGTGCTAGGGAGCCAATAGAGGGTGTCCCAAGTTTTCACCTTGCACACATGGAAGAACGGTTAATTCATTTAAAATGTGCAGAGCGTACTGTGCCATGATGGGGCATGACCAGTACTGGTCATATAGGAAGACTCAAGGACTCAAACAGTACCCATTGTTCGATAAATAATACCCTGAGATCTTTAATTATCAGGTGGGGAAACAGCACTAATTATAGGTTTTCCTACTCCAACACTGAACAACATTCAGATTTTTGTACTCGGTGCATGAAAATGCATGGGATTTTGGCTGCTGAAAATACATCCAAATTCATTGAGCCACTCCTAATAAGGGCCTGAGTCAGAACTGTAATATGAACCCAGAGAAAAATGTATGTATGGGAAATCCTACACCCTCTGTAGGAGCCAGTAGGTACAAAGAGTCATAAAAATTTAGATCTGCGGCCGGAATGCAAGAACCCTAGTTTTCAGAAGATAGTGTTGAAGTTATACTAAACACTTAGAATGAGGTGCACTAAAACTCATCTGGACATGGTTTTCCTGTGGGTCTAAGTGGGAATGGGCTGAGAAATTGGGAATAATTTTCTTGCCCTTAAGATACAGAAGTTAATAAAGTGAAGGTGCTTCAGCCCTCAATACAAATGACCCAGGGTATCATGGCCTGGAATTTTTATGTCCACAAACACCGAGTCCTTAAATTAGAACCACTAATTCCTAGCCCAAAGACACTGCACACATTTTCATCAAAGGTAAGTTGGTGGCAGGGGAGGGACTGCAGGAAGGAGGACAGCCTAACAGTGCTTGCCACCAACAGCAACATCCCACAGCATTGCCATAGCCTAGGGTTGACCAATGATTCCAATCCTTTCCCCTATGACCCTGATCTGTGAGTAGGAACCGTCTGGGCCATGCACACAGAGCACACAGGCAGGATGAAGGAGGGAGTGGGAATAGACAATATTGCCTCAGCTGAGCTGTGACCTGCAGCTTCACCTGCCCACAAGACTGCGTACAGCTTCACACTAATTTACCTCCTGGGTGCCGAGTTGGAACCAGTATTTATCTGGGAAGGGGAAAAACATGCACATTTGGACTTAGTAGCATTAATAGTGAAAATCCTTCTCCCGTTTATTAAATATGGCAGCACATTAGGCCTACTAAAGGGAAGATAGGGGAGGGATTTGTGGTGGAGGAGAACGATTGGTGCTTCACCATATCAGGGCAGATCGTTCTGTTATAAAAAAAATCTTAATGCCCTCATAACCTCTAAGACACTTTTGGGCTGGAGATGACGGGATTTTTCAGGTAGAAATTTAAGATTAATATGAGGGTGAAAAATAAAAGTGATTTATTTAGGTTAACTTATTTTGATAGAACACAGAACAAGTTTATGTGCAGAGAGCTACAAGGTCACTTGTCTTTGCAGCCAAATTAGGACGCCCAGAAACTCCACTTTTGAGAATGAAAGGTTAGATTTGGTGAAATAAAGATAAGGCAGTACCATCTCTTTCCAGCAATCTTTTGGATGAACCTGTTTCTTTAGACACCTGGGGCCAGATGTAGCAAAGGGTTTGCGCCTCGCAAACGGCGAAAAACGCCGTTTGCGAGGCGCAAAAGCCTCTCTGCTATGCAGAAATGCATTTTGCGAGTCGGATCCGACTCGCAAAATGCATTTCCGACTCGCAAATAGGAAGGGGTGTTCCCTTCCTATTTGCGACTCGCAATGCTATGCAATTTCATTTGCGCCCGCGAAAGCGGTCGCAAATGAAATCGCTGTTACCATCCACTTGAAGTGGATGGTAACCCATTCGCAAACGGGAAGGGGTCCCCATGGGACCCCTTCCCCTTTGTGAATGATCACAAAAACAATTTTTCAGAGCAGGTAGTGGTCCTATGGACCACTGCCTGCTCTGAAAAATACCGAAACAGGAAAACGGGCTGCAGATAGAAAAAAAAAAACTGCTTTATTAAAAAGCAGTCACTGACATGGTGGTCTGCTGTCTCCAGCAGGCCACCATCCCCGTGAGTGCCCATACTCGCAATGGGGTCGCAAACTGCGACCCACCTCATAAATATTTATGAGGTGGGTCTTTGCGACCCCATTGCGAGTTGCAGAAGGTGTCTGAGACACCTTTCTGCATAGCAAATTGCGACTTGCAATTTGCGAGTCGCACGGACTCGCAAATTGCAAGTCGCAATTTGCTTTCTTCCTACATCTGGCCCCTGGTTCCGAATCTGTTTCACTAAAAAGTATACAAAAACAACACTAAGGTTCTTTTTGACAACTCTTTCACAAAGGTTTAGGTGGTTGTATGGAAGGTACTCTGGAGCTGGACGATCAAGCTCAACAACAGGCCAGGGAAGAGGATTCTTGCCTTTATCTTGTAAAGCAGTAACATTCATATAGGCATAAAATACTGGTGGATAAATATGTAGAACAAGTCTTGCTAGCACCATTATACTGGCCAGTCAGAGCAATGAGAACCAGTCACTTTGCCTTGTAGAAGATTGGCATACATAATAGGAGAGGCAATAGCCACAAAACTTATTAGAGGCCTGGAAGTAAAGTCACAACATTTTTGATTTACTAAAGGGGCAAACAAATTTATATGGGGCGTTCCCAAGTCTTCTAAGATATTGGAACCACTCTGGATGTTAACCACCTTTTGTTGTTCTTCCACAACAAACTTGATGAGTTTGTCTGCCTTCAGATTCTGTTGATCAAAGAGATGTACCAGCATCACAGCACTATGCCTTGTTAGAGACGACAGCATCTGTGCTTCTATCACTAAAACTCTCCTTTTGGATTGACTCCTCTGGTTGAAGTAATGCATCATAGTGGTGTTGATCATCTGCAAGGTAGCGCAAGTTGATTTTCTGTCAATGTAGAGCATTACGAACTAAGCTTATGCCAACAGATTGTGTTTGCCCTATCCTCCAACAATATACCACGTGATGACTGCTGCCAATGTCTTTTCTAAATAGAGTATGGCTAGTGTTCACGGCTACGTAGAGAGTACTCAGAAAAGTGTTCTCACTATAACAAATCAAGGACGTTTCCAACCATCACAGGTTCATGATAAATCAATATATCAGTCAAAAGGTTCAGCTAAAACTGTGAGAATGACTAAATCTCAGCATATTACTATATTGAGATAATTCTGAATGTATTCTGTAGTATAATGTTTCTTTTGGCTAGTTCACTATTGGTGCAAACCTGAAAACCATGTATTTCCAAAGCACTTGTCTAAAGTCCTATAAAAGTATGTGGATTTTTGTAAACCAGGGAGACACCTTTTTCCCCCCACTTTAGATGGCAAATTGATGCCGGTTTTCACTTAAAATTGTACAGAGTTCTTTGTACTTCTGTTTTATATGCTTTGCTGCTAAACTTGCCTGCCCCTTGATTCTGTATTACGTACAACACTGGGAAGCCACACGACTGAGCAATCATCTGGCTCTTATCCTCTCCCACAAAAGGAAACAACTGGAAATTTGTATACCACCGCAGTAGTGGTTGGAAGTGGAAAAGCAAGGAAATTGCTGCTTAAGCAGAGGGAGACTTTCACAAGGCTGTGGAAATGCTCTTGGAAACCATGTCCGTCTGGGAGATTTTTACCATTATCCATCCAATAGTCTTTAAGGTGTATACTTCAGAATTCTTTGCATTTCACAAGACCAACCAGTTTATCAGCTTTCATTCACTGGATTTCATTGTCTGTACAAGTGGTGGAAAGAGGAACTTGTGAGAGAGCAGGCCCATGATCTTATGCTATGCCAGTTGGGACCAAAGACACAGCTCAAAACCCGGAGATCTTGATCAAATATCGTGGTATTATCATTAAGCTGCAAGATCTGTCTAATATTTTGCTGAACCTACTTATAAAGTGGGTGTTACAAATCCTTCTTTTAAAACACCCTTGAATTATTCTCTACTTTCTCAAAGGAGTGCAAAAAAACTACCCCACTGCCTTTCATAGCGCTCCATTTCACCTAGCCAAAAGAGCAGAGGACCTAGCTGCCTTCATGAAGGTAGCATATGTGTTGCACGATTTTCCCCAGATAATCCTTCCTGTTCTCCTTTGAGAGGGACCTGTATTGTAGCACTTTCTAGAAGCAGAGGCTACCAAATCTGGAGGTTGTGTGACATAGATTAAAAAAAAAATGTTGATAGTGCAGACTTGAATTACTTCTATAACCTTCTCTTTATAGTTTTAGTGGAGAAGGGCATAAACATATCTCCAAAATTGGCTCTAACAAACGTGACACCAAAGTTTAATTCTGGGCTTCAAGGCTTATGAAAAAGGGTCTAAAAAGATTACAGAGGTAAGATACCTCAGAGGAACAGCTTCGATGCTGAGATGCTTTAGTACTCAATTTATCAACTTGTTGCCTATAACAATCATTCACTGCAGAGAACTGAGAAGGTGGTAGGAGTTCAATGGTCTTCGAAAATAAGTACTCAACAGTAGTAACAGGTATGGATGGAGGTGTAACCTCTCCGAAGTGGGAGAGAAGATGTGGCTCTCCCCGAAAATAAGTTCTTATCTTGGTCTTCCAGGAGGGAATGCTCCTTGTCATGTCTCAAATGGGAATACTTACCTTAAACTATGTGGATCTTTCTTTTGCCTCTTACTGGAGGATCTTTCAAAATTATCACTTCCATGCCTTGTTACTTTTAGATCAAACAGTTACAGAATTGAGACTGCCTCATTTAGCCAACAGAGCTGAATCTCACATAAGGTTTGTGAAGTTGTGCTGCCTGCAGGGAATTTTAAGGCTGCGGTGGAGGGGAGGAAGGCAGGCACTGCAAACATTTCAGCACTTAGTAGTGAGCAGGGGGGATTGGGAGTGGTGGTAGGACATAATTTGCAACCCATATGAGGTTCTTGATTCCCCGGAACATTTGTATTGCAAGGATTCAATGGTTCTTGGATGATCACAATAACTCAACACTTCCCAAAAGCAGATTTTACAGTCAGCTGGACCTCTGTATGTCATCTGATCATCAGGTTGGCTTCCCCTTGCATGAACAAGCCATCTCAAAAGGTAAATTATTCTCTGTATAGCTCACAGCAGCAAGACTTCACACAATCTTTCCACACTAAGGCAGAATCAGGAGATTGAGAATATTAAAGAATAATATAGCCTGCAAGCATTATAAATATATTTTGGCGGAAGAGGTCATATCCACATCTTCCAGTAATATGTAGGTTGTGAAGAAATGCAACTGCAATGCCAGTAAATGATCACTAATGACTGTGCCATTAGACTGAGGTTTCTGTTCGCTGAGTATTTTCATGTTTGTTTAGTGATATATAGTCTATTTGTAATGGCACTATATATAGCCTGTGCAGATGTTAGAGTACTAAATTCTGTGGTAGCTTCAGAAAAATGAACTATGTTGAATTTCAGCCTCTGAAATCACTCTATGAACACATGATGCCACTAATATGCTGATGCCCTCAGAGTAAATTTTGCTAGTACTAGCCTTCATAATGCTCCTTCCCCCAACCCCTCTGGTCATTATACACTAACCACAGACCCCACCCCGGACACTGCAACCTGCAGCAGTGACAGTTTCTCTTGAGGAAACTGTGGTTTCCTGCGCCCGACACTGCAACACAGGGGTGTGTTTTAACAGTATGAGTGTTGCAGAAGGCAGCCTCTTGCCAGCCCAGTAGAATTTGCAATGAACAGTACTATTTGTGATTTCCACATTCGCACACCAGAAACACCCCGTCATTCCATATATTCATGAAAGTAAAGCGATGAAAAACCAGTGTGATCTCCGCTCTTATATCCACTGGGCTGGCCACTCCTGGGCCAGCACAGGCAGTACAGTAGCTGCACTCCAGAGGCCGTGTATAACATTTTCTAATTTCAAAAGAATAAGTGGAACATCAATTGACTCTCGTTGCAGGGATGTTTCTGCCGGTGGCATATGAGCAAGAGACAGGGTGGTAAAAGGCCCATGGTTGAACAATATATTGTTGCAGGACACTGGAAGAATAGAGTGTGGGTCTTAGTGCAGATAGGGGAGGTGCTGGAATAGATAAAAAGTGTGGCGCGTTGGCAAAAATGTGTGCACTTGAATGTAAACATGTGATACACATCAGGATTGAGATGTTCAGGCAGATGTGTTGGGGGTTTTAATACTGCAATAGCAGGAGGGGTGGCAGGTCAAGATGGCAGTGAACTGGAGCTTGTGTGGATAAGTAGAATGTGATGCAGGTTAGATTAAGGGGCACTGACAAAGATGCTAAGGGTGCTTTGCCTGGAATAAGAAGAATAGCAGCACTAAGCTGCAGGGAACATGGCAGCACTTCAGCTGGGTCTCTGTAGCAGCTGCTTGCTTTAGCCCTGGTCTAATCAAAGTACTAAACATTCACGGTGCCTTCATGCTAACACAAAATGAAAATGAGAAGAGTGAACAGGAGTAGCACACAATGCACCTTCACCTGCCTCACACTATCACACTTCCATCTGTACCTCAGTGCTCTTTCCAGATCAGTCACTGGCTAGAAGGATTTAGCACCCAAATAGCCTAGGTGCTTTGCGTTTGCCAGAACGCTGTGCCACAGATTTGGAGCAATTACTTGGGAGGAGTCAATGGCACCATGCATACACATTACCAAGAGCATAACTAATACTAACAAAAGTCACAAAAGAGCCAAGCTCAAAGGTAGACTATCTTGCTGTTTGTCACAGCATGCACAATAGTTTTCACACACGACTAAAGACCCAACTTGTGCACCTTGGAAAATATTCAATATCAAAGAGGATTTCTAAACTTTAGATTCTGCTGGGTCTGAACAGAACCTCGGTTCAGAAATCGGCACCCCCCCAAAACTGCACAACATTGATTTTCAACACAAGCAACCCAATAGTAGTTCAGGAATAAGGCCACCAGGTTACAACAGCAGAAGGGCTCAATAGAATAGGTGTTGCACAAGGTTGTATAGTGTCATGCGGGGAGAAGGGATTATCCTCACCCCACTCCACGCCTTAACAGTCAAATAGGCAGTTAGTCACTCTGCCTAGTGCGAAAGAAAGATTTGTCACTGCAAATACCCCTAGATCAGGGCAACCACAATTTTGTTTCCAGTGTTGTTAAGATGAGCAGGCAGTTGTATAAGGAATATAGGTTTGCAAGGAAGCTATTTTCTTTGGCTTTTTCAAGATAGCGATTTAAATGTTGTTTTCAGTTGACGAAGGGCCATAGATGTGAATATCACAATGGATTTACCTTATACTGCTCACTGTAATAACATTTTACAAAAGTGATAACAGAGTTAAACCTACCAATGCAAAGGTGGTATTTGCAAATGTGCTTTCAATATCACCAATCTCCACCATGTGGAAGAAGGCTGCATATGTGAGAGGCAGTTTCAAATCTCATACCGGTTTCTGTCACTAGAGCATTTCTTTGGCTCCTCATACATTAGTGACAGTGATACTTAAATGTGTGCAGCACACTGCCTCTAGCCTAGAATCATAGTGCTGTGTTCTGCCTGGAGGAGATTGCAAGCTGGGATGAATGAATATGTACGATTAGAAAGATGCAAGGCTGGAAGGAGCCACAGGTTACAAGAAGTACCTCAACAGTTCCTGACATGCCCTCCGAAAATCGGACACATTCCGATTGGATATACAGAAGCAGCTAGGAATTACTCAAGCCTAAAACCCCACTCAGGCCAACCCAGATGTACGACATGAACATCCGGATCAGAGCCTCTTAAATCACTGTGAAGGTGCAGGCATATTGACAGAAGTGTTTAATCTTTAACAATGTCTGGCAAAGGAAGGCCGTTCCACTTATCACTGAATCCTTCTATGGCTGCAGCTCCCAAATCGAATAAGAGGTGGAACAATGGCGGGATCACTTATGTATCAAAACCAAACAGTTCCCGAAAAAGAATTATCAGTTGTTATCCTGTGACTACTAGTGCCCTGCCAGCAAAGAGGAAAAGTATACAAAAAGAAGCACCTTGATCCAGAAACGAAAAGAGCTAAAATGGTAAAGCAACAGATTATTAGTGAGGCTACTCAATAACTGGTATTAATCTGCAAGACAGGGACGACTGCTCCACAGTTGTATAACTGATCTTCTGTATTTTGCTCCTTTGTCTCTGGGTGTTGTGGTGGAGGTTAAGTAAAGGTGGCACGTGCAGAGGTAACTAGTCGGTGGGGGTGTAGGAATCCTGGGCCCTTTCAGGCACACGAACCCCAGACTCTATCTCCTTTGCTCTTCGCATGCCCTGGTAGTCTGGCTACAAGGTGAAATGTCTAGCATTGATTAACCCCAATTATGAAACCACAGATGTGTTAACCTGTGTTTTGTGAAGAGAGGAGTAAAGTGAAGAGGGCCAGGGGAGGTCTGTGAAGCCACGAAAACCACTTTGGATTGACAAGACAAGGACCCTGTAAAGGGGCTCATGGCCTTTTGTCACGTGACCCTCAGACAATCCGGTCTTGGATATGCTGGTAAGGAGTTAAGGGAGTGGAAAGCAAAAGAAAGAATTCTTGGGGTGCTTTACATGGCCCATTAAGTTCCTGGAGGTATATCAAAGAGACCACAACTATACCGAAGAGGCTTTAAAGATTGTCTGTATCATGTAGATGCCTAATGAAGAAACAAGTGTGGAAACTATTGTCGCACTTACTCTTAAAACATCTATTTAGCAGTCTTTTCTCTGTGCCATTCAGGCAATGCCACCCTACCAACACTGTAGAAATATACACAAGAGAAGCAAGCACATTAACCTTTTCTACGCTATAGGTGTGGATAAGGGAAAAGCAAGAGGCAGCTTTCAGGTAAATGTCTCTAAACTGCCAGGATATGATGCCAGGATACTTGGGGAATAACAGCTGGAATTTGGTGGTTGGTTGGCTCCTCTATAAGAATGAAAACTCTTCTTTACACCCCATCACCCCTCACCCCCAACCGCATAAGTAAAACCAAAGAAGATGCAAGTGATCTGATTCCTCCATGTAATCACCAGAGTTTTATTAACTTGTACCAGTGCCAAAGTCCTCAAACAAATGATGCCTCACTAGGACTGCTACAAAAACCAAACACTATGCCTCAGCAAGTCAGTCAAGAGAAAGCTACGCCAGAGCATGTCAACCCTTAGAGTACACTTCTTCATCTGGTGTGTGCATACTTTAAGATGTATACTTTAACGTACCCAATGCTGGGTGACCTGTTCCATGTGCATCATTATCTCTAGCTAAAACCTATGGCTCAGTGGCCAATGTCTCCAGCCTCAGAGTGTTAGACGGAGAGAAACAATGAGTGCCCCAGACTCTCATATCTCACTCATAGTACCCAACATTCATGGGAGCAAATATTTAACCATCGAAGTGAATTCACTTCAGCTGATGGAATCCACAATTTTATATGCAACTTCTTTTGAGTTTCATGCTGTAGTCACAGGAACAGTTAGATTTGTGTGATTTAGCGATATTATCCCCTCATCAAGGTACAGTGCACCATTCAATTAACAGTACTCAGTTTTCCATTACTTCAGCAAGCACTGAAGGACTGACAATCGAGATGACATTTAAGAGTCAGATCCAAGTTTTCCCTCATGAACACAGAAGCTTTGCTGGACACCATCCAGAAGGAAGCACTTAGCGGACAAGCTGCACACCCGCATAGAATAAATTTCAAGAACATGCTGCACTTTTAGTTTCACAATCAGCAGACGGTGAGGAACTTCTGCTTTGACAAGGACAGGAAAAGCTGTTACCAAGTGCAGAGACAAATGTTTTTTCCGTTTGTACTCCTGTTGTGCACATGTCCAGTCTGTAAAAAGCATGAAATGAACCAAGTAAAACAGCTGCTTACCCTTTAAGAATCAACTGGAAACAAGGTTTAAAAAAATGAGATGGAAAGCTAACCATTGTTGGGACGAAAGGCTTAGAAAAGTTATTTTCTTTACACTGTGCCATTTTTCTGATTAGCTCAGTGTTCTTAATCCAGTGAACTGGACACTCGTGGAGTCTCTTGAAGGTGCTCCATCTCTTCACTATTCTGTTTATCAGGCCGGTGCTCCAGTGTACCTTCTTTCTGAGCAAGGATGGCCATTGTCACCATAACTCAAGCTATGCAGTCACTGGCATGTAACCAAGCACAAACTCCTTGCCAGAACCTCCATCCCGAAACATGTTCTACTCGCTGAGCAAGAGCAAGGAGGGCGAAGTTCCTCCACCAGTTCAGGGAGGAGTGTTTGAACTAAAAATAAAGCAAACCCTCTGATTGGTTCTGGTTTCCATCCTAGGCCAAGAGAAGAGAGTAAGCACATGAAAGATAGTCCAGATGGAGAGGCCTGCAACCTAATGTGGGAGGAAGATATTTGACAAGGAGCTGAAGACTATGCCGGGTTGTCATGCTCCTTCCATGCTGGACCCAAGTCTGAGGTCTGCATGAAGACTTAATGCTTTGACCTGTGGATAGTTGGCATGGTGAGAGTGCCTGTCTGGAGAAGCCAATCTCACATGATAGAGCGGACTAGAAGATCTTTGTAGAGAATGTGTCAACTGCCATCATATAGGAGTTCCCAGATCCACACAGCCCAGCTGGCTAGAAAAAGGAAGAACAAATCAAGAGCATTAACTGGATTGTAAAGCTGCATGGTTGCTTGCCACAGAAAGAGCTGGTGAGTCTCCACCACCATGTATGTCTATGACGGCTAGATAGCCCTACCTTGTCAGCCCCAGGAGGAAACTCCTTCACACCCTCAACTTGGCTGAGGTTGGCAGCCCCAATTCCGGACCTCTCTGAACTGTCCTTTTAGACCTATAGTTTTGGAGATTTTGAATTTTAAAGCTGTGATCATGCTTTAACAATGAAATCAACTCCCTAGTGGAAATGGCAAATATTGTGACTGATTGGGTATCCTCATCACAGGAAAATCATGACAATCATTACTCTGATCCTGAGGTGGAGGCCCCTAAAGTTGTTATCCAGTGAAACTCCATAGTGATTGTTGATCCATTAAAAAGAATCACAACCATCTGGACCGTAATTAGGTTACAAATCTAGTGATACTGACATGTACTTTCCACACATCAGTAAGTGGACCCCAGTGTTGCCACTAACTACATCATTGGATCACCAGTAACTTCAGTCAGTAGACCTTGTTTTCCTAGTTGGCTTCTGGGAATCAATTTTGTATGAGAAATATTGTATTTATATTGAATACTGGAAGCTCAGCAGCTGAGGCACAAGCACACAGTCATCTGGTGCGACATATGAAGGTTGATCACTTCGACATTTTGGTGCCAAGTGTTCAGCACAGAACCAAATCCTTTGCAGGAGAACACAGAGAAACAAAGCTTCCTTCTTTGTCATGAAAAGATTTAGTTACATTGTTCACAAAAATTCAAGTTTATATTACAGATATTTATCAAAGAAGCAGCTAATTCAATTAGACACTCAGAGCCTGATTTAGAATTTGGCAGAGGGGTTTGCTCTGTCACAAATTTGACGTATAAATCTTGTCCGCCATTGTATAATTCCATAATAGACTATTGAACTTGTAATATGGCAGACAGGATATCCTTCACATTTGTGACGGAGTAACCCCTTTGCCAAACTCTAAATCAGGCCATCAGACCTTACAAGAATCTCAAACAAGTCACAACTCCTTAAGGACCGATTTCCAAAGTGCATCTTAGTAGGAAAAGTGTATGATAAATATGAAATGTAAATACCATACTGTTCTGCAGTACTAGGTCATAATGGAAAGAGATGCTTTCTAGGGGATCTACCATGACCACAACGTAAAATCCCAAATTAATTCAATTTTTAGAAAATAAACAGAATGTGTAATATATATACAAACATTACCTTTTATTACAAATGTTTACATGCAGTCTTCTTTTCTTCTGAGTGCAACGCTCAAGGTACATAAATTATTTTGCACTAGGTAGCAGAAAGGCCATTATTTATAACATGGTGTTCCTTTACTTCCTTCAAAGGCCTCATTATGAATTGTTAATGGATAATATTTTATTAATATAATCTGCTCTAGCCAGCTTTTTCCTTAAGGAAAGCGAAGATTTGTTTTTTCCATTGGCAATCCATTGATATTAATGTTCAGTAAAATATCAAAATAGCAAGGCAACATCAAATAGTATGTCTATTTGTATGATATGCCTTAATGTGAATTTCTTTAGCCTGTAAATGAATCAATTTTGCTGCATAATTTGGACATTCATTGCTACATAATTGCAGTAATCCATGATTTACGGGGTCAAGATAGCTTACTCTAAGAGGTGATAGGGTTTAGTAACTCAGAGCCGAGCACCCACAGGGAGTATCAAGGTTTTCCAATTGGAGTACCATAGCAGTGTCGACCTACAGCCAAGTACCATTAAGTAGCCACAGACTACCCAGTACCTCTAAAAAGGCATAACACGCATGAGTACTAAAAACTGAGTTGAAACAAAGCTGACTGTAATAAAATGTTGTAGGGGGGAGATGTCAAAATACCAGGAAAATATGAGAACAAAATGCCATAAAAAGTTCAGTAATAATCAAGGTAGCGTCAGAGCTAGTGGTTTATAAGAGTTACAAAATCATTAAGGCTCAGAAACAAACCTGCCCCTGTTCCCTAGGGTGTAGGAAAACTGTAAAAGTGATAAGTTAGATATTGTATAAGGTACACCTATCAACTCTAAAGAAACTGCCATATAAGAGGTTTGCGGATCCCAGAAATATAGGTATAAGAACCGTTAGAGCCCCCTCAACTACTACTTCATGTCTATGAGGGAAATTCCGATCCTGCGTTGCCTCTGCTAATTTATAATTATCTATGATTTGCTTTAAAAAAAAATCCTTACTGCACAACTGAGCTCTCGTTACCTAACAGCATTCATGTAGTACACTGTTGCTATATGTGTGGCATTGTGGTGTACAACTGTGTCCAATTAGTTGCACAGCTATGACGAAGTGAGGGTCTAGAGAATACATGCTTTGTCCCCTCAAAAGGCTCTCTAAATTTCAACTCCCATGGCCCATCCATCCAACCCTGCCCAGACTACAAGGCAGAAAATAATTTGGCATGATTTGGTTGTATGACCAAACTGGCAGCCCACTGCTCTCAGCCAAGACATGCCTCTATGTGCCATCCATATGGGCAATTGATTTCCTTGTCTCATCAAAGGTGAAAGGGAAAAGCAAATACACACAGGCGTATTAGGGTGTATAGCGGAAAATAGTGAAGACTTGAATCGGAAGAAGGAAGGATGGAATACGAAAGTCATTGAAGGAAAGGAAAACCAGTGAAGGGCTCAGAGATCCACATCCTCTCCGGAATATAAGCAGGTCTTCAGTCAAGCTGTAAGACCCAAATATAGAGAACTGTTGATATGGACGCCGCCCGCAGGCAATCACAGCCCATGCTATTGCTGGAGTTCGACAGAATACATGATAAAAGAAATTATGGAGCTACATGTTCCACTAGGCTATATTCCAAACCGAGGTTGAGGGCCTTTTGATCTCCAATGTAATGTTTATGACTGGTTCCCTTGCAATCCTGCTCAGACAACATGTTCGCAAAACTACAATTAACATACTGGAAGATCCTCATCAGTCTTCACAAGCCTCACAGTTCTCAACGGGAGGGTTCAGACAACGAGTGAAGCCAGGCAAAGGCTTTAAGTCCAACTTGAACAGAAATACAACCGGCCCCCTCCTTCGCCCCCCATTTGTGGGTATAGGATAACGTTCTTTATAGGAGAAGGACAATGTGATAGGTAGGACAGCAAAGCCGATCTATTAGCTTCTTAGACTGAGTACAAAGGCCCTGAAGAAGATGTTAAAAGGGAAGGAAGAGACTGACAGTCACCACACCATACAACAATATTGGGTACTCCTACACATTGGTCCTATCCAAAAACGTTCCACATAACCCTCACCTAATCATTCAGCTCTCAGAATTTGGCAGGGCACTGGTCCTACGCAGGTCAGAAGTTTGACGGTAGAAAGGCTGTGCCAGGCCAGAGATAATAAGGTAGAAATTGGCAAAATATGGGCACAGCGATAGCCCTTCTAGAGCAGGTAAAACCCTGTCAGGACTCCTACTCCCCACACTTTCCTCTTTCTTGAACAGAAATGTGAAGGGGGTAGAGGAGGAAGAAGCAATTAAAGGTAAGGTACCCATTTCTAAGTCATTGACAAACCGTTGACCAAATAATGAGGTTTACCTGTGCAATGAAAATGCTGGAGTCATCCTGTTAGTGGGCCAAACACTTATTTAAAATTGTGAAACATTTCAATACCCCAGAGGAGTCTGCAGGGAGCAATGGAAGAATATAGAATTCTGCTTGCAAAAAGACCAGGTGTGCGAATCGGAGTCTGTAGTCGCATGCATATGCATTAAGGACTGACAAAAGTTGTACAACAGCGGCTTAAAACCCGACAAATATCCTATGAAGGTGAGCAGCTGCCAATTGCAAGCAGAAATAGGACACGGTGAAGTACACTGATGCTTGTAAAGTGTTATTACCGATACTCGTCCGGAGTTCCTCACAGAGGCTGATGTGGGGGAACTGGAGCATCTGCCTCCATTTTTTACTCTTCCCTTTTCGGTTTCCTCCGCCACCTGTGTGGAAACAAAAACAAAAGCTCTGATGAAAAAGGCAAAAAGTATCAGTGAGAAACAGACGGTAGGCTAATGCAACACACACAGGTGAATTCTTGAATAGCAGCCCCAATCAAAACAGTATGAAGCTGGTGCAAAAAGGGCATTCGGAAATCCCATTTCCAAAAACACAGCATCTACAGAGAGATGCTCCTCTTTTAATTGCAATGTAATTTTGTCTCCGCTTTAATGATATTCCATATGCTGGAACTACATATATGAAGGTTGACTTCATTATTGAAAGATAAACCTGCACCATTGACATTAATCCCAAGGCAGTGTCAATGACCATGGCCATTGTGACAGAACTAAATGGAACAAAAGGCTGCATAAAATCAAATCAAGTCCACCAATTCTATGATTCAACATCAATATTGCAATGACAGAAAACGTATGCAATGACATGCACTCCAAAGCCACAATCACGCAATGCACTGCATTAAATAACATGGACAATGGATGGGCAACACAGATAACGGGGGGCGGGGGAGCAAGACTGACAACAGGGGTGTTGGACTGGTGGGGAACACGGACAACAAAGGGAGGGAGGAAGGGAGGCCCAACACAGACAACAGAGGATGGCGGCCAACACGGAAAACAAAGAGAGGGAGGGAGGGACAACACAGACAACAGAGGGGGTACCAGCCAATAAGACAACAGAGAGGGTACCAGCCAATAAGACAACAGAGGGGGTACCAGCCAATAAGACAACAGAGGGGATCACAGCCAACACAGACAACAGAGGGGGTGGGTGGGCAGCCAACACAGACATCAGAGGGGGTGGGTGGGCAGCCAACACAGACATCAGAGGGGGTGGGTGGGCGGCCAACACAGACATCAGAGGGGGTGGGTGGGCGGCCAACACAGACATCAGAGGGGGTGGGTGGGCGGCCAACACAGACATCAGAGGGGGTGGGTGGGGGGCCAACACAGACATCAGAGGGGGTGGATGGGGGGCCAACACAGACATCAGAGGGGGTGGGTGGGGGGCCAACACGGACAACAGAGAGGGTGGGTGGGGGGCCAACACGGACAACAGAGAGGGTGGGTGGGTGGGGGGCCAACACGGACAACAGAGAGGGTGGGTGGGTGGGGGGCCAACACGGACAACAGAGAGGGTGGGTGGGTGGGGGGCCAACACGGACAACAGAGAGGGTGGGTGGGTGGGGGCCCAACACGGACAACAGAGAGGGTGGGTGGGTGGGGGCCCAACACGGACAACAGAGAGGGTGGGTGGGTGGGTGGGGGCCCAACACGGACAACAGAGAGGGTGGGTGGGTGGGGGCCGGCCAACACAGACAACAGAGAGGGTGAGAGAGGGTGGGGGCCAGCCAACACAGACAACAGAGAGGGTGAGAGAGGGTGGGGGCCGGCCAACACAGACAACAGAGAGGGTGAGAGAGGGTGGGGGCCGGCCAACACAGACAACAGAGAGGGTGAGAGAGGGTGGGGGCCGGCCAACACAGACAACAGAGAGGGTGGGGGGGGGGGGGGTCCGGCCAACACAGACAACAGAGAGGGTGGGGTCCGGCCAACACAGACAACAGAGAGGGAGGGTGGGTGGGTGGGGGCCGGCCAACACAGACAACAGAGAGGGAGGGTGGGTGGGTGGGGGCCGGCCAACACAGACAACAGAGAGGGAGGGTGGGTGGGTGGGTGGGGGCCGGCCAACACAGACAACAGAGAGGGTGGGTGGGTGGGTGGGGGCCAGCCAACACAGACAACAGAGAGGGTGGGTATGTGGGGGGGGGGGGGGCAAGGTTGGGAGCCAACACAGAGTGGGTTGGGGGCCAACACAGACAGACAACAGAGGGTGGGCCAACACAGACAGACAACAGAGGGGGTGGGTGGGGCCAACACAGACAACAGACGGGGTAACAGACGGGGTGGGTGGGGCCAACACAGGGGGTAACAGAGGGGGTAACAGAGGGGGTGGGTGGGGCCAACACAGACAACAGAGGAGGTGGGTGGGTGGGGCCAACACAGACAACAGAGGGGGTAACAGAGGGGGTGGGTAGGGCCAACACAGACAACAGAGGGGGTAACAGAGGAGGTGTGTGGGTGGGGCCAACACAGGGGGTAACAGAGGGGGTAACAGAGGGGGTGGGTGGGGCCAACACAGACAACAGAGGGGGTAACAGAGGAGGTGGGTGGGTGGGGCCAACACAGACAACAGACGGGGTAACAGGGAATAACAGAGGAGGTGGGTGGGTGGGGCCAACACAGACAACAGACGGGGTAACAGGGAATAACAGAGGAGGTGGGTGGGTGGGGCCAACACAGACAACAGAGGGAATAACAGAGGGAGTGGGTGGGTGGGGCCAACACAGACAACAGAGGGAATAACAGAGGGAGTGAGTGGGTGGGTGGGGCCAACACAGACAACAGAGGGAGGGAGTGGGGTGGGTGGGTGGGGCCAACACAGACAACAGAGGGAGGGAGTGGGGCTGGGGGGGGTCAACACAAACAGAGGGAGGGAGTGGGGCCAACACAGACAACAGAGGGAGGGAGTGGGGCTGGGGCGTCCAACACAGACAACAGAGGGAGGGAGTGGGGCTGGGGCGTCCAACACAGACAACAGAGGGAGTGAGTGGGGCTGGGGGGCCAACACAGACAACAGAGGGAATAACAGAGGGAGTGAGTGGGTGGGGCCAACACAGACAACAGAGGGAGTGAGTGGGGCGGGGGGGGGGACCAACACAGACAACAGAGGGAGTGAGAGGGGCGGGGGGGACCAACACAGACAACAGAGGGAGTGAGTGGGGCGGGGGGGCCAACACAGACAACAGAGGGAGGAAGTGGGGCGGGGGCCGTGGGGGCAACACAGACAACAGAGGGAGGGAGTGGGGCGGGGGAGGGGGCCGGGGGGGCCAACACAGACACCAGAAGGGGTGGGTGGGTGGGGGGGCCAACACAGACAGAAGGGGTGGGTGGGTGGGTGGGGCCAACACAGACAACAGACGGGGTAACAGGGAATAACAGAGGAGGTGGGTGGGTGGGGCCAACACAGACAACAGACGGGGTAACAGAGGGAATAACAGAGGGAGTGGGTGGGTGGGGCCAACACAGACAACAGAGGGAATAACAGAGGGAGTGGGTGGGTGGGGCCAACACAGACAACAGAGGGAATAACAGAGGGAGTGGGTGGGTGTGGCCAACACAGACAACAGAGGGAGGGAGGGAGGGAGTGGGTGGGTGGGGCCAACACAGACAATAGAGGGAGGGAGTGGGGTGGGTGGGTGGGTCCAACACAGACAACAGAGGGAGTGAGTGGGGCTGGGGGGCCAACACAGACAACAGAGGGAGTGAGTGGGTGGGGCCAACACAGACAACAGAGGGAGTGAGTGGGGCGGGGGGGGGACCAACACAGACAACAGAGGGAGTGAGAGGGGCGGGGGGGACCAACACAGACAACAGAGGGAGTGAGTGGGGCGGGGGGGGGAACACAGACAACAGAGGGAGGAAGTGGGGCGGGGGCCGTGGGGGCAACACAGACAACAGAGGGAGGGAGTGGGGCGGGGGAGGGGGCCGGGGGGGCCAACACAGACACCAGAAGGGGTGGGTGGGTGGGGGGGCCAACACAGACAGAAGGGGTGGGTGGGTGGGGCCAACACAGACAACAGACGGGGTAACAGGGAATAACAGAGGAGGTGGGTGGGTGGGGCCAACACAGACAACAGACGGGGTAACAGAGGGAATAACAGAGGGAGTGGGTGGGTGGGGCCAACACAGACAACAGAGGGAATAACAGAGGGAGTGGGTGGGTGGGGCCAACACAGACAACAGAGGGAATAACAGAGGGAGTGGGTGGGTGTGGCCAACACAGACAACAGAGGGAGGGAGGGAGGGAGTGGGTGGGTGGGGCCAACACAGACAATAGAGGGAGGGAGTGGGGTGGGTGGGTGGGTCCAACACAGACAACAGAGGGAGTGAGTGGGGCTGGGGGGCCAACACAGACAACAGAGGGAATAACAGAGGGAGTGAGTGGGTGGGGCCAACACAGACAACAGAGGGAGTGAGTGGGGCGGGGGGGGGGGACCAACACAGACAACAGAGGGAGTGAGAGGGGCGGGGGGGACCAACACAGACAACAGAGGGAGTGAGTGGGGCGGGGGGGCCAACACAGACAACAGAGGGAGGAAGTGGGGCGGGGGCCGTGGGGGCAACACAGACAACAGAGGGAGGGAGTGGGGCGGGGGAGGGGGCCGGGGGGGCCAACACAGACAACAGAAGGGGTGGGTGGGTGGGGGGGCCAACACAGACAGAAGGGGTGGGTGGGTGGGTGGGGCCAACACAGACAGAAGGGGTGGGTGGGTGGGTGGGGCCAACACAGACAGAAGGGGTGGGTGGGTGGGTGGGGCCAACACAGACAGAAGGGGTGGGTGGGTGGGTGGGGCCAACACAGACAACAGACGGGGTAACAGGGAATAACAGAGGAGGTGGGTGGGTGGGGCCAACACAGACAACAGACGGGGTAACAGAGGGAATAACAGAGGGAGTGGGTGGGTGGGGCCAACACAGACAACAGAGAGAATAACAGAGGGAGTGGGTGGGTGGGGCCAACACAGACAACAGAGGGAATAACAGAGGGAGTGGGTGGGTGTGGCCAACACAGACAACAGAGGGAGGGAGGGAGGGAGTGGGTGGGTGGGGCCAACACAGACAATAGAGGGAGGGAGTGGGGTGGGTGGGTGGGTCCAACACAGACAACAGAGGGAGGGAGTGGGGCTGGGGGGGTCAACACAGACAACAGAGGGAGGGAGTGGGGCCAACACAGACAACAGAGGGAGGGAGTGGGGCTGGGGGGTCCAACACAGACAACAGAGGGAGGGAGTGGGGCTGGGGGGTCCAACACAGACAACAGAGGGAGGGAGTGGGGCTGGGGGGTCCAACACAGACAACAGAGGGAGGGAGTGGGGCTGGGGGGTCCAACACAGACAACAGAGGGAGTGAGTGGGGCGGGGGGGGCCAACACAGACAGAGGGAGTGAGTGGGGCGGGGGGGGGCCAACACAGACAACAGAGGGAGTGAGTGGGGCGGGGGGGCCAACACAGACAACAGAGGGAGTGAGTGGGGCGGGGGGGGACCAACACAGACAACAGAGGGAGGGAGTGAGTGAGTGAGTGGGGCGGGGGGGGGGACCAACACAGACAACAGAGGGAGTGAGTGAGTGAGTGGGGCGGGGGGGGGGGACCAACACAGACAACAGAGGGAGTGAGTGAGTGGGGCGGGGGAGGGACCAACACAGACAGAGGCAGGGAGTGGGGCGGGGGAGGGGGTGGGGGGGGAAACACAGACAGAAGGGGTGGGTGGGTGGGGGGGGAAACACAGACAGAAGGGGTGGGTGGGTGGGGGGGGGAACACAGACAGAAGGGGTGGGTGGGTGGGGGGGGGAAACACAGACAGAAGGGGTGGGTGGGTGGGGGGGGGGAAACACAGACAGAAGGGGTGGGTGGGTGGGGGGAAACACAGACAGAAGGGGTGGGTGGGTGGGGGGAAACACAGACAGAAGGGGTGGGTGGGTGGGGGGAAACACAGACAGAAGGGGTGGGTGGGTGGGGGGAAACAGACAGAAGGGGTGGGTGGGTGGGGGGAAACACAGACAGAAGGGGTGGGTGGGTGGGGGGGAAACAGACAGAAGGGGTGGGTGGGTGGGGGGGAAACAGACAGAAGGGGTGGGTGGGTGGGGGGGAAACAGACAGAAGGGGTGGGTGGGTGGGGGGGAAACAGACAGAAGGGGTGGGTGGGGGGGGAAACACAGACAGAAGGGGTGGGTGGGTGGGGGGGAAACACAGACAGAAGGGGTGGGTGGGTGGGGGGGAAACACAGACAGAAGGGGTGGGTGGGTGGGGGGGAAACACAGACAGAAGGGGTGGGTGGGTGGGGGGGGAAACACAGACAGAAGGGGTGGGTGGGTGGGGGGGGAAACACAGACAGAAGGGGTGGGTGGGTGGGGGGGGAAACACAGACAGAAGGGGTGGGTGGGTGGGGGGGGAAACACAGACAGAAGGGGTGGGTGGGTGGGGGGGAAACACAGACAGAAGGGGTGGGTGGGTGGGGGGGAAACACAGACAGAAGGGGTGGGTGGGTGGGGGGGGGAACAGACAGAAGGGGTGGGTGGGTGGGGGGGGGAACAGACAGAAGGGGTGGGTGGGTGGGGGGAAACACAGACAGAAGGGGTGGGTGGGTGGGGGGAAACACAGACAGAAGGGGTGGGTGGGTGGGGGGAAACACAGACAGAAGGGGTGGGTGGGTGGGGGGAAACAGACAGAAGGGGTGGGTGGGTGGGGGGGAAACACAGACAGAAGGGGTGGGTGGGTGGGGGGGAAACACAGACAGAAGGGGTGGGTGGGTGGGGGGGAAACACAGACAGAAGGGGTGGGTGGGTGGGGGGGAAACACAGACAGAAGGGGTGGGTGGGTGGGGGGGAAACACAGACAGAAGGGGTGGGTGGGTGGGGGGGAAACACAGACAGAAGGGGTGGGTGGGGGGGAAACACAGACAGAAGGGGTGGGTGGGTGGGGGGGAAACAGACAGAAGGGGTGGGTGGGTGGGGGGGAAACAGACAGAAGGGGTGGGTGGGTGGGGGGGAAACAGACAGAAGGGGTGGGTGGGTGGGGGGGAAACAGACAGAAGGGGTGGGTGGGTGGGGGGGAAACAGACAGAAGGGGTGGGTGGGTGGGGGGGAAACACAGACAGAAGGGGTGGGTGGGTGGGGGGGAAACACAGACAGAAGGGGTGGGTGGGTGGGGGGGAAACACAGACAGAAGGGGTGGGTGGGTGGGGGGGAAACACAGACAGAAGGGGTGGGTGGGTGGGGGGGAAACACAGACAGAAGGGGTGGGTGGGTGGGGGGAAACACAGACAGAAGGGGTGGGTGGGGGGAAACACAGACAGAAGGGGTGGGTGGGTGGGGGGAAACACAGACAGAAGGGGTGGGTGGGTGGGGGGAAACAGACAGAAGGGGTGGGTGGGGGGAAACAGACAGAAGGGGTGGGTGGGTGGGGGGAAACAGACAGAAGGGGTGGGTGGGGGGAAACAGACAGAAGGGGTGGGTGGGTGGGTGGGGGGAAACAGACAGAAGGGGTGGGTGGGTGGGGGGAAACAGACAGAAGGGGTGGGTGGGTGGGTGGGGGGAAACAGACAGAAGGGGTGGGTGGGTGGGGGGAAACAGACAGAAGGGGTGGGTGGGTGGGTGGGGGGAAACAGACAGAAGGGGTGGGTGGGTGGGTGGGGGGAAACAGACAGAAGGGGTGGGTGGGTGGGTGGGGGGAAACAGACAGAAGGGGTGGGTGGGTGGGTGGGGGGAAACAGACAGAAGGGGTGGGTGGGTGGGGGGAAACAGACAGAAGGGGTGGGTGGGTGGGGGGAAACAGACAGAAGGGGTGGGTGGGGGGGGGAAACAGACAGAAGGGGTGGGTGGGTGGGTGGGGGGGAAACAGACAGAAGGGGTGGGTGGGTGGGTGGGGGGGAAACAGACAGAAGGGGTGGGTGGGTGGGTGGGGGGGAAACAGACAGAAGGGGTGGGTGGGTGGGTGGGGGGGAAACAGACAGAAGGGGTGGGTGGGTGGGGGGAAACAGACAGAAGGGGTGGGTGGGTGGGGGGAAACAGACAGAAGGGGTGGGTGGGTGGGTGGGGGGAAACAGACAGAAGGGGTGGGTGGGTGGGTGGGGGGAAACAGACAGAAGGGGTGGGTGGGTGGGTGGGGGGAAACAGACAGAAGGGGTGGGTGGGTGGGTGGGTGGGGGGAAACAGACAGAAGGGGTGGGTGGGTGGGGGGGGGGGAAACAGACAGAAGGGGTGGGTGGGTGGGGGGAAACAGACAGAAGGGGTGGGTGGGGGGGAAACAGAGAAGGGGTGGGTGGGTGTGGGAAACAGACAGAAGGGGTGGGTGGGGGGGGAAACAGACAGAAGGGGTGGGTGGGGGGGAAACAGACAGAAGGGGTGGGTGGGGGGGAAACAGACAGAAGGGGTGGGTGGGGGGGAAACAGACAGAAGGGGTGGGTGGGTGGGGGGGAAACAGACAGAAGGGGTGGGTGGGTGGGGGGGAAACAGACAGAAGGGGTGGGTGGGTAGGTGGGGGAAACAGACAGAAGGGGTGGGTGGGGGGGAAAACACAGACAGAAGGGGTGGGTGGGGGGGAAAACACAGACAGAAGGGGTCGGTGGGTGGGGGGGAAAACACAGACAGAAGGGGTGGGTGGGTGGGGGGGAAAACACAGACAGAAGGGGTGGGTGGGGGGAAAACACAGACAGAAGGGGTGGGTGGGTGGGGGGAAAACACAGACAGAAGGGGTGGGTGGGTGGGGGGAAAACACAGACAGAAGGGGTGGGTGGGTGGGGGGAAAACACAGACAGAAGGGGTGGGAACACAGACAGAAGGGGTGGGGGGGGAACCCAGACAACAGAAGGGGTGGGTGGGGGGGGGGGGGGAACCCAGACAACAGAAGGGGTGGGTGGGTGGGGGGGGGGGGGGAACCCAGACAACAGAAGGGGTGGGTGGGGGGGGGGAACCCATACAACAGAAGGGGTGGGTGGGTGGGGGGGGGGGAACCCAGACAACAGAAGGGGTAGGTGGGTGGGTGGGGAGGGAACCCAGACAACAGAAGGGGTGGGGAGGGAACCCAGACAACAGAAGGGGTGGGTGGGTGGGTGGGGAGGGAACCCAGACAACAGAAGGGGTGGGTGGGTGGGGAGGGAACCCAGACAAGTGGGTGCCAACACAGATAGACAACAGAAGGGGTGGGTGGGGGGGGGGAACCCATACAACAGAAGGGGTGGGTGGGTGGGGGGGGGGGGAACCCAGACAACAGAAGGGGTAGGTGGGTGGGTGGGGAGGGAACCCAGACAACAGAAGGGGTGGGGAGGGAACCCAGACAACAGAAGGGGTGGGTGGGTGGGTGGGGAGGGAACCCAGACAACAGAAGGGGTGGGTGGGTGGGGAGGGAACCCAGACAAGTGGGTGCCAACACAGATAGACAACAGGGGGGGTGGGTGGGTGGGGGCCAACACAGATAGAGAGACAACAGGGTGGGCCACAACGGGGTGGGTGGACCAACACAGACAAACAACCGAGGGTGGGCCAACAGACAACAGAGGGTGGGCCAACACAGACAGACAACAGAGGGGGTGGGTGGGTGGGGCCAACACAGGGGGTAACAGACGGGGTGGGTGGGGCCAACACAGACAACAGAGGGGGTAACAGAGGGGGTGGGTGGGGCCAATACAGACAACAGACGAGGAAACAGAGGGGGAAACAGGAGGTGGGTGGCAACCCAGACAACAGAAGGTGTGGGTGGGTGGGGCAACCCAGACAACAGAAGGTGTGGGTGGGTGGGGGGGGCAACCCAGACAACAGAAGGGGTGGGTGGGTGGGGGGTGCAACCCAGACAACAGAAGGGGTGGGTGGGTGGGTCGGGGCAACCCAGACAACAGAAGGGGTGGGTGGCAACCCAGACAACAGAAGGGGTGGGTTGGGGGGGGGGGGCAACCCAGACAACAGAAGGGGTGGGGCAACCCAGACAACAGAAGGGGTGGGGGCAACCCAGACAACAGAAGGGGTGGGTCGGGGGGTAGGGCAACCCAGACAACAGAAGGGGTGGGTGGGGGGGGGGGAGGGCAACCCAGACAACAGAAGGGGTGGGTGGGGGGGGGAGGGCAACCCAGACAACAGAAGGGGTGGGTGGGGGGGGGGAAGGCAACCCAGACAACAGAAGGGGTGGGTGGGGGGGGGAAGGCAACCCAGACAACAGAGGGGGGCCAACACAGACAACATAGGGGGTAGGTGTGTGGGTGGGGGCCAACACAGACAATAGAGGGGGTGGGTGCCAACACAGACAACAGAGGGGGTGGGGGGCCAACACAGACAACAGAGGGGGTGGGGGGCCAACACAGACAACAGAGGGGGGGGTGGGGGCCAACAGAGAACAGGGGGCGCAACGCAGACAACAGAAGGGGTGGGTGGGTGAGTGGGGCCCAACACAGACAACGGAGGGAGCGAGTGGGGTGGGTGGGGGGGGTGGGTGGGGCCCAACACAGACAACGGAGGGAGGGAGTGGGGTGGGTGGGGCCCAACACAGACAACGGAGAGAGGGAGTGGGGTGGGTGGGGCCCAACACAGACAACGGAGAGAGGGAGTGGGGGCAACCTAGACAACAGAAGGGGTGGGTGGGTGGCTTGGGGGGGGGGGCAACCCAGACAACAGAAGGGGTGGGTGGGTGTTTGTGGGGGGGGGTATAACCCAGACAACAGAAGGGGTGGATGGGGGCAACCCAGACAACAGAGGGGGGTAGGTGTGTGGGGGCCTACACAGACAACAGAGGGGGTAAGTGTGTGGGTGGGGGCCAACACAGACAACAGAGGGGGTAGGTGCCAACACAGACAACAGGGAAGGGGGGGTTGGGTGGGTGGGGGCCAACACAGACAACAGAGGGGGTTTGGGTGGGTGGGGGCCAACACAGACAACAGAGGGGGGGTTGGGTGGGTGGGGGCCAACACAGACAACAGAGGGGGGGTTGGGTGGGTGGGGCCCAACACAGACAACGGAGGGAGGGAGTGGGGTGGGTGGGGCCCAACACAGACAACAGAAGGGGTGGGTGGGTGGCGGTATAACCCAGACAACAGAAGGGGTGGGTGGGGGGGATAACCCAGACAACAGAAGGGGTGGGTGGGGGGGCAACCCAGACAACAGAAGGGGTGGGTGGGGGGGGGCAACCCAGACAACAGAAGGGGTGGGTGGGGGGGGGGGCAACCCAGACAACAGAAGGGGTGGGTGGGGGGGGGGGCAACCCAGACAACAGAAGGGGTGGGTGGGGGGGGGGGCAACCCAGACAACAGAGGGGGGCCAACACAGACAACAGAGGGGGTAGGTGTGTGGGGGCCAACACAGACAACAGAGGGGGTAAGTGTGTGGGTGGGGGCCAACACAGACAACAGAGGGGGGGGTTGGGTGTTTGGGGGCCAACACAGACAACAGAGGGGGGGGGGGTTGGGTGGGTGCCAACACAGACAACAGAGGGGGGGAGTGGGGTGGGTGGGGCCCAACACAGACAACGGAGGGAGGGAGTGGGGTGGGTGGGGCCCAACACAGACAACAGAGGGAGGGAGTGGGGTGGGGTGGGTGGGGCCAACAAAGACAACAGAGGGAGGGAGGGTGTGGGGTGGGTGGGGCCAACAAAGACAACAGAGGGAGGGAGGGTGTGGGGTTGGTGGGGCTAAAAAAGACAACCGAGGGAGGGAGGGAGTGGGTGGGGCCAACACAGACAACCTAGGGAGGGAGTGGGGTAGGGTGGGTGGGGCCAACAAAGACAACAGAGGGAGGGTGTGGGGTGGGGTGGGTGGGGCCAACAAAGACAACAGAGGGAGGGAGGGGGTGGGGTGGGGTGGGTGGGGCCAACAAAGACAACAGAGGAAGGAAGGGGGTGGGGTGGGTGGGGCCAACACAGACAACAGAGGGAGGGAGTGGGGTGGGTGGGGCTAACACAGACAACCTAGGGAGGGAGTGGGGTAGGGTGGGTGGGGCCAACAGAGGGAGTGGGGTGGGGTGGGTGGGGCCAACACAGACAACAGAGGGAGGGAGTGGGGTGGGGTGGGTATGGCAAACAGACAACAGAGGGAGGGAGGGGGGTGGGTGGGGCCAACACACACAACAGAAGGAGGGAGTGGGGTGGGGTGGGGTGGGGCCAACACAGACAACAGAGGGAGGGGGCGGGGTGGGGCCAACACAGACAACAGAGGGAGGGGCGGGTGGGTGGGCCCAACACAGACAACAGAGGGAGGGGCGGGTGGGTGGGGCCAACACAGACAACAGAGGAATGGGGTGGGGTGGGTGGGGCCAACACAGACAACAGAGGAATGGGGTGGGGTGGGTGGGGCCAACACAGACAACAGAGGGATGGGGTGGGGCCAACACAGACAACAGAGGGATGGGGTGGGTGGGTGGAGCCAACAGAGGGATGGGGTGGGTGGGGCCAACACACGGAGGGGGTGGGTGGGTGGGGCCAACACAGGGAGGGGGTGGGTGGGTGGGGCCAACAGACAACAGAGGATAATAATTTTGTGCCCTTGAATGACCATTGGAAACCTCTAATAAATGATGGTAGCTATTCAGTCAAACAGAATGCTCCTTTGGATAGCTACAGCTACAACAAATATGCTGTTGCTTCCATCTCCGTTCCCCTGTGATGTGCTCAGTTTCATTATCCTTCTCCTCTCCTTCAGTGAATTCAGTTAATTGCAGGTAAGAGGATGAATGCCTCTTGTTCCACTACTCTGTCACTTCTATCCTGCCGCTCTGACATGTGGTGCCCCTTATCACCTTCCTTTGCCCTACACCAGTGGTTCCCAACCTGTAGTCCGGGGACGCTTGGGTGGGGGGGGGTAAATCGTTAAGCCTCCTCAGGGGGGTCCGCGACTACTTAAAAAATTAAATATTATTAACTGATTAGGACTCCAGCTTTCAATAATGATTCAGTGGGGGTCCCAGGGTTCCAGTAATGATAAAGTGAAATAGTTGGGAACCACTGCCCTACTCTACCTTCCTTCACTTAAAGGGACTGCAAGTCCTAAGGGGCAGTCAGAAAAACATGTTTTTTCTAAAGGTCTCCTGGGGCAACAGACAGACCAGGAAACAGGAGGGCTGCTCCATAATTCTCTCTCGCATCTCCTGGTGATAATACAAGGCAAAATAGTCACTTTACCTAATTTGACTGCTTAGTTATGTTCAATATACCGTGATCTATGATTAATACCTGGGTTGAGACTGAAAAAGAAGCCCCAAAAGTCTGACACCGACTGTTGGCCCCAGAGTATGAAGGCAGAGATGCAACACAACATGGCCCTGGGTGCCTCATGTACGATATGATAAATAAGTCACAGGCACCTCCAAAGGTCAGAACCATGAGGAACGTGGAATAATTATTCCCTTACAACCAGGACAGTGTTTGAGGTCAATGACAAGTATTGGTGTTTATTTTATCCACTCAGCAAAGTGGTCCAAGCCTCTGCAGCACAAACTCTTTGGCTACCAGTTTACCCTACTCTCAGTATGGTACTGTGAAAGAGGACTGTCTGCCACTAAGGTTAGGTTTGTCAATCTTTATAAGTTGCTCAAACGTGTACATGGAATTCAACAATGCAAAAAGCCTTTTCTACTAGGGAGAGCACTCTATGAAAATGCACTGAGCTCAGCTTGCATTACTTACAGTAGTGTCACTATAAAACTGTGCATATGTTTGAAAAATTTAACAAATTGATACTACCTAGAATGCCCCCTCCGATCATAAACAAATCAGTACAGAATCATAAAAGCAAGATTGGTGATTGTTTACTTTCAAAATAAAATGTACACAAAAAATTGAAACGTAAGAAATAGTATTTAAAGTTGCAGAGTAAGTTAGCGTGCTATTTCCTCTCCAGCATTAGTAACACAAATTTGATAAATGTCACTATGTGAAACAAGCACTGGCAAATCCAATTAGTAGCCTCTTTATAATGCGAGTGTCGAGCTCTTGTCTTTGCCTGTAAAAGTACTGTTCAATAAAAGTAAAAACAAAGATTCAAAAGACTGGAAGAAAAGCAAACATCTTAGGGTATCTCAAAAATAGTGAACATTGAATTCAGTACTGGCAACCTTCAGAAATGGCATGGTTTATTTTTCAAATATATTTCACTTGGGGAACTGAACAGACTTTAAGAAGAATACGAATGGTTGACATGGCCTACTTTACTTTTCACATGATTCCGCCACTTGGTCCTCTGTAGTAGCCAAGGAAGTAGAATTAAAGGCCTACACTTTTAGGTAATGTGTACAATACAAAAGCTAAAACAACAAGCATTAGCAAAGTCAATAGGTTTCGTATTGGCATGCATGTAAGACGGAAGAAGACCGAAGGCGTGAGAAGACCCCACCAAGGTGTTAGAAGAGGGAAGAAGATAGAAAAGGGAAGAAGAGAAAAGACAGCAGAAAACAGAAGGCATGAGAAGTGTGCAAACGTGAGGAGAAAGACAGTGATGACAGAAGACTTTATTCAGAAAGAAAAAAGAAGATGGACAGCAACAAAGAAAGAAGACTGAGAAGAAGGCATCGAAGAAAGAACATGTCAGCGAAGTAAGAAGACAGCATGCTGGAAGAGAAGAGAAGACGTCAGAGAAAAAAAGACGGCAGCGAAGAAAGATGATGTCAGAAGAAAAAAGGCAGCATGTAAGAAGAAAAAGAAGTACCTTCCGCATCACAGCCAACGGGAAGGACACTGGCCAGTGTACAATAGGAAGTGACCAGAAGCAGTACTAGGTCCACAGGCAACTTGATAACAAGATTGGTGAAGAAGACAAAGATGATGACAGGAAGTGATGTGAAGACTATGTGCTGGCTAGTCCGAAGCAGGTAAATCAGAGCGACGCTGGAGTAAGCCAATGGTAAGCTCAGGCAGGTAAGGGGGCGGTTCCAAGCCCCTTTTAAGTTTTTTTTTTTTATACTAACAAACGATCTTGCAAGCAGGCCAAACCTATAAACAACTCCTGGAAAGACACCAGGAAAAATATACGCTCTTAGAGATATCATAGGAAGGGTGGGAGCAATGTAGTGTTTTTGAGGGTGGGGGGGGGGGACAGAAGTGAAGATATAGTTCCACAGGGAGCAGAATATGAGGGACAGAGCTAGAAAACACTTGCACTCTAATGGAGAGCTGAATGATAAAGGAAAAAAGTAGTTCCCTAAATGTGAGAAATGGAAGGATACAAGTCAGACAATCGAAAGGATCGTAAACAGGATATCCTCCAGGGGAGAGAGAAACACCAAAAAAGAAAGCAAAGCCACTGTATAATAAACAGGCAAATGAGTGGCAAAAATACCATTTAATGGTAGGCAAATAACAGGCTGTAAGCCCACTGTAAGTTCAGAACAGGTCTTTAATAACCAGGCAACCTGTGCTGTCCAGTCTGCAAGCCTTATAAAAAAATAAAAAAATAATGAAGACTGTGTAAAACCATTACAGGCACCATCATCAGCAACACGCAAATAAGGGCACGATTCTTAAAGAAAGTAACAAAAGTGCATTCCAAGATATATTCCCTTGCGCTGGTGCAGATTTGCGACTCACAAGAGTTCATAGAATTAGGCCTGAAAACTGTACTAGCAAACATTTGAGATTTAAATCTTTACACAGACAAACATAACACATTTGCTGCAGCGAAAAACCAGCTGAGAAACTGCAAGTTCACTTTTACTACAACCCAATTTTTCCCCAGCATGGAAAACGTTTTGCTCCTTCTCTTGTTAAGAGTACATTTTCAACTATTTCCACATAGGAAGAGATTGAAGCCGAGTTAGTGAACACCCCTAAACATGCAAGTGTGGTGGCGTGCCCAGACTCGCAGAGCATTCCAACTCTGGAACTACTGCTTCCCGCCTTCTTCCAGCTTCTGTCTATCAATTTGCAGAAGGGGGGCAAAATCAAAGGCCTGTTAGAATCCAAACCCTCATAAAATATCTTTCTTTGCCTAGAGAACGCGGTCATACATTGTCACATCACTGCATGGAAACAAAAAGAAAAGTAAATCTCGGGAGCACTCAGTTACTTATACAAGTAGCTATTTTTTAATACAATTTCAAGCTCCTGGGATCCATAGGTACAGTCCAGATCCTGACACCAACTTTGCAAGTGCATTCTCCACCTGATCATTCCCTCTTTCTGCATACCCACAGCCAAAGAGATGGGCATGGTTACAAAAGCTGAGAGATTCTGGAGCAAACGTCCAGAGATGCCGGTAAACACAATTGTAAACACACCACAGACTGCCTGATGTACCCATATACTACTGCTTTTTATCATCTT
The DNA here is from genome assembly GCF_031143425.1 of Pleurodeles waltl. Lineage (NCBI taxonomy): Eukaryota > Metazoa > Chordata > Amphibia > Caudata > Salamandridae > Pleurodeles > Pleurodeles waltl. The sequence goes on along the minus strand of NC_090446.1, from coordinate 599,535,990 downwards.
TGCTACATAACAGCTTGCCATAGTCAAGTTACCATAGTCCCGATTAACAAGTTATTAGGCGTGCATTTTGGCGCATCACTGCTTAAGTGTGTCTCACTAGAGACATTTCAACTTGCCCTACATTACAAACACATATCTGCCTGGAGAAAAGTGAATAAAACAAAAGTTTTCTAATAATACTGATCTAAGGTAAATCTAAAAACGACTTACAATATGACGAGATTAAATATGCTAAACAGCTCGATATGGCAAAGATGTATACTATTGGTAAAGAAAATAAAAAGCAGAAACATCTCAAAGCAGATTTGCTGGTACCACTATCCCCAGGCAAGGAAAAGAGCACAATAAGTTCTATTAAGAAGCAAGAGACACTCATGATCCACCGAGTAATACCCTTAATAAGATCTCTAAATTCAGGCGAGTATGAAAGCATGCCACTTATGTGAGGGTTGAGGCAACAACACCTTCTGTCTGGTCTGCTAAATACATCTTGGAAACTTTCTGAAAATCGGCATAGTAATGCATTCCTCTCACTGATTACCACTGGCTTTTGGTTTGTAACTCACACTTTCTGGCTTTCCATTTGTTGGTTTTCATTTATTTAAAGCTCTCTGGGTTCAGTTCATCCCTCCCGTTACCTAAACCGTGTTTTCTCTATTCTTCCACAAACTTGCTTTCTGTTAGCAGGCCTTTGAATCTTTCTCATTGCATTTCCTGTGCATTTAAAGACCAAGGTCAAATGCCAGGTACTGTCTTCCAAAAGCGCTTGTTTACTTTTCTTTCTGAGATTTTAATACAAGAGGATTTGTGTGACAATCTGGCTGGATACTGGGGGTAGGAAACAGTATTTTTCTAGCACACGACAACATTTAAATGAACTGGGTAAGTATTTCAGAGTATATTAGAATTATGAACGCACAAATGAAGTTCATTTTTTGTTATTTCTGAAGTGTGTTAGATACAAATACTATAGTATGATCAAAACGGATCATTACACTAGGTAATGCAATTTCCACACATTTGTCCGAGCACTGTATAGTTTCATTAGTAAAACTGCATGTCTGTGCAAATGCAATAGTCATTTAAACTGAAAATGCATTGTCTGTAATTGCAGTCTACTACCACACCATGAATACTCCACTCTGCCCGACTCTACATCACTGCTCTCTAATCGGCACCACTCCACTTTACACACACCACTGCACTCTGCACCACTCTACTCTATGCCACTGTAGTCAAAGCCTATCTACTCTACACCCTGCACTCTTCATCACTACACTATTCACCACTCCAGTCTAGGCCACGCCAATCTACTCTTCAAAATGCTATTCTTCGCCACTCCAATCTAGGACACACCAATCTACTCTGTACAACTCCACGCCACTCTGAAACACTGCAGTCTATGCCAATACACTCTAAGCCAATTAACTTTACTCTAACACTCAACTCTATGCCACTCTAATCTAATCTGTACCACTGCACTCTACACCACTTTACTATGTACCATTACTCTCTACTACACTCTGCGTTACTGCACTCTGTGCCACCCTCTTCCACTCTGCGCTACTGCACTTTGCGCTGCTCTGTGCCACTGAACTCCGACACTCTACGCCACTCCACACTATTCCACAACAATATACGACATGCTCTGCCATTCCACTCTACAACACTATACCACTCTTCGCATTCCACTCTATGACACCGCACGCCACTCTCCTCTATGCCACTAACATTTAGCAATGCTGAACAGCAGCCAGGCTCATTAACAACATGGCTAAAATACATTGGCGAAGACAATATCTCTTACATTGGAGAGACCTATTGGCTTTGCCAGTGCTTGTTATTTCAAATGTCAACAATGATGAGTATTTTTCTTCTTTTTCTTTATCTTGAATGCAGAAAGAAGAATTTGACAAAAAGGCTGTCTTCAAAAATCTGAAGGAACTTTAGGAAGACACTCATCATTGTTGACAAGAAAAAGAACATGGGTGAAAATGAGGAAGCAATAGTCGAACAGCTGGCCACAATGCACAAGTTAATCCTGATACCAATACTGTTCTCATTCACGCCAAAATTGCTGTGATTTGACAACACATGGAGTAAACCAACCCGAAGAGGGACATACCAATCATAATTACTCCAATGTACCAAAAGAGAAAAAAATAATTAACAACTTGATATAAAAGTACAGGAACTTGCCAACAAAATTACTAACTTTAAGAATGCCAATGAATTAGCAATACTGGAATCTTTTTTGGTTGAGGAAAAGATGCAAACTTATGAAAGAAAATACTTAAATAGCGGGCTCTTAAGATCATAGATACCACATTACTCGGAGACTTTAAAATAGAAAGAGTGCAGAGGATATCTGCCCATTAGGAAAGGTAAATCTACTAAAGTAATGATCTTCAACCTCTACATTTGCTACACATACTGCCTTGATACTTCAATTGTCAAGAAAGACCCCAGCATCATATGGAAAGGTTATATAATGGGGGGAAAACGCTTCCGCTAAAGACATCAATATGGTTTTCCAGGTTAAGCCAAGTAGATAATGTTTAAAGTAAAGACACTGCCATACGAGAATCCTAAGAGGCTTACATTTTTTAACAACAGATCATACTGAAAGGTAGATGATCACCAATCAAACTAATTGGTCACTTCATAATACAGATTTAGATCAGGACATCTACATTGCTCTCACCCATGTACTGTTGAATAGTTTCATAGACTGTTTCACAAAACATGTGCCTCTAATAGTTGTTAGGATTATACTGAGAGATTATGAAGAGAGATTTCCAAAGGGACTTCAGACCTCAAAATACTTCCACAGGCTTATCTGTAGTTATATACATGTATAAATTGGAGGATACAAAAGGCAATAAGAAATAATTCGTACTAAAAGAACTGCATGGTTCAAACGCTAATACAGTTACAAGGTTAAATGGATTTAGATGTTCATAAAACTAAGTTTTAATGGGCTATGATTTTAAGTGACAGTCACTTTCAATTAATCAACAGAATGTTAAGGCCTAGCTAAATATTGTATTAACCAAATGGTTTAAGAGCAACTGTTTTGATGGTTGTTTTCAAACTATGGGTGGCTGGGTGATTAAAATGTTTTTTTTTTGTGCTGGAGGAGGGAGAGAGAGAGGGGCTGGGTTTTAACTGCTGGTTAGTATGCAAACAGAATCAGAGAGGTTGGTGGGAGTCAGTAGGGCAGGGGTCCCAGGTGTTGTGTGTGTGCATTTGCGGTCAAACCCACAAGCGATTTGACCTGTTGTAAGTATTGTTGGCTTTTAACCATGCACACCTCATGCCCATTGCTTTCACTCGTTTGTGGTCTTGCCTTTCAAAAATCCCTGGATGTCATTGGTAATTGCTTTACGTTGTCCCACCTTGGGGCAGTTTTGTTGCCCTCAGACTGGCCCAGTTACATGGATAATTGCACTTTTGCCTATATACTTCAGCGCAGGTGAAGTATTTTTTCTTTTGTCTCTCCCCTTCATGCTCTATTGCAGCCATGACCCTCACAGCGCAAACTCCATTGGCAGTATTGGAGCGCTGGTCACACTGTTCACACTGCTACTTAATCAGAGTCATTTCTTTTGGCTCTCCACTTCATGCTGCATAGATTTCCCAAAAACACTTATAATTGATAAATGCTTTACCAAAAAAAACACAGAAATCCACAAGGCAACTCTCCCGGTACAGTGGGATAGCTGTTACTACAATATTCACTGCACTTGGGAAAAAGTCACCCTATAATGCTTTGCAAGCATTCTTTATCAAAACATTTTTGCCCACAACTCAGCACGTGGTGGTCCTAGGACAATGGGAACACCACCAAACAGTCCAGCATGATGCGCGCTTTCTGTTTAGGTCATCTTTGGGTCCCTACACTAGGTTAGTGGGGGCCCCAAAGTAATAACCCCTCCATACATTCAGTGTCTCTTTAACATCTTTCATGGCTGTAACTTTTGTTTTACAGCTAAGAGTAATTTGTGTTTTAAGGGTTTTGTTTGTAACATCATTGCAGTAGGCCTGCTATCCCTGAAAATGTGTAAGGCACTACGGTCTCTATGGGCTAAAGATATATGGTTACACTGCATTACTTTCAGTCATTTTTTTCCATGTGGTTATGTCCTGTTGTGGCTAACTATGTGGTAACATGACCATGTTTCTTACAAATGCTATTTTCATTGTGAAGCCTCTAGAGGCTGTTCTGTGCATTACAGTTTAATGCACAACATTTGTTTTCTGGTAAAGGTTTTTATTGGATTATATAATTGCATATGTTTTATTAATCTTTCCTTATTGCAGTTATGACCATGATTCAGGACAACTTAACATTCTTATTACACTAGGACTGTTTGAACACTTGATATGTTTGGGCGACAGCTTCTAGTTTATTACTCCTCCCTGCCAGCCAGCAACTCTGATGGTGAAAGTGGTATTCTATTGGAATTAGCAGGGCATATTTAAATTAGGATGATAAAAAGGCAGACTTTTTTTTTTGTTGCTGCAGCTAGAGGAAGAAGGTAAATGGAAGTGCTTTATTTATATGCTTGCACTGGAATTTTGTGGCAGGAAAAGACCAATTTATGAGGCAGGGTTGACCAATTTATGTGGCAAGAAAAGTCCATTTATGAATGTACAACACCAATAGCTCTAACGCAAGCAAATGTGAGACCCATTGCTTGTTATTCATGTCTTTGTTCTATTTTTGGCTTCTTTCTCTTCATCAGGGCACTACTGGGCAAGCAGTGGCTACCTGGACTCAGCTGTGGGCCAGGGTAGTGTGTTTGATGTTCTAGGGTGCATCCAACTACAGGTATGGAAACCAACCCAAGTTAAATCCCTTCAGCATTTGAATCAGTGGTAGTGATGGCGAGCAGATAGGCTTCTTGAGTAGGTAGTGCAGCACGCACAAACTCAGAGCTCACTCACTCAGCATCACAATAACTCATTATCCAACCCAGTGTGTCACTTTACCAAAGACAAGTACTTTATTAAACACAAACATACAAAGCAATATTACCAGGGACACCTAAGACACTGGCACTAGGATTACTGTGCTTCAGGATACTGTCCAACCCCTTTCTTTGAATGGGTGTTTCTCCTCGGGCAACGGTAGGCAGGTTTCCCCATGGTTAAAATGTGTATGCAGTGTGAATTAAGCATAAGATGCAGATTACCCAGTTCAGCACAGGCATCAATGGGGTTCAGTAAAGTCCCACCAATAGTGTTCAAATCACAGACGGCAGGGAATCAGCAACATGACACTGCACTAGCTTTAGTTTCTGGGAAGAGATTCATAGTACAGAGGTCAGTCATACTGCACAGCAGCCAGGCTGGCCAGAAATCCACGGTTCTAGGCTCAAACCGCAGAACAGGAGAGAATGGCATCCAGGAGTACAAGGGCTTTTAGATCAATCTCCTCAGTCTTCCTTCTCCTGGCAGACCTCACCACCAGATGGGTTTTGCTGTATCTGGCTGGACAGTCACACCTCCTACAGGGTTATTAGGCTCCTTCCCTTTTTAAGCAGGTAGGCCGACTTCTGGGCACCTCAGGTCAGATGAACAAGTTCTTTCAGCAAGGCAGGACTTCAGGTAATCTGGTCTTGCCTCTGGTAAGCTGGCTGGCAGACAAAAGTCCTGGTTACACAGCAATATTCTGAGTACTCCGCAGAGCTTTCCCTTTCATGGTCATAGAGAACTTAAAACTAGATAAGCAGGGGGATCAGTGGGTCCTATCAAAGCAGAATGAAGGTCTAGGTCTACACTTTCAGAACCTGTTTGCGGTGGTTCTTCTTTCAAGTATCCTTTCCAGGCTGTTCTATACTTTCCAGGCTCCTCTTTATTCTGAGGGGCACCCCTCTGCATACAGTAGTCTTCGGCCTGGAATACAGACTACAGAGGCACAAAAGGTGTAAACTTTCAGCACCTGGCTATCATCAGCCACAATGAACTGTGATCAACGTTAGGGTAAAAGGATGGCCTAAAAAAGGGTCCCTTCCAATCTGAAAAACAGACTTCAGTCCCACATTTGATCTTCAGCACTTACCAAATGACAGAGCTACAGGAACACTAATCAGCAGCTCCTCTCACCAAAAGACCAATATAAATTACTATCGGAGCATTGTCTCCCCAGTCACCACTTTACAGTCTTGGCCTTCTGCTTTCAGCTTCATGAAGGTCAGTAATACAATTGTACTGCCTGGGAAACCCACTGCACCTCAGTCTTGTGCACAGCAATACGCCAGGCTTATTCAAAATTGATCTTATTTCTCTATCACTCATACCCACAGTGCATGGACACATACACAAACAAGTACAACATACACTCTGGATGTTCGCACTAGAATCTTGGTTAGTGCACAGAGACAGACGTTTGCAAATGTGGAGCAGCGATACGGACAAAAAGGTCTGGTCACAGCTACTGATTCGTAAAATAGGGTATGATGCCACCAACTCCCTACATGCTAGACCCATGGTAGGGACAGTAGTCCAATATCAGCAAAATGAAAGCATGTCTGGTACCCCTTCCGGCCCACAAGATATGAATTCAGACAGGGACTTTCATGTAAAGAAACAGGCCAAAACCACTGCGTGCACACACTAAATTAGTGTGAGGCTCTAGCCCAAATAAAAAAACAGCTTATACTCATGATTGGGCACTCAGGGCAGGACAAAAGAACTGTATGCCATGCAAGGAACATTCCTGTCCCAACACACCTGTATTTTCTACCTTTTGCTACCTACTTTCTTCTACCTTCTTTCTTTTTTCTTTACCTTTCTGATTTTCAGTATCTTATGTACATCCATGCCCAAGCTTAGGAAACTTTTGATATGCCATATGCCTGGTGAGACATGGAGGTTTCTCACACAAGAATAGGACTCGATCACCAAATGAATATGTGACACAAGATACATTTTTCCATAATTAATAACTTTGTCTCTAGATGTGAATGGCCTCAATCATCCTTTTAAAAGACGAAAGATCATAGTGTACTGTCAAAGGCATAAAGTATTGTTTACTTAAGAACAAAATACAAGGCAACGAAGCACGAAAAACACACTAACAGCGGGTAGGTGAAGTTGTTTTTTTTCATAGGCCCAAAAGAAAAGAAAAAAAGCACAGCACTGTTATTCTAACTAGTTAAGAAAGCAAATAGCAAGCCTATGCATTGGGATTGGGGTTCCAAAGGTTGATTGGTCTCATCCCAAATTAACAATGGTTCATAAGACCTCTGGCTGATCAACATTTCTAGCCCAACTCAAGTGCCCTTCCTTTTTGGGAATAAACAGTCTTGAGATGTGAGGTAGGGAAGATAATCTCTTTAACAGTGGAGGGAGATTTCAATCAGGTCTTAGACTTGGCATTAAACAGACAATTCAAAGTTGAAACTAAGTCAAGCAAAGCCCATAAAACAGACATTCAAAGTGTAACTCATCTGGGCAAGAATTTACTGTCTTTATCCTTCCTACACCAATCCTATGCAAGGATAGATTTTTAGATCAACATAGTACGTATAGCTTAAGTGATAAACACAAACATCATACCTATCTGTATATGAGGTTGTGCCTGAATGAAACTGACTCAAAGTAGGTAATGAAATTGCCAAACGCAAGTTTCGGGGGCTGAACAGAAATATATTAAAAGAATAAGCACACAAAGAGAATAAAAGGGAACCTATCCCACTACACAGCACACCAGGAGTCAAACCTGCATAATAAGTGATACCATAAAGGCATATCAAGAGGCACTGTTCTTAGAATAGCAGCAAAAAAACAAAAGAAATACTAACAACATAGAAAGTATTACACCTATAAAAAGTGTCTTAGCCACTTAAAAATACATATTACCTTGAATAATCAAACAATATTTAATTCATTTAAGAACTTAAAATACTAACATAACAATTGAAGAAGCAAGGAGGCAGGATATTCAGAAGGATTAAATAAAGTAAAACTATTCTGTGAAGTGAAAAATGCTAGCCAACTACCTAAAACAAAAACGATCAGATGTTACATCAGTTCCATCAAAACGGAAAAGAACATATTACTACAGGAGGAAGGCTGTGTAACCACAAAGATTTGTAGGAGATAAAATGACTGTAGTCATGAAGATTTCTATCAGGAATTTTACACACCAAACAATATCCAAGATGCGTTGACAATAAAAAGAATGGTTGCAGAAAAACTATTCCCCAAATCTCCCTCTTTCAAAATACAAAACTTAATGTCTAGCTAACATTTAAAGAGACATCTATAGCGATTGTTCACACAACCCAGGGGTAGATGCTAGACCCACATGGTCTAACAAATATATTTTACAATCTTTACAAGTCATTAACTCCAAATCTAAAAACTCTTTTCACCTACTTCATTTCAAAATCAGCAATATCAGAAAGGTCCTCAAAAGCCTCAATTATCCTAATTCATAAAGAAGGCAACCATCCTTGTGACTCAGTAAACTACTGACCAATCTCCTTATTAAAACACAAAGTGATAACAAAGTGCCCGCAAACAAGCTTAATGCAGTTTTGCCTTTCTTGACTGTATCGAATTAAAGGGGTTTAGGAAAGTCAAACTTTCAAGTGACAATACACCATAATAACATTTTGTGGACACATTGCCCACCCAGACAACATCTACAGCACTAGACACCAAAAAGGCTTTTGATAGGGTGACATTCCTCTGTTATGCATCATCTTACAATGTACAAATTTGGGTGTTTTTTTTATTTTGTTTTTTACTAACAGTTCAATTGACCTCTATCACAATCAAACATCTAATCAAAATTAATGTACTGGAATCTGAACCTTTCCCGTTAAAATATGGAACACAACAAGACTGCCATGATCACACCCTCCTATTTCTGCTGGCACAGCAGCCTTTTATTGGAGCACTATACAGAGAAAAAGATTTCTCAGACTTAAAAATTCGAAACTATTCTTATTAAGGAGTTGCCAATGCAGACAGTGCTTTTCTCTTGGTGTCTGAAGTGGAAACATTCACACGAACCATCTTAAATTTCCGTGAAGATTCTCAAATGTACGCTTACATAATAAACAAAAAAGGCCATAAGTTATGCCCCCATAAAAAGATAGACTATTCAAAATAAATGATGGATGGATCTGGTTTTAAATGGCAAAAAGTATCAGTAAAATATTTAGTGGTGTACTTTATCTTCCACGCAAACATGGTTCCTCTGGCCAGCATCATCTGCTCTCACAACATCAAAATTCCTCCTACGCCAACAACATGCTACTCATTCTCTGCCTCACTGTCAAACAAGTCCAGTACTCAGATTAGGTTCAATGCCTGCATCACTGAAATTGCCCACTGGATGTAGACCAACTCTTTGAACATGAACACAGACATGACCGAAATTGTGATCTTTGGGAAGGGCACTTCATCATGGGACTTCACCTGGCGGCCAACTGAGCTATGACTGACATCCACCCTCACCACAACACCACCCATGTCATGAACCTTGTAAGTCAGTCATCGACAGCAAACTTGACATAACCAACCTAGTCGACAATCACTGCCTCAGTACCTTGAAGAGGCTGAGGAAGATTTTTGAATGACTCCCAATCAGCAGCAAGAAAACCCTCCTGCATGCCCTAATCACTAGCAACCTGGACTTTGGTAACATCCAAGGTGCTGGGATCAATAAAACACTCACCAGAAGGTTGAAGACATTTTGGAGCTTAGAAGCTAATCCCACACCGCACTTGAAGGGGTTCCGCTGGCTCCCCACAGGCAAACAAGCACAATTCAGACTCCTCACCTACACTTTCAAGGCACAAAACACTGGTCCGGCATACCTCAACAATTGCATCTGCTTTCACAAACCTTCCAGGCACCTCTGCAGATACAGACTCCTACTTTCACACATCCCACGAATACAGAAAACCAGATTCGGCAGTTGAGCCTTCACCTAAATTGCTTTTACTACATGAAACGATCTGCCACTACACAAAAGAGCCTCTGCCGCACTCCTTGACTTCTGGAAGAAGCTGAAGACCTGGCTTTCCAAGTAGCCCTGCTAGGTGCTGGAATTGGCTAGACTGACACATGCTCAACACCAGTATACCCTCCCAGGTGATAGTGTGCTCTACAAATAAGTATATCATAAATAACGGTGTATCTATAAACTCAGAAAAAAATATTGAAAATGTAATCAATATTATACAAAAACGGATTCCTAAATAACTTTCATTGTGGGGGTTGTACAGAGGCCAACTCAATTATTTTAACACCAAATATTAAATATCCATTAATTATGCTATATCTCACGTTTCCTAATAAATTGATTAAACCACTAACAATTCAATGAACAAATTCATATGGCTCAACATTTTAACATATACTGAGCAAACTTTGACTAAAAAAACCAGGAAGGGAATTCATAACGTCAACAACTACCACATTCTTTTAGGTAGCAAAGTCATTTGGTTGGCATTAAGAGCTCCATACTTCCAGATCCCCAAGCTACGCTATCACTAGAAAATAACTTATTACAATCAGAGCCGCTACCTGTATTTACTATCTGACATGAACACAGCAAGAATCTCTCAAAATAATCTTAGGTACAGCGAACACTCTTCTCACAGTGAAGATGAAAATTAAGATTAAACTTAAAAATATGTTATTAGTCCAATATCTTATACCAAGATCATAACTGCAAGAAAACCTTTTAAGTGGAACCTTTTAATTTCCACTTGCATCAAAATTGGAATAGAAAGGAACTCTACAATAATGAACAGCCCTTTCTTCTGCTTGATTGATCAAAGGAGAGTTTCAGAATACTCAATACAGAGTTCCACAACTTTCTTAAACGTAAACGTCCTCTATCAAAATGTAATGATTTAATTAGAATGCCAGTGTGTGTATTTAATACCTACCCCCTTTTTTAATGTCAAGGAAGCATCATCAATATATGAAATGGTAAACTTTTTTACTTAAACTCTCATCTTTGATACCTCAAACTAGAGTCTCAAGATATTTCAAGGGTACCATGGACTTCAAGCAAAATGTACAAGCTAGGTATTGTAAAAAGCCCTCTGTTTGCATTGTGATGAAAAAAACAATGCTCTCTTCTTCACTTTATATTAATGCACAATAATAAAATCATTCTGGAGAGAAGTGGGGAGCAACAGATGGGAATGTTTGGATTTATAATTGAAGTAAAACCAGAACATATAAACCAAGGAAATTAGACAGACTTTCCACATCAACTACCGGAAAATAGGGACACACTTCTCATGGACATTTACTGGAAGAAGTTTTAAAATATGTTCTTTCACACCATACGTGGTGGTTACTGGACCTTTAATCTGATTAGCAAATCCCATTACAGAATTAAGATTAGTAAAGAGAAACTATCCAATAAAGTCAATCTTTACTTACAATGGTTCACACCTACATGAAGTTGGTGTTTTTTCCACCTACCCCAACTGCTCCTCTTCAATTAAGTAACATATAGATAACTCCTATAGTTTCCATTTTCTGTCTTCTCCTTTCCTCTATTTCTTTCCAATGCCCTTTTAAAACTCTTGGCTTTAAGTCTATGCACAAGAGGTAACTACCAGATTGAGTGGAGAAAATCCATCTGTATCACAAGAGAGAGATCAAGAATATGAAACCATTAAAACCTGCCAAGTTATTGAGAACATTATGCTAGTCTACAGGTCCCATCTCAGTGTTACTCAAATACTGTTAAAATTGAATGTACCAATATGTCCTAAACTGCACGTTCAGCCTAAATTAAGGGTATTACCAATCTCTCCCTATGCACTACTGGATTGCTCTAGAAAAGATATGAACTTATCCATAAAACGATTTGAATGAAAAAACAATTAGGGCTGCTTTACTTTTAAGTGAAAAATGGGAGAGGCTGATACAGTGTGACAGAGTGCAACTTGTAATGCTCAAGGTGTGTTCAATTCGCCTATGAGAAGGGGAAAGCAAATAATGAGAAGGGGGGAAAAGGAAACCAATAGCCTTCTCACTGCTACCTGCTGACCAGTAACAGTTGCGGTCACTAATGTCTCATTGCAGAAATGGTAATTAACAGCTTATCTACAGCTACAGGCAGTAATCCTTGAATAATGCCTTTATTTTGGTAGAATACATTCTTGGAGGAGCCTGGAGGCTACATTTTGTAGGATTTTGAGATGCAAGAGAACTCAATGTGGCAAACACAGCTTTTGCAGTGGTAATGACACAATGTTCTGAGGGTGGCAAATTATTTTTTAGGAGCGCTTAATAGAACAAGTACCTCAATAAAACCTTCAGAATCAATAGGATTTGATGGGCGGTATTATTATTTGAAGTAAGTTGCCAATTGTTGGGATGCAACTTTAGAAGCAGTTTGTAAACCAGTATTTACTGGTGGAATAGTGCTCAATAGCTGGGGATGAGCCATATCAGGTTCTAAATTGAGGTAGCACTGGTAATGCCAAGAGGTCTGTCTGCAACCTAAAAGAGTCTTTTCAGTCACTAGTTGGTTTGGGCACTTACTAATTCATCATACATGGACTCTATCACTCATCCATGCATCCCTTAAACCAGCCACCCACTGACTCAGTTCTTGCAGGAACCCACTATCCCATTCACAATAATATACCAGTGTACAGGCTTTAGCAGGGTGTAAAACAAATCCATCCTTAAAAGCACATTATCTTTAACATACACCATTCATGACAAATCAGGCCTAATAAATTTGTTTTAACTTATCATAATAGACACACAAAAAATGTATTGCATCCAACATAACTTTTCTCTATGAAAGTCAGACCTAAAGCCTGTAAAACAGGTTTATAAGCATAACCAACTCAGACTTCCTATACTGGGCATAAATTAATCCAGCTACGACTATAGTCAAGAAATTATAACTATGTAGAAAATTATAGTTGGCAAAACAATATACAACTGCTAGGGTGACAAATTATTTGTGAGGATTAGTAGTTTTAATGATGCATGTGACCATAACTGGTGAATTAAAGATTTTGCATTTAAATAATACTATTTTATTTAGATGTGTTAATATGTGGCACAACTATACTACATTTCTTTCAATATAAGGCACTGTTTAAATCGATATGGAGTAGTTTCTGAAGTTCTGTTAATATTGCTACTGCTTATTCATTCACCCAATTACCAGCCTGCTGCAGGTTTCCGCTGAACATGTCAATGACGTTGTTAGATTGTGGTAATAGAGGGAACAGAAAACGAGTATTGTAAATAAAGCTTTCCATCCTGTACCTAAAGTACCATTTTGAAGAATTTCAACTTGAAATGTTTCATATTAGATTGAACATCGCGGGAGTACAGTTGCTAGGGAAGCAAGCAGAATATTTCTCTTACCTTAAGAAATGGGTTAGTGTTAAGGACCTTTTCAATTTAAGAAATTGTTTTTTATTTGCCCATACAATCCATTATCATGCTATTCTGAATTTGCAGTTTTCTTCATTAATGTGCATGTAAACCCCTAGTTTTAAAAGATAGCAGGAGACTTCTTATTTTCATCCAGAGACTCTGTATGAGTATTTTGAGATTTTCTTTCCCACTATGATATTGTCAGTACTCTTCATGAGATTGGCAGTTTAGCGGGATTTGTTAGGGTTCTATAATTGTGATTCTATATTTTCGACTTTTTATGACTTAAAATTTGCATTCCTCTGTGATGACAACTATTCTGTATTAAAACTTGATTTTATCTAGAACCGAGTTCTTGATCAATCCCAGTTTCTTGCATGCTTTTACTCTGCTAAATGTGTCTTGCTGGGCGGGGGGGGGGGGGCAGGGCAGGTGGTCTCTGACCACTAGATCAACGAGAAGGGTTGCAGAACTTCCTAAGGTAAATATTAGGATTATGGAATATTGAGGTTCATGTAATTATTCGGGTTCGGTTCCCATAAACCCCCTATTAAGGGGGACAGATTCTAGCAAATCTTCTGTAGAATAGTAATGTGTGAGAATCAATTTAACAAGATATCTATCTCCAGGTTTTAAGAGAGTGTGATATAAATTCCCCTTTAAACAAGTACAGATTTTAACATATGGTTTTCACAATCAGTAAGTCATGCCTGCTGCCTTTGTTCATAATAAACACACCAGACCTATGGCATCTGACATAAACAATTGTCCACACTTAATCAAGCATACACTCTTGATCATTAGACTGTCAGCATAACAAACCCATGCCTGTTGCGTTCATCGCAAGCTTACTCACAAGGCAACCATCAGGCACACAGTCATAAAATCATAGCCTTTCTAAAAGAGCCTAATAAAGATTATCACAGTGCAAACCTTCTGCACCCGTGTTTTGTCAATATAAATAAAATGTAAGTATAATACTTCTCTACATGTTTTAGTACTGCGGAATAACAATACACCCTTAAATGGCCACTGTTTTTACTACATGCTTTTTAGGTCAAGCATAACAGGGCGCATGTGCTGCTTTTCTGACATGTTGGGATGTATTTGGGCTTTTAACCACGCCCACCGCACACCCATTACTGGCACTCGTTCATGGGCTTGTCTTTCAAAAATCCTTTGTTTTTGTTAGTAACTGCTTTACGTTTGTCCCTCCTTAGGGCGGTTTTACCACCTTGGTCATCGACCCTGTTACATGGATAATTGCATTTTTGCGGATAACTTTGACTGCAAGCAAACTTCTTTTTCCTTTTGTCTCTCAAGGTGCTCACGTCGGCGCTTCGAATCGGCTTATTTATGTCAACTGGTTTACTTATTATTTTCAGTTTGTGTGACAAGAAAAGTCCAGTTAGGAATTTACAACACTAATCGCTCTACCTCAAGCAAACGCACGATCTATTGCATTGCTAATGCTTGTTTAAATTTGTCAGGCCTAGTGCCTTTGCTGCAAGTTTAAATAATAAACATATTACACCTAAAGTCTTGATCATTGGCTGGTCAGAATAACCAATGTACAACCACCATTTAAGCAGAAGCACACAGCTTCTGTCAATCAAAGGAAGCAAGATGTGGGCATAGCCAAAGCTACTCTCACAGTAGTGCTTCTGAAAGCTCTTCAGCTGTTGATTACATAAAAGAGACAGTGGCGATGTCAAGCAAGAATTCAAGAGGGCCCAACTGTGGAATATTATCTAAACGTGGCCCAGTAGTAAAGTATTAGCTAAAGGCCTATGTAATCAACTATTGGACCAGGTTAGTACTGCCAGCTATTGCCTACCTCCTGGACAAGATTTAGTGACATCATTTTACACAACACACAATTGAATGTTGCAGGCTATGCTTCTAGATACTAGGTCTCCATTCCAGAGACACTGAGAAAAAGAGCTGGTCACAATGATCAATTCACTAAACATGGGACGCTACCACCACTGTCCTACGTTCTAAATCCATGACAGGGAAGGTAGTCCCCTGTCAAATAATTGAGGGCATGCTTGGTGCACAGCCCCAGGACTTTACTTGTCAAGGGACAGGCCTAGGACTTTAAACACACATTAGGTTAGTTTGAGGCTGGGGCCAAAACTAAAAACCAGGATACCAGATGCTCACTGTTGTGCACTCATGACAGGAGAATGCAAGAGTACACCAGGCAGGGATCATTCAATTTGCAACAGTGCTCATTCAAGCTTTAAGACATTATCACTTAAAAGTAAATCAGTAAATGCAATGATAAGGCAAAATCTCCTTTTTGCTGAAAAACAATAAAACAAGCTCTCCACTGGTACATTATTATGTTAATATTACAAAAATCAGGAACAGCTACAAGTAAACCACAGAGGACAGTGTGAACTTCTTGAGAAAGCGTTTGGCTGGTACTTCACCGACTGGGTGGGATTCGGAGCTCGCATTTGCTGAGGTGTGGGGCTCCGCTATTCGACCCAATCACCCAAGTGTGAATTAATGGGTACTTGTTGACACATTTTCAATTGTCAGAGGTACCAGACAAGGCTTACCACTGTTGCCTCTCTTCCTTGCGAAAGCCATAAAAACTCTGGTTTGATTCATCAGTTGTGACGCAGGTACAGGGCTGGTGCTGATAGGGAAGGGAGGAAGAGAGAATAGCACTGCATGCCAGTGGCATTAATTTATACATGGCCAACCCTCAGGAGACAGGCCACACATATTGCGGATCCTCACTCTTAAGAAGGAAACATCAGGACTTTGTACTACATGGTCCAAATCGTTGTTGATCCTGCATAAATAAAATTCAGATATGACCACCTGGCAGGCTTGGAGCCCAATAAAGAGGCTTAGCTTTCAATACTTAGGCATTTATATCTTGTCTGAACTGGGTGTGACCTGAAGTCTCAATGAGTGCAAAAGGAGTGGGATTTTCAACGTTAGGCCGTCTTCCATTCCACATCCTTAGCATAGTGACATTATTTAAAATGATTCTTCCACACTTCCTCTATGTTTTGCAAAACTTCCAGCTGACTTATCCAGCCTTTTTTTTCCAGAATCTTACTGTCATGATTTGCTCCTTCTCCTGTGCCAGCCAGTCGCCACCCCCAATACTGCACTAGGCAAGTGTTGCCAACCAATGTATGATGGAGGAATGGGCATGGCGAACTTGTTGTACATTACTGGGCTTCACAGTTTCTGGTGATCAATGGTTGACTGAGAATTGATAGGGAAACCCAACATATCAGCCAGAACTGTTCCTTGTGGGCCGCAAAAATATTACGAGCATACTTTATGGAGGGCCTATTCCCCAACATCTCCCGTAACCTACAAGAGCGGTGTCCTGACCTGGTGGACTGCATATAACTGGATAAAACAGGACTCCCATGCAACAGATCCCGCTATGGAAAGGACATTGGCTTCATCACGTAGCGTAGTTGGAGCAGTTCACTAAACAAGGCGAAGGTGGTATAAACTACCCGAGAGATGTTTGGCAAGTACCTAGCATGAAATATTTTCAAGACTTACAATCCCAATTAGCTCTTTCCAAAACTCAGTGCCACAATTACTTACAACAACAGCATGCACTTGCATGCCACAGGTGGAGATACCAGAAACCCTTGAATATATAGTCCCCTTGAAGCTAAACTCCTCACGGGTTCCCCAGAAAAAGAGAAGGTGATGAAGGGGGCAACACGAACTTTCAGATCATTATTGATTAATGTACAAAATAAAAGCGTAGCCCTCAAACAGAAATGGGAAGGCTAGATGGGTCCTTTGAATGATGCAGATTGGAGAGCTTCTTGGATGCCCTTCCATCCCCGGACTTTAGCCATCCCTTCCCATCTAAGACTCACCCAACTAAAATATATACATGCTACATATCTCACACCTCAATGTCTTTGGCATGCCCACTACTCTAAAGTGCTTCTATACAGATTTTTAAAACACATGTCTGGGAATGTCCTGTTATCGCTAAATCCCAGAAGGCCAGTGGAGGGGTACTGAAGGCACCAGTGGAATGGCCCCCTAGAATAACAATATTGGGCACCACCAACGACCTGGGAGGCCCCCATGGAGAGTGTACACTGGTTGGTCTAGCTTCAAAATTGGCAAAGAGATCTCACCCACCACTGGGATTCACTACAGCCACCTTGTATATCAGAGTCGCAAGCTGCTACGCACAGGCTGACAACGTTGGAGAAACGTATTTATCGGGCCAGGGATTGCCCATGTAAACATTTTAAAATATGAAGCAGTGGAGAGACTACTTCCAACTGTTTAACAAACAATATGTACTACCAAATGTGGCTTTGTGCATTGTTACATTCCATTGTCGTAGCAATGATGTATGGAGATCTCCAGCTGGAATGTTATTGTTACTTTTACATAACTTTAAAACAAATAAAAATGTTTGATATAAATCAGTATACTTCAAGATGAGAATAAAACTGATACTAATATCATGGAGTGAGAGTGTTCTTTTACATTTGGAGCACCATTCAACTTATGGTCTATAGAAATGTTATGATCTTGGACTAAATTACAGCTCTATCTACAATTGAGAACACAGCGGAGAATAGATGTCTACTGCTCTTTCGGTTGGAACACACGGCATGATTAGATTCCACTGGAAATCAGAAGGGCAAATCAGAATATGTTGAAACACTGCCAATTATGTGGGGAATTGAAGAAACAATTTCTAGCGGTTTAGGTCACTGTCCATCTCTTAATGATTTTTAAAATGCGAATCATTCAATTGTTAGGGACGGAGTTCAGTTACAGATTAATTTTAAATAAAATTGCTTCTATGGTGTCCGTATGTAAACCTAAACAAATTATATAGAAAATGTAACCAATTCGTATTACATTTGGGATTTCCTCTACTTTGATGTCCCAGAACTTAAACAACTTTTCCAATATCACACTAAGCAGAGCCTCTGCAAAAAAGATGTTTCAGGAACACGTCATTATCTAAAGCAGTTCCTCAGTTCCTCAATTTGTCTACTTTAAGTTTTAATCTACAAATAAACAGGGTTAATAGGAAAGAAGAAAAATAAATAGAGTGAGATTAAGGGGACATCATAGTCCAATCAGAGAGGATAGGTAAACGTATGCAATATTCTTCAATTGCGCCCATTTCAATGAAAGCAGCTTTGGATAGGTTGACGTCCAAACGTTTTCTGAACCACATCTAGCTGGGATAAAATGTAAAGGTGGATAAATGGCATTCCAAAGTCTAGGTCCTTGTATGATCAATGATCTGCATCTCCACTTCATCCACAAAGAATGGATTAATCAGATGATTAGATCTTGGTTGCAACATAATGAGATGCCAGCTTTAGCGGGCATGCAGGCTCCCAGTATGTTTTATGAATGGTGCACAGACCCTTAATTTATTCTACTCCTACCATACACTGCGAGCCAGTGGAGTGCAGTTCCAATCTGGACCTTCGTCTGGACATTAGGGTGCATTCTGACTACAAGGCATAGAAGCCTTTAGATTTAGAACCTGACAATTTTCTAAGTGAGACTAGAGGAGTTGAGGTGTGCTAGGTTGAGGACACATCAGCTGAACTCTGTTGAAACTGTGAAGAAAATAAGAGCATTTGGGTTGTCCACAGTAGCTTAAGAGAGCAGCATAAGAAATAAACTTGCTCCCAGCTTTTGATGAAGTGGCAGACAGGCTTTCCAAGTCCAGAGCTAGTCGTGGGCTAGTGAAGAAGAGCTTAATTGAATATCAGACTCTGCATCATTTATGAACATGAAGGCCTTTCATTTAAGTATGCAATCCAAACAAAAGGTAATGTTTGGAGGATTCTCTGGACAATTTATCAAGTAAAATGGATGTGCTGGTTGTCAGTGCAAAGATGAAAAATCAAACTGGTACCGTTCAAAGAGCAGTGTCAGGGGAAGCACATAGATATTGAAAAGTAGGACAGATGTGAGTTCATCCCAGATGGATTTCACAATACAAAGTGTGGGGACAATGTGAACGACCCCATCATGGCTTTGTGGCAGATAGTGATAAATGATTGGTTCCATTATAGCTTAGGGCTGGAAAAGGCTATCCAATATTCGAGCCTTTCACCAGAACTATGTTGTTAAATTTGACTCTGGAACCACAGTGTCACTAGCTCAAAATCCAACTTCATAAATTTTTCCAAGCATATCTGGCTTCTTGTGGGCAATATTGTATGGTCAGCCTTACAAATTTCAGACTGATCCTAACCTATTTGGACTGGTACCAAGGAAGCATCACTCCTCTGGGGTACTTTCAGAACCATCCATGATGGGTGTGAAAATATATTACAGTATCTCAAATCTTGGGACTCATTGCTTTCCTTCCATTAATTATTTGCAAATATGTGATACTGGGCAGAGCCTTCCAAAAAAATGCGATCGGGAGCCCCAGAAAAGGATGCAGAACCTCACAACTCCACCAACAGGCTCTGCTCAGACTGCATTGCATCCTGAAATCTTGTCTGGCACTCGGGTCAATGGCTTCCATTCATACGAGTCCACTCTTAGTATTCGACAGAAGTCCTTCTCTTTCAATTGAACCATTTAAAAACGCACATGAGCATGCCAGATGGAGCCAGTAGGCCAAGTCATCTGAAAGTTGCTACACTTTTCTATATACCTGTATCAATCTGCTGCTTTTTCATTCAGGGATGACGGGCAAACCCTTTGCATCACTGCCCATATTGGAAGTAAAGCATTATTTTACTGAGCTTTGAGGAGGCCCTACAACACGACCCATTTGCACAAGTTCCATGTTGGCACCTCAAGTGCCTCTTTTGAATTAGGATCTTTCACATTTACAATGAACTTGCATTTGGAGTTATGTAAATGTACAAAGTGCCAGGCAGGCTGTTTAAACCCTGCCATGCTAACAGAGAATATCCCTTCTCGGATCTTGTTATCCAGTGAAGAAAAGAAAAGGTGTAAAAAAACAGATCAGTTGATCAAAAAGAGAAAGAAAAAAAAGAGTGCAAAAAATAAGCACAAAGAATGTTTTAAGGTCATCATGAAGTAGTAGTGATCAGGAGAACCAAGCAGATAGGGAGATACCCGCTTGCTGTGCGTAAAACCTAAACAATATAGGATTTAATAAGCTCATGGCAGACTCAGTGCTCTCAATGGTTCTGGAATCGGTAGATAAATAACTCTGTCTTGGCAGGATCCCGAGCTAAAGCTGTAACTGGTTCAATACCTTTGAAGGAGAAGAGGCCCAATGCAGATGACCCGGTCTCAATTTGCACACTTCACCTGCTAGCCTACAAGTGACAAAAGAAACAAGTAGGCTGAACAGCCAAGAAGCCAAGGAAATCTAGAAGGAAGGTATCAATCAGGACAGGGCTCCTTGGTTTAACCCTCCCAGGAAATGGAGGCTCTTTGTTCATATGAAGGCAAGCAGAGAAAGAGCCATTAGCCTAAATCTAAACTGTTTTAAGCTACATAAAACAGTGAATAACATATTTTGGATTTTTAAACATCCTAAAAATAAGGACACATAAAATTAAGACCAGGAACAAATATTTGCTTCCAAACAATTAAGTATCCGGTGCATAATTCACTGACTGGTAGATGTATCTGACCACACTAATTAATCCTGAAAGGCAGATGAATGGAAACACCATGAGCAAGTGAATCAACTACACACCTTCTCCTTCAAAAGATAAGGATATTTAGACCACTATGACTAGACCTTCAGACTCCCTCTTCATAAATGGTTACAAGGCACAATAATGTGCTGGTATTATTGCTTAACGTTGATCAATTACATAAACAGCCCGAGTCAGTTCTGGGCAACCAGTCCCTAGAAAGTCATCGCCCTCCCCATTTTTGTATCTTTCTTTGTGTCATAGAAAAAAGTTGTGGGGCTTTATTACATGTTGAAACTGCTGGAACTAAGACCATATTAATGTGTAACATGGGTAATACATATTGTTCTATGGAGCAATCAATTGCTTGAATGTATAAAGAACAGATTAGGCAATTGTTAATTTGAGCCGGTGGTTTCCAGTGCTCAGCACCAGTACTTAATTGTCAACACCGGCACTTGTTTTGTTACAGTCCACCACATGGTGGCGCTGTTTGTCGAATTTTGAAATGAGCATAACAGTTGTTCAATAATTGAATATACATTAAAAATCAGTAATTCCTGCCACCCAAGCCATTCTTACAGCATTGGGGTGAAAGGTATAGTCTTGACTTGTCACACTTACAGGAAGGAGTGTGCTGGCCAGTAGTGGTGTAGGTCAAGCCATTGGCGGAGCTGGCAGGAGCAATGACTGGTGCAGCTGCAGTGGCCTCTAGACAAGGGCCCTTGCATTTATTTATTTTGAACATAGTAAGCACCGAGATTAGGTGACAGACCATGATGATCTGATTTTATTCTGATGTGCTTTGCACCTACAGGCCATTACTGGGGAGCTGCACTAGGACTGCTCCGCTTGAACTATATAACGATCCCTCCATTTCCCTACTCAGCCGATGTCAGAGTATGAATCTGCATATGCGTTCAACGAAGGTGTCATTGTGCCAGTGCAGAAATCTGGGGCAACTGATGAAGCTGTTTAAGGAAGGCACAGCACTCATTGCATGAACAGGGAGAGTTTGTTGGGTTTTAATGCTAGGAAGACAGAAGAAATAATCGTCAATTACTACTACTGATTGGTTAATTTGAACAATGCTCAGTTCCCAAAGAAAGTGGTCACACTGGAAGAAGGAGTGAAATTTCGCGGAACCAACAATATGGAATTGCCTAGGATTTTTACACTTCAATGCTAATTCATCCCCCTAGTGATC
The DNA here is from genome assembly GCF_031143425.1 of Pleurodeles waltl. Classification (NCBI taxonomy): domain Eukaryota; kingdom Metazoa; phylum Chordata; class Amphibia; order Caudata; family Salamandridae; genus Pleurodeles; species Pleurodeles waltl. Next base: position 599,513,763 of record NC_090446.1, on the reverse strand, counting down.
TTAGATAATGAGCTTTGTGTTTACGAAATTTTGCATTACTATATTGCTGATGAATTTTTGCAGCAGTGGGACTACTGTGTTATTATCTCCGTGTCCTTAATATTACTATAAAACTTTCCTTCACGGTGGCTATGAAATTTTATATTCGCCAGCCAATAAGCGGATCTGCGGAAGTACACATTACAGTGTGCAAAACGCATAGCTCAGGAAGGAAGTGGAAGTACAAATCTGGAAACTGACACATGCACACAACCGCAGGCTTAAAAACAAAAAAAAGTTATATCATTCACTTAAAAGAACTCTACAAAGCGCTTACAGAAGTAATGGAAGTTCAGTGCACCGTTTCAGATGCCTCGAACATGTCAGCCAGTCTCTTAAGAGTGTTATTAAAGACTGTTCATTGGGACGACCTCACAGGCAGGCAAACTAGACAGCCAACGGATGTATGTAAAATCCAGACCGAACTTGACACTAATCCGTTGAACTGTCAACATAACACAAAAAGCAAATGTTTTGCTACAAACCTACTCCATCTCACCACCCACTTTCTATTTTGAATACAGTGTTAGAAACCAGTGGCAGCAGTGCAGACTGATGAAATAATAGTGGCCTACTGGACACGTTAAGACAGTTAAGACACATTTAACGACTAAATTCACCAATTCAATTCTACAGTAGAACCAGGGCTACAACAAATGTTAAAAGAAAGCAATTTACTGCGTCACTTTGGATCCGGCCCTAACCCAAGCTCTCGCGGTGCCCTGAAGAGCTAGTCTCTAGTTCACTCTAATGTTTTCTTGAACCTGCAACTATATTGCAATGCCCCACACATCTAACTTACCGCCACTTGCTTTCTGGTCCACCTGGCCAATAACCACACTCAAAATTCATAGTATTAATTATGGGATTGTACAAAATTCAAAACCACTTTCAGCTGTTCAAAGCACTTAGCTGGCAGCAAAACCAGGCACTTTCAAACTTCACCCCTTCCCCCCCCCCCAAAAAAAAAAAAACCATGGGGGCAAAACCCACCATGTCTGTCCCCAAATGTTCCGACTCCTGCATTCTTTTCCACTCGAGGGCTAGCGAACAACACTTCGTCACAATAAACGGATATCCCACAAATCATCCACTTAAAACATTACTTGCGGTGCTGGTTTCACTCTACCACAAAGGCAAAAGAATCATAAGAAGGTCTGATACAGTCGACTATAAACATATCCTGGCGTGTACTGTGCGGGTTTAAGAAGGAGTCCAGTCACTCCATGTAAACCAAAACGAACCCCAACTGCAAACACTAAACCGACATACAAAATACCACCAGCAGAAACTCACGATGACTAGCCACTCCAAGAAGGGAGGTCCATGTCTCCCTAAAAGCTTGCACAAGGCCTTTTCAATGCAAACTCCCCTTTCTCCCTGTAATTGTTCGACTGAGTCCCCAATACCTCCCTATCTGCCCGATTATCAGTAAAAGACATGACAACATTCATGAGATCATGTGCAAGTGTCACACAGAAGTGCTTCCATCACACCACCTTTCTATAGGTTTAACCACCTGCCACAAGACCTGCCTGAAACAACGGGAGGTCGTGCTATACGTCACCTAGAGGTGTGGAATTCCGTTTCAGTGGTGCCCTGGACATCCTGTTTGGGATTTTGTTGATTTTGCCCACTGGACAAATAGGCCCAAATCCCTGGTGCACAGTTCAGTTGAATGTCAGTTCACAGTACAGCATTTGCAAAGGTTCAGATTTACAACTTCAGGAATTCACAACAGTTTAGAGAAATAGTGGAATAAACCATCCACCTGGGAAACAATTGTACATTCAACTTTTGCCTGAGCAAATTCAATAATATATATTTGTTAATGTAAAAAGAAATCTGCAGAGTAAGTTGAATTAAAATGTTCTTCTCTTTTCCATGGTATGAGGAAATTGGAGGGGAGTTGCTGAACACACATAAGCATCTACGTTTGTGTCTGTGCACAAACTCGCAGCCCATTCCAGCCCTGGGACTACTACTTTCTGCCAACTTTCAGCCCCTGTAAGAAGCTCCGCAAAAACAAAAAACTTCTTACGTGTAAATCTTTTTATGAGTGCAAAACCAACGTCAGCACATGTAAGCCAAACTTAACTGCGTGCATAGCTTTGAGAATCAAGCGCAATCCGATTTTAAAACGTCCTTGCAGTGTTCATCTAGCTGTAAAAAAGTAACCCAGTCACTGATCTAGCACTTGGTAACATACTCACAATTATTGTTACAAGCAAGCTGAGTAAAGTAAGATGAAGCGGTTTGCCAAATAATTACATAATGTGGTCCAACAGGGATGGTCATACTGAGCGGTCTCAGCTGGTAACCTAGATATTTTTAAAGTAGAATATGGGTTTCATTACAATACTATCTTGTGAAATCAAGTCAGTGTGTAAAAGTACATTAGCCAGAACAATTTACAAAATGCAATCATAATATAATTACAACTATGATATATATTGAGTTCAGTTATAATCCAACATTTGGCATAACAAAGGGGATGGGAAATTCAGAGCTCTACAGTGATGACAAATTTGCCCTAAACAAATGGAACCCTGGTATGTCCAGACTTCAGTACTATGAGAAATATAACATACTAGAGTCCAATATCCGAAATAATATGGACCCTGGAATAATCAGAGAGGTTATTATTAGAACTCTTACACAATGAGAAGACTACCACAATTTGTCGCATCACTGCATGGAGCCAAATAGACCACCTCCATTTTTATAGAGGACAAGTAGGTTTCTGAAGCATCCCATTACTTAAACAAGTGGATATTTAATAAAATTCTCTACTGTGTCTCAAGAGGATATATGAGATGGTTCTGATTGTTTGAAGAACAAAGAGCAACTGCTGGGGCAGTTGCCTTCTCCAGCACTGCATGTCCCCGAGGGGTGCTCCAATACAGATCTCAGTCGATATTTTTATATGAGCTGCTTGACAACTTACCGAAGCACACTACAAAAATACCTCATTTCTGATTCGGCACAATAAGTGGTAAAGTCTGATTTAGTATTCTGTAACTAATGACTGGAAGCTTTAAATGTGGAAGACTAATGCTTTCAAAGCTGATTTATTGCCGATTCCACTGAGCTGTGTGTATGGCAGGCTGTGAAAGTGTATGCAGCTGTTTCTGTATGCTCCAGTGTTGTGCAAGGCTTTTGTATGGGTGCATGACAGCGTTTAAATTGTCTGCGTTTGTGAACAGGGAGCCAGCAAGGCTGAGGTGTGGTGAAATACGGGTGCAGTGTGGGAGCATGAGTACAAGTCTTGCAGCAGCTTTCTGGATTGTCTGTGTAGGAGCTGCCTGGAGATTCCGGCAGAGTGTGCTGCCATTGTCAATTCTCCTTGTGAGTGCTTGCATGACGGTGAATCTCGTTTTCTGTGGCAGCCACATGAAGATCTTGTGTAGCATACATAGAATGTGAAAGCAGGCAGCACTCACTGCATTGACTTGGACCATCATGTTGAGATTGCCACCAGGATGATCCCCAGATTTCTGGCACGATCAGTGGGTGTTGGTCCTAGCTCCGTAGGCCATAAGGTGGCATCCCACAGGAAGGCCTGTTTACAAAAGAACAGTTCTTCTGTCGTTTGATCTGAACTTGAAGTAGTTGGTTTGCATCCATTCTGCTACCATCGTCATATAATTGGTGAAGTTGGCTCTGGGGGGGTAGGGGGTGAGGATTTGTTTTGCCTGTCAGCGAGAGGATGAGTTGGTGTCATTGGCGTAAAAGAGGAGTGTGACGCCTTGAGATCGGATGATGTTGGTGAGCAGAGTCATGTAGACGAACAGGGTAGGGCTAAGACAATCTTTGGGGGAACCTGCTGATCAGACTCTTGGTTTCCAATGTGAAGGGTGGCAGTCTGCCTTTTTGGGTTCTTCCGTAAGGCAAGAGCAGAACCGGTTTAGTGCAGGTCCTTGGGTGCCAAGCTCATGGATTCTTCTGATGAGTGTGTTGTTGAATGGCGCAAAGAGGTCGAGCAAGATGAAGGCTGCGGTTTGTCCTCTGTCCAGGATGGTCTAGATATCATTGGTGCCAGTGATAACTGCTGTTTTGGTGCTGTGTTTTTTTTTTTCTGAAGCCCGATTGAGCGTTGTCCAGTAGGTGGCGTTGTTCAAGTTAGTTATGAGTTGCTTGTTGATGGCCTTCTCTATCCCAATGGCTAGATAGGGGTGGACAGAGATAGGACGGAAGTTACTCAGTAGGTTCGGGTCAGCCTACGGCTTCCTGAGGATAGTTCTGACAGCTACATGCTTTTAGTTTTCCAGAATGTGGCGAATGTGATGGAGGTGTTGATGATTTGAGTGAGGGTTGTGCTCATAGGTGATGCTCCAAGGTTGTATGCGTGGTGGGGGTAAAGGTCTGTTGGGGCTCCTGAATGGATGGTCTACATGATTGTCACTGTATCCTCTCTGGTAAAAACGTTTTTCATTCAGTCTTGTGGCGGGGAAAGGCTTTAGGCAGCTTTTTTCTTTTTTTTACGAAGCCAAATATGGTGCACCAGATAATCTGCAGCACTTCTTAAGAAGAAGAAAAAAAACAAAAAAAAATGAAACTTCATTATAAGCAGAATCTACAAGCCACAACTTTTTGTGGTCCCAGATTCACAGTGTCTGACTAAAGAGGTCAAATTTGCGACTGCCTAAAATGCAACTGCATGCCTTACTTAGTCCCTGCATTACTGTGGCTTTCCCACATCAGGATGGCCGTATCTTGGATTCAACTTATAGGACCTGAGACCTCCTTTTGCCCCACAAACCCTGCTTATACAAACGTTTCTTATGTATCGCAAACGCACACATGGACCAGTGCCCCTCTGCCTTACCTGTAACCCAAGGCTTGTGTTTGGCTTAAGTAAAGATCTCTAGTGTAGTAAGGACAACTGCTTTGCTGCCAAACTCCTAGTTCTCAGACTCTTTAGCTATGTTCCCTTTCATCCACCCTCAATAGTTATTTGTTTCCATTTACAGAGCACAGATAATGCTGTGTGAAGATCTGAATGACCAACGGCAGCGTGAAGAGCTCTAGTTGAAAATCAATGCAGTGTCCGCATTTAGAATAAGTCCATTTGAAGAATTCTCTTATCCTTTTTACTTTACTTGACCAGCGTTTCCTGTGAATGTTTTATAACAAATTCAAGGCAAAGTGTATAATGTTACCATGTGCTCTGTAACCCAAGGGCTGGAAAGAGGACATATAAGCCATCATGAATTGTTTAATCAATTACTTACTTTAACTACTTAAGTGTTATTCTGGACATATTTTTGTAAGGCTGCCAAAATTCATCATTAACTCTTCAGAACTCTAGCTTTTCCATTATAAATTAGAATAAAGAAAAGAAGGGGTTGCCTTCCCCGGAACATGAAGATGAAATAGGTGTGCAAGACGTACATAATATAAACTTGCAAGATTGCTAAATTTCTTGAGAGGGGGGGGTAACAGTATGGAAAGGCATGGCTGTGACTGGATGAGAAGAAGAAAAAAAAAACTAAAAGCCAAAAGTGCTTGGCACTCAACCTCTCGCACCGATCATCAAGGGCTAGGTCTCCCTGCTGACAGGAAGGTGGCCTTGGACGTTCACCAAGGGCCAATTCCATTTTTCTTGATAACCAAGCTAAATGCTGTGCTACTTTTCCCATGAATAATGGTAGCTATGTACACAGGGTGCGTTGGTACATATGACCCTTGGTATCTCTGTACTGTCTGGAGGCAGGCCTTTCACAGGCACCGTTTCTGGAAGGAATCCTCCAGTGACTATTCCTGTTCAGCGCTCATAAAGTATGCATTACAGAAGCAGGAAAAACCTACCTAAAGTTTAAGATACAAACGTTTTTGGGCTAATCATTGAACTAAAAAAACCTGATGGAAAGCTGAGCGATGATTAGTGCATGCAGTGTGACCTCCAAGCACAAAACGCATGCGGCATGTTTTTGCGCCTTATTAACCTCAGGTACTCCTTGTTCCGTCACCCTTTGGACATTTAACAGCACACATTGCACGAAATGCACTCTCTACTCTTTTGCACCCCAAACTGCATAGTTGAGGTGCTTGGTGTGTCATCCTAATGAGATGGGTGGTTTGCACTTAAATAGACTGGCTACATAGCTACCAAGTTTTCAGAATGGTTTTGAGTGACATTTCCATGTTTTCAGTGTGCACGTGTGACATTCACTGACTTATGAGTAACACTCTGGGTTACACTTTATATATGCTCCTGTTGGAAGACATGCAACCTACTTCTTGCACTGAAGTGCAAGGATTGGCTTCTGCCTTGTACTTTAGATCATGGCAAGACAAACTGAAGCGTGATAAGCAGCTCTCTTTGGCCAAATAATGTCTTTTCCCTCATTGTTAAATCGTGGTACTTCCAACCTAAGTGTTTTTTGGGGGCAACTTCACACTCAATTATTGGATTTGTGGTGATAAAGGTTTTAAATTCAAGGCCCGGCTGTTGAAATTGTTACATAGCAGTAGTATCATTGTACTATGGGCTCAGAGGGGGGAGTTTTAACTCATTTTACATTTTTTTTTTTTATAAACATTTAATATCCAGTGCTGGGCATGAAGTCCCAACTAAAGGTAATTATGAGGCAGATAACTGCTGCCTGCTTTGATTTTTGTTTTAGGAGGTGTACGGCAAGACAAATGCTTTTATTGTGGAGAAGGGTGGAGAGGGGGAAAATTATTGGTTTGTTAATTTATTTAGTAGCAGGACTATTGTGGCAGAGCATGGCACAGTTTTGAGACTTTTATTTGTAAGGCAATTTGCTTGGACACAAAAAAAAATTTATCTCGTAATGCAAATGCTCCAATGTTGAACTGCAAACTCAAAGTTTGCCACTGCACTACTGGAGATCTGTGATCTTGAGGGCTCGAGTACGAGGACAAATGAACATTAGAAATCATATTAAAGGTGACAGGCTGGGGTGTCGAGACTAGGGGATAACAGGCAGCAGGTTTTCTATGGTCGCGGCTGCTATGTACTTTAATGTACAATTACTAGTGTCAGAGCTCAGTAGCAATTGGCAATGAGCAATCATGGTGTACACACATGCAGACGTTTGTGAATGTACATGCTATTTTTTCTGCACTCGGTCGTAAGCACCATTTCAGAAATCAGGACAAACGCTACTGTCAACTATGCACAGTAAGGAGTACCAGCAACAGACCTTATATTTTGTTCTAAATACCAGCATTATTTACTACAGGCATAAAGTCTTACAGTTGTTACCGTTACGACTGCTGCCTAATTTAATGTTTGTAGCTGCCAGCTGGGACAACGGATCACTCGAAGGACGTACTTGTTACTTGTAAAGGGCTGCAAATGTGAAGGCAGGTGGGGAAAAGGGGCTTTTCAGGCGCAGAGCAGGGATGCAGGACTTAGAAAAACATACGGCCTGCCAGTGAGCGCAGCCTTCTCCATGTCGTGCTTGGCTAAAAGTCCTCAACCACTCTGGCAAAAGCGGACCGCATGGCAAGGAAAAACAAATCTGCTGCTTGAGCTGCTCTGGGGCCCAGTCAGATCCTGAGTGGTCACAGAGGGGCAGTGGCATCTTGCCGGAAAACAGCAACATGCAAGGTGCCACTTTTCAGATACACGTGAGGGCACTGTTGGTTTATCATTATGACCCTGCGGCACAGACAAAAGACCAGATTTATGCTCAAGTCCCTGGCTCTGCTTCATTGTGGGCGGTAATGTTCATTCCCGCCACAGCAATCGATGGAATGATGTGTATATAAAAGTAAATAAGATTGAGACATGCTAGTGTACTCACAAAGCTTGCTTGCACCTGGCCAGCACAGTACACGCATTCCCAGTGTACTTGGTTCAATGTAGTCAAGCGTGTCTTCTGGGGTGCTCCAGGCATTATAAGGTGCGTGACTAAAGCAATTTGGTGTAGTGATGCTCACACTAGCACTAAAATGTGTTAGTCTAACCCCTGATGCGTGGCACTTGTCAGGGTTGTTGCTAGACTGCACAAGAATATTTCTTGTTATAGCCTAGAACACAAAGTAAACCAAGAAGGATTGAGAAAGCGGGTGAAACTAAAACAATCCATACATGAGGGTCCATATACAATGTTTAAATCAGACGCTTCTATTCCTCCCGTAAGAGACACCAAAAAAGTGTATGCCAGAGAAATTCATACTGCTTATACTTTATGGTTGCAAACCAGCAGTCATCACTTGTAGGCAAGACTTCTAGCAGAGCACATTAGCCAACTGCAGGGACCATGAGAAAGATGGAGAAAATGACCTTATGATTGTGATGAACAATGTCAGCCACAACACACAACAGCGCTCATCACCTCTGGGACAGCTGAACAGAGACTCAAAATAAAACAACGCATCAGCTTAGGATACTAAACGAGGCAGCTTTCATACTAGGTCCAGAGGTAAGGGAATGCTTTGACCTTGCGGAGCTTGTTACCTTTAATGTAATGGGCTCTGCTTTTAGCGTTTTAGGACCAAATACCATGATAGTGTGTCACTAAACGTACAACAGCATTATCAAGCAAGAGAGAAAACGTCCACATGGTTCAACATGATAAGCAAATTTAGATGAACAGCCGATGAACGTCTGATTCATTGAAACTTGCCATACACTGGGCTCTTGAGAATTCAAATCAGAGGAAATATAGGCACACTGTGCACTCAGTACTGTAAACAGCAGGCAAATAAGCTCAGTGATAAGAAAACTTAACCTATTACGAGGCGGCTCCTCTTAATGCTAGCAAAGGTTTGTATATACCGCAAACATCACTGGTTCAGGCACACTACCCACAGTGGAGAAGCCGATCCAAGCATGCATGTGAACGCAGGATCAATCAGCCAATAAAAGCATAATCTAAAATAATAATTTTAGCACTGAAGTAATCCTCTAATATATACAAGCTGGCTTAAGCGAAGACTTACTTTAGGCAGCCATGCTGCAATCCACCACAACAAACATCCGCATGAAACAATATGTCCAGGAATGTTGGAGTAGGAATAGACTCTAGTAACTACTCAACATCCAAGTATAAAAACACATATTTTATATATGTTGCATAAAACCCAGCAGGCAAAATCTCCTCCTTTGATGTTGTAAATCAAAAACTCAAATTTCGTAGAAGATACATAGCGCACCTTGTTGCCTTGCAAATTCAAAAGAAAAGAAAAGGAAAAGGGGAAAAAAAAAAAAAAAAAGAAGAAGAAGGAGTACACACAGTTGTCACTTCACACATTTTAAACTTTGAAATGACCGGAGAAGGGACTACTTTTGACTTAATGGAGGGAAAATAATGAAGCCCAGGTCGCTAATGACAGATCAAAAGTAGAATACGATTTATTTCCTTTATGGCACAGAGTTTAAAGTCGGCTCGCAAAAATCTGAAACTAAAATGGGCACATCTTAAACCGAACACATCAAAGAACAGACATGTAATTTCTGTAACCAGAGCTGTGAGATCGCAAGCGAAATACAGAAAATGCTTAACAGCATAAAGAAAGAGAGAAAGTGAAGGACTGTCGGCGAAATTGTAGCTCTGCCCTAAACGCAAATTCTGATGTACAAAGTACTACTTCTCAGAATCCCGTACAGTATCTCCCCGCAGAAGCCTACTTTGGGAGGCAAGGCAGTAGGAAAAAACACTTGATATCATGCCATTTCTTTTTTAGGGCGGAATGTATGGCCATAACTGTAGTTAACACCGAACAAATACCGTTTAACATTACAACTTTATGAAGTTCAAACGGCGCGTACACAGTCGAGAAAGGCTTATTTATGCACAATTTATCTCCACACGAGGCCATGGCTGAGTAAAGCACGAACCTTAGCAAGACTGAGCCTGCCGTTGGCAGTTCCCAAGTGCTGAAGCCATTCAAAATCATCAGTCGATGGGAGATGTGAATGTCACAGACAGGTCTCAGCTATTTGTGCAAGGATCAGAATAGCCTAAATCGACGACTGAGGCGCTCCTGCAGCAGATCATAAAAGTGTACTCTGCGCTTGTTAGTCTAGGGAACGTCAAACCGCAGATGGTGGCGAGGATGGAAAAAGCTAATCTGAATGGAAATACTGCCAAATTAGTAACGCAAATATAAAACTTTTTGGATCGTTAGTGAAAGTTGGAAATGAAGCAGGGAGAATGCTAGGCTTGCACAGATTAGGGGCTAAATGTAGATAAATCTGAAAAAAATCTCAACAATAATTCTGCACAGTATTCACAACAGAACATCAAGATAAGGTGCAGTAGGTGAATAGAATTAAAGGAAGATGTGACTATTTACAAAGAAAAGCAATGCTGGAGACCGCAAACATACGAGGGAATAAGGTAACAAAAGCAGACAAGAAAAGTCCAAGGATTGTAACAGCAGCTTGGTGACAGTAGGCAGCGCCACGACTATGTTCTATGGATTGCCTAATACAGAAGAATTACTAGGGCTGCAGAAAAGCTAGTTTAGTGTAATTCCACAGAGCAGGGCACCAGAGGCAGACAACTAGAAGCCAGTGAGCCCCACATTACTGATGGTTAAAGGAGTGTTATCAATTCTAAAGAAAAAATATAGCATACATCAAAGCAGGCTTCCGTTCACACAGAAGTCAGTTTGGTGCCAAGGCATTTAACTAGATTGCAAACACCATACAATAAGAACATTGGTTCAAGAAGTAAAATGTCAAGACAAGTTTATCCTGTCAGTCTGACTGGGAAAACAGACATGGTCAGTGAGATGAATATTATGTACTTCGGCCTCATTGAGGGAATACCACACAAGACATGTACATGATAAACAATGTTGAGATGGAGCAAAGATGGTTAACTAGGTATGGGCAGGCTGGATGATGAGTGTCTGTGAGCTTTAGTATGTTTAACTACTTAATTTAGAGGGCTGAGCTATAAAGGTAGGAACACTACAATACAAACTGAACATCCCCTTTAAAATCCAATTCATTGTGTGTTAAATGTGGAGTTGACTTTAGAAGGGGATGACTGCATCTGAAAAATGAGTTAGCAGGTAGTGTGGAAAAGTCTACAGCACACAAGCAGGGAGCAAAAACACACCAGACCTACAATTAAGGAAGATGCTGGTGGCCACCGCCTTGTAACAATGAGCAATCTAGCCCTCAGAATCACAACAAATTAAAAAAATACAATTCTATTTGCAGAGTTAAGAATGTACTTTTATAAGATAGCTTATGCTGGACATTGCTTTAACATAATTTTTAGATATGCATCACAATGACTCTACTCTGCTGAAACCCTAAAGATTATTATTTCAGTAAAAGATGGTCTAGATTTAATCCAGTTTGGTTTAACAATGGCTGCAAACTGTCTAGCAAAGACATTTTTGGAGAGGGAATCGATTGGATGCAACAGCACAAAAAGGCTAACAGTCTACCACAACTTGAAAAACCTAGAACGAGGATTGGCTATGGCAGAAACTCAGTGCCAGGACGAAAAGCCACTTCCCTAAAGCGGTCAACGTTAGCGCCAGGGTCCACAGAGTGCAACTCCTAGCCAAATAAACAGTAACAGAACCCTCTAATTCAAAATAAACGCGTCACCATATGTTCACTGGGCACCAACCCTTTATTTTACCCTCCTTAGAGACGTTTCCCCTCTATTCCAACGCCCCCTCACCCGAGCATCTCTGCTCTTCAGAGGCACCTATAGCTTTGCTTCTAGCTCTTCCTCGGCCCATTATCCCCAAGGACCCTCGCCTTTCACCTTGCAGTTAAGCCATCTTCTACCATGACCCATGCTTCTCAATTTACTAAGTGAGTAGCTTATTATGAAGTCTTCATTGATTTGGTTCAGTTCTCGTTATGTTACTCATGTTATGTTCCCCTTCATTATCGATTACCGGCTAAAGTACCTCAGTGCAAAGAAAACAAAAACAGGACTTGACTGAAATGGGCAACGCCGGAGATGTGGGGACACCTACCTAACACTTATTAACTTAGTTCCCCTCAGCATCAGACAAGCCTTAGGGACTCACACAAACCCCCTTAAAGGACCACCCTATATGCCCCAAAAAGTATGAGCTGCACTACCTACCACCCATTGTCCCTCTCAAAATTCAACACAGACACAGTCCACTCCCACTTTGAGCCAGACCCCACCCCTCTGTACCCGCCCATATCATGTCCCCACAACCACTCCTTGATACAAAACCTCTTCAGTAGCCAGCATTCTTTATCTGTCCCTTCGATGTCAAACTCTGAAACCCCTAACCCCTTGAGTACCATAGAAACTACTCATTTCCCCTTTATCCTAAACCTCGACACTTCAGCTCATGTCCTTTCCCCTTCCACACGGCTAGTCCCAAGGCCTCCCTCGCGCCCTCCACCGCTGCCCTGGTGTCCCGGCACCTTACCCTCTCGAGCCTTCAGCAGCACAGTATTCGCCACAATGTTCTCGAGCTCCATTGGGCCCGCTCTGAGCCCAGCTGCCTGGGCCTCAGTGACCGGCCGCTGACCCCGCCCTCAGCCCTCAGTCTGGCCAATCTGCGCTGACCCGCGTGCCATTGGGCTGCTCTTCGGCCGCAGCACCGCCCTGCCGTACGCCCATTGGCCTGAAGGCGGCAGCCCGACAGGGATGTATTGGTTCGGGACCAACAAAGGCGGAGTCAAGTTACAGCTTTCTCTACTATTGGATATTTGTTCTGCTATTTATTCCCACCCACCAGGACACATATTGCCAACCCCAGCTCGGTACTTTCAGGGCAACAATGCTGATTGGACCATTATCTGCCGCTCACTGTCAGTTCTTCGAGTCTTTGGATTCAATAAACCAGCCACCTGGGCCAATGGACACTCCCCCCCACCGCTGATAGGATGCGCGCATGCGATGGGCAAAGCAGCTGTCACTGTCCTAGAAATGAAGTTCTGATTGGGTGCCGACACTGACCCCTCACGGTTACTTCGTAAAGCAAGCGTTACTCGTCGATCTCGGCTATATTGTTGATCACTTGGCTAGAACTGGAACTATACCAGCGCTACTAAACTCGCCATTTCTCCGTGGTTCAGCAAAAACGTCCGGGCGTGGCAATGTTGTCGGTAGTCCTAAAGACCTGGTCTGCGACCTTTTGAACTGCTCCTCTACAGTCGGGTGACCTTTCGACTTTACTAATTCCGTGCGTACTTGTTTTTTTTTTGTTTTATGTAGTGCGAACGTGACACAAGGGTTTAAAGCTTTGATGAATATGGCTCTCATAGAGCGCCCCTATAGTTTCAGTTTCTAAATGTCTCAACTCACTGACACTTCTATGACATATAGCATGACTAGATTTTTAAGGTAAAACAACGGGACATTTCACAAAAATAGTGGGACAGGGACAGCTGGTGAAAAACCGGGACGCCTGGTCACCCTAATGACATAGCAACAGCTGATAACAAAACTCACTGTTGTGATGTCATAAAGGCCTTTCAGGCCAGGCTGACGGCGCTCTTGAGAGCCTGTCAGCCCGCACTGCTTGTCTGCTTTGTCTGAAAGCAGAAAGCACAGTTGCCAAAGGTTGAAGGAAGGATAGCAGGTAAGTTTTATTTTTTTTAGGTCAACCATGCAATCGCGTTGACCTGTTGCACAGTTGCCAAAGGTAGAAGGTAGGATAGCAGGTAAATTTTAATTTTTAGGTCAGGCGTGCAGTCCCTTTGACCTGTTGTAAGACTTGTGGGCTTTTAACCATGCCCACCTCACGCCTATCACTTTCACTTGTTTGTGGACTTGCCTTTCAAAAATCCTTTGTAATCATTGGTAAATGCTTTATGTTTGTCCCGCCTAGGGGAGGTTTTGTTACTGCCTTGTAGGCTGCCCCTTTTACATGGATAATTGCACGAGTGCCGATATGTTTGACTAACCGAACTTCTTTTTGCTTTTATGCGTCGTTCACGCTCAAGGCAGCCTTGACGCTTTGAGTCGGCTTGCTTATGTCAACTGTTTTATTTTTCATTTTCAATTTATGTGGCAAGACAAATCCAGTTAGGAATTTACAATGCCAATAGCTCTAACACAAGCAAATGCGATACCTATTGCATTGCAAATGCTTGTTAACCTTTGAGGCAGGGATACATAACTGAGGCCATGTTATGTATGGCCTCCGCCATTAATTTTCTGCCACTTCACAGCATTTGAAAGCAGGGACAGATGATTTTGGGGGCCATGCATACAATTAGATTATAGACAGGTAAAAAGTGAACTTCGAGGATGTTTTTCACCTCAGCGTTGTGAGTGACTTCATATACAACCCAAGCTTTGCTCTTATTGTCTATTTCATGTCACTCAGAACCCCTTGGTGAAAATCATCCCTGTAATTATATGTTAGCCATCTAAAATTCTAACTGGCTATATGAACTCTATATTAAGTGATACATTTTTTTGTTGTGGGAGGGTTAAGTCAATTTGCCCAGAGTAACCGGGTGTTGAGCAAGGGCGTAGGAGACACACTATTTGGGAGGGAGGCATTGACGTCCTTGGGAAGAGCTGAGACAGAGGCTGGCTTGGCTGCAAGATCGAAAGAACGAGCCAAACCATCAAAAGATGTGACTTAGACAACAAATCGGATATCAAGCATAAATATGCTAAAGACTATACAATTAGGGGATGTGGCTAAGCAGCATGGCTGACAGGATGTTAACCCCTGTGCTCCCAGCCAGCCTACGCATAAATCCTGCATAATCCTTAAATTCACAGCCTGCTGAGGCGACCACATGCACCCTATGAATGACAGTCACACCTGAGGGCGAGACTGATGCCGAATCTGACCACCTGTGACGCCCAGTGACCGACAGAGCTGTGGAGTTCTCTGTGGCTACTTGCATGTGGGCCCCATGCCAGTGATGGTCAGGGCCCACCACTCTTGCCTGACAGTTGCAGGGTGCTTCACTGCGGGTGGCTGCCCTGTGGTACAGATCCTGTGTGCAGGTCCCGCCTGCAGAGAAGAGGACGGGGGCTTGGAGCCCCAGAGAATGTCGGGGGCCAGGATGGAGGTAGGCGGCCATGCTGAGCGGAGACAGATGCACACTACACTGGACCTGGAGCAGGCTGTCGCTCGAGGCCCTGTCGGTGATTGGAGGGGTCCCTGGGAAGCACTGGGCCAAGTGGCTGGGCCGTAAGGTGGAAGCAGTGCGTCTTGTCTGGAGCACTGCCACAGAGATGCGCGGCCACCAGAGTGGACATCAGGCCCGGGGCCTTAATCTGGAGCAGGTGGTCTAGCCAGGCCTCTCTGCATGGTCTTAGCAATGCAGCAGAAGCTGGGAACTGATTGTTGTGCCACTACTGGTCTTGGGCACACACAGCAGGGCACAGCAACCTGTCTATGCCTCCTCCCTGGGAGCTGGACATGTGGGTCTGTTGCATTTCGTTGGGCCTCACGTATTTTCCCTCAAGCCCTGGCCCCATATCCTACATTGAAGCACCCTGAACATGCCGACTGAGAGGGGGCACCTCCTGATCAAGGCCTGTGGCCAGGATGCTTCGCCTTCTGGAGGCTGCAGACACTGGACCTTGGCCTGGACCGTTGGGTGCGGGGAGTCCCCTGTGGCCTGCTTGGTATGGCATCCTTGGTGAGGGGCTGACCGTGGGGTGCCCCCTTCAGATGTGCGTGAGAGTCCCGATTTGACTCTCGCAGGTGTCTGTGGATAACCTGCTGGAGGGGCCTAAATGACGGCTTGTGGACCCGGCCTTTGGACAAGCAGGCCCTGTGGGGAGGCGGCCTAAGGGGAAATCAGCGGAAGGCAGGCCTGGAGCCCCTGGCTCCTGAAGATACGCCGTAGCTCAGGTGGGGCCGCTGGCTGGTGTGACAGCTTGGGAGTGGTTCACGGGAACTGGTGCCCAGGGGGAACCTTGTGGACCCTGGATTGGGGTGGCAGGAGCCGGGGTGCCCAGTAGTTTCACATCCTAAGAATACCATCACACTGTACACAATGCTGCATCGGCAGCCCCAGAGACTCACACAGCAGAGTGGAGAAGACATCACAGAGGGTCCCCCAGAGAGGGATCAGGAGCCAACCAGACCTGAGTTGCTGGCAGACATACATGGTTCCCAGACCGCACTCAAACATAAAATAGAAATTGTCTCCAATGATATACATCTCCTCCATGCTGATCTGTGGAAGGTAGTGGATAAAGTCACTAATGCTGAAGGTAACATTGAGGCCATGCAGGGGGAAGTCGCAACTCTTAAACAGCAAACGGCCCAGATGTCCATGATCTCTGATGAACTTGAGGGCCGAGTGGAGGATGCTGAAGGCCGCTCAAGGCACAGCAACATATGTGTGCGAGGATTCCCGGAGAGAGTGGTCGGGACCTCAGCAGAAAACTTCCTCGAGAACTGAGTGAGGAATGTGCTTCAGCCACAGGGATTGTCAGACTTCTTCATGCTCAAGGGGGCTGACAGGGCCCTGATGGCTCCTCTTCTAGGGGCCTGTCCTAGGACATTCATTACAAAAATCCTGAAGTACAGTGACTGCATTCTTCATGCCTCCAGTGAGTAGGCGGTGCCTCTCTTCGAGAACTGTTGAAAAGCCATTTACACGTACTACACCAAAAAAGTGCAGGAGCTACGTAAACCCTTCCTGAGCATGAAGCAAAAGCTGAAGACAATGCAGCTCAAATATATATGCTTTTGGATTACTCACCTTGCAGGGGAAGGCACACTTCTCCAACCACCCTGAAGACGTGTGGGAGTGGCCGGAATTTTGGGACAAATCTGCAGCTCTCCTGCTCCGTGGTAGCCTGTGGGGCAACTCTGGGCCTCAACCATGATGGGGCCCCAGATGCAGCTGTTCCAGTGAGGACCGCTGAGAAGCTGGCCCCTTGAACTCCCAAATAGTGACGTTGCTAGAGGATGGCATCATGCAGGTGCGCATCACTGGGGCCCAAAGATGTCGCTGGACGATGGAACCCCACCTCACAGGACTGAAATAGAGGCTGGGGCATCGGGCCCTACACTACACTTTATACCTGAAACACTGGTCGCCCTGAGGTGGGGAATGGCATTGGTGATGGCTGCAGGTGAATGCTGTTTTGTTATGTGGAAGTTGTGCTGCTTGTGTGCTGGTTTGCTGGAGGGACTGACTGTTTCCGGTGTCTCTAAACAGGTGGCGCCTGGCGTTGTATGAATGCGGGGGAAACAGCGGCTGCTGGGGCAGTGTCAGGCTAACAGGCTTGAAGTGAATGGAGGCCCACAGCAGCGCTGGGTCAGTGATCGACCAGCACTGTGCATTTTTACGTGTGGGCAGGGCCTGGTACCCCTGTCAGGGGCCAGACATCATGTGCAAAGATGCATGGCTAGCTGGAAGTTGCTTGTGTTTGCTTGTCCCTGTTGGACAGATGGGGATGCTGTGCAGGTCCTGGCACATGCAGTGGGCGGGTTGCTATAGTCGTTATGTTAAACTATGTTAGTCTGGGGGGGGGGGGGGGTGGGAAGTTGATTGGTTTTGTTAGTTTATCTTTGTTTCTGTTTATACAGTGGTTGGAATTGACCATGATCCAGTGGGTGGAGGAAAGACACCCACACAATCTCTGTCCAGACAGTGGAGGTGACTTTAGACTTCTGACTTGGAATGTCAGGGGCTTAGGATCATACACAAAGAGATTTAGGGTGCTCACTTTCCTGAAGTGGCAACTGATTAATATTGCTTGTCTGCAGGAAACCCATTTAGGTGATGCTGGAGTCATGCATCAAGCCAGGAAGTGGCTGGGTCATGTTTTCCACTCCTCTGATTCAGTGTGTGCCAGAGGGGCACTGATTTGGGTAGCAACAGGGACATCATTCTCCTTAACATATGTCGAGACTTATACATATGCTGCTTATATAGATGACCCTTCTCCTTCCCAGCAATGCAGAACCTACTGGTGCGGGAGCAGGACACACCTATTATTTGCTGGGAGACTTCAAATGCATTGTGGATGAGGGCATTAACAGGATACCGCCCAGAAAGAGTTATAAACCCCACATGAGTCTCTTTCACTGAGGTCATGAGTAACATGGACCTAGTAGATGTCTGGTGTGCTCGTCATCCCATGCAGAGGGCGTTCACATGGCGCTTGCAAACTCATCACACATACAGCAGGCTGGGGAGAATATTGGCAGGTGGGGTCCTATGCATCGAGGACAGGGAGGTGATGCACCTTGCACAATTCCTATCTGATCATTCCCTGTCTGCTGCACTTTGAAAGTGGAGGGGGG
The DNA here is from genome assembly GCF_031143425.1 of Pleurodeles waltl. Classification (NCBI taxonomy): domain Eukaryota; kingdom Metazoa; phylum Chordata; class Amphibia; order Caudata; family Salamandridae; genus Pleurodeles; species Pleurodeles waltl. The sequence goes on along the minus strand of NC_090446.1, from coordinate 599,495,547 downwards.
TGGGGGAGCTTGCTGGGAAATGGGATGGCGGATGCCGGCTGATATACTCACTGACCCTGTTTGGAAGGAGGCTCTCTCTTGTGCCATGATGGACTATCTTGACATTAACTGGGGTACCATGGCCCACAGTGCCACGGAATGGGAGGCACCTAAGGCTGTATCGAGGGGCACCTGGATGGGTCTGACTGGTGGGGTACAGACACACCTTCAGGGGAGGCAGACCTGGTGGCACTGCAGGGAAGGAACCAGTCTAGCCCTGACAAACGTAGGGGAGAACTGGAAAGGCGTAGGCAGATAGTGGACCTTTAGGACCGCCCAGACAAAGAACCTTAAAGCAATATAGGCAGCAGCTACACAGGGAGGGGAGACAAGTCAGGCAGGCTACTGGCCTGGATCCTTCGCAGGGAGCACCGGCGTCCCTGACAAACCACTAGCTGTCCCCCGCAGGCACTAGAATTACTACCGGTGGGAATTGTGTCTGCATTCCAGGATCATCTGGAGCGGTTGTATACCACAGACCTAGGGATAGCACCAGACTGCTACGGGTTGCATCTAGAGGGGTTGGGGCTCCCTGCACCTGGGGAGGTGGCAGCTGAGGAAGTAGACGCGCCCGTTGAATTAGAAAAACTGCGAGCAGCACTGCACATGCTGTCACAGGCCAAGGACCTGGTTGGGGACAGATTTTCGGTTGAGTTCTTCCAGACTTTCTCTGCTGCAATTACACAAGGCCTGCTTGAGGTCTTCCTTGAAGCAAAGGAGAGGGAGGTGCTGCTGCCTACAATGAGGGAGGGGGGACATTTGTATGTTACTGAAACCGGGCACAGACAAGACTGGCATACAGACCACTCATTATGATTAATTCAGACGTGAGAGTTTTATGCAAACTGTTGGCCAACCTCCTGAACCCTCATATGACCGTCTTGGTTCATGAGGACCAGTGCAGGTTTATCCTAGGCCACAACACTGGGATGAGTCTCTGGCGATTATCTCACATTGTGCATGAGGTTGAGCATTCTGGAGCCGAAATGGCTTTGGTCTCCATTGACCTGGAAAAGACCTTCAACACCGCGGACTAAGGTATTTGCTTGAGGTCCTGCGGATCATTGGATTCAGTCCCCAATTTCAGAGCTGGATCCGACTACTTTATACCAAGCTCAGCGCCAGGGTACAGGTGGGACAGTGCTGCTTAGAGAAATGGGTTTGGCCTGAGGGACGGCCCTATTCCCGCTTCTCTCTGCACTTGTCATTGAACACTTGGCAGTCTGGGCTAGACAGGAGCTGCAGAACTGGGGGTATAAAAATTGGGGAAGTACTGCACAATATGTCGCTGTACATAGACGATGCAATGTTTTATCTCACCCCCCCCCCCCCTCCGGGAATACATGCCAATCCTGTTGCACTTGCTAAATGGCTTAGGGACCTTATCGGGCCTCTTTATAAATCATGGCAAGTCCCTGTTGTTCCCCCTGACATCACTGGTCAGAACCCCAGTGGAGAGGTTGCCTGAAATTGGACTGCACTGGGAGTTGGCACAATTTAGATACCTGGGGATCATGGTCACACACGCTGGGGCGCAACAGCTACATTTTAAAGTGAGCAGAGATATGGACGCCTTGACAGCCTTGGTTACTTTTTGGAATACACTCCCTGTCATTGATGGCCAGGTTGGCTATCTCTAAAATGGTGCTCTGGCAGATCTGTCTATTCATCCTTCAAAACTCTCTGTCCCTTGCCGACTAGCGGGTTCAGGCAGTTAGACTCAATCCTCGTTTCTTTGCTCTGGGCGGGCAGATGCAGCAGAGCGGCTTTGGCCATGCTGACAAGACCGTATGGGGTGGACAGCCTGGGACTGCCACGGCTGGACTTGTATTACTATGCTGAACACATGCAGCATGCTGGTTGGAGCCTGGGGACGGTTAGGAGCAGCTTCTGCTGACCGGGACGGTCAAGGCCGGGCAGTTACCAGCATTATTAATGTAGAGGGTTGGGTCCCCAACCGAAGTGCCATTTTTGGTATGGCAGAGAATATGAATCTGGCAACACCTCATCACTGTGGTGTTGAGATGTGCTCCGTTCCACCACGGTTTGCCGGTGTGGATACTGGCACAGGTCCGAAAGCTGGCTGCACATATGTTCTTCCAGGAGTGAGGGGACAGGGGATGCAACCTATTGAGGGGCGTGTACCCCAATGAGAATTTAACTACCTTTGAGGACACACAAGCGGAATTTGCGCTGGGACCAGGCACTTCTTACACCACGCCGGATTAGCAGAGATAGCCAAACAAACTTGACCCACTTTTCTTGTGGCACCCTGGGCTTCCAGCATCCTGGGAACCCTTTTATTCTGCGAGTTGAGTAGGTATTTGATCTCCTTGCTCTACAAAGCTATGAGGATGGATGCAGAGGGTCTCCAGTTGCGGGCCCATGCGGCCTGGGACGGGAACCTGGAAACACCCCTGGAGGATGGAGATTGGGCACGCATCTGCAAGCTTACACAGACAGTCTCTTGTGATGGCCACTTCATTCTAGTACATTACAATTTTTACACTGCACATACCTGACTCCCAGGGCTCTCCATTGCCAATCACATGCCTGCACAGATGCCTGCCCTTGTGGTGGAATACAGTGAGCTGATTTTCTCCACTTGGCATGGAGCTTCTGGGCAGTACAGCACTTCTGGAACCAGGTGGCTGGTAAACTAACATGAGTTACTTTCCTGTGGGTGGGGGCGACCCCTCAGTGTTGCTTGTTGGCGAACTGTGAGAATGGGCCTCTTTTGACATGGTAGCCCCCTCTTTTTGCCTGGAAAATGAGGTGGTTCCAAACTGTAAGTGCCCTGGGCCCCTGCTAAACAGGTTCTCAGGGCCAGATCTCTTTCCTCAAAACTGTACTATGTACTGGCACTTCAGCCACACTTGTAAGTCCCTAGTGAATTGTACCCCTGGTACCTAGGGCATGGGTACTGAAAGGGCCCTCCAGAACTGCAGCACCAATTGTGCCAATCTGAGAGACCAGTCTCATGCAGCCTGCCATTGGAAGTGCATGACAAGGTGTATTTAAAAGTTGCAAACTCGACATGGCACTCCCCAAGGTGGGGTTGCTTGGATTCTCTATAAAGTGCACATCGTTTTTGTACACTACATAGACAGCCAGCCTCCTACATTTGGGAACATCAAAGGCCTAAACGTCATGGGATGACATACACATTTTTGCAGCTAACACTGGTACTTGCTAGGTGCAAGGTGGCCATCACTTGGATGGGCCAGCATGCCCCAGATGTGACTCACTGGCACAGGGATGTGGCGGATTGGGCGTTGGCTAAGGAATTTCATATGAGGCTAAGTAGGTATGATAACAAGTTGGGGGAGGATCACCTTGCATGGCAGAGGTTGAGTGACAAGCTCCTGCATCCTGGCTCTGCCAGGCCGCGTAGGATAGTGACAGTTCTAATAGCTCTGAAGGCATTTCTTAGTGAATCACAGTTGGAGTGGCCCCCTGAACGAAGCGAGGCTATGTGTTTTGTATCATAGTGGCGATCGCCTGTTCTGTGCACTAGTTGACCTTGATTTCATAAATATCTGCCACATGTACTTCGGAGAGCTGTTGTTTGCTCCTCCTACTTTGTACTATTATTTTGAGTCTCACTACTGTAATGTTATGTTGTCTAAAACGGATAAAAGTGTTTTTTTTAATGATACAATTAAATCTATGTATATATATTTCAACAAGTCCCATTGCGTTAATTACTTATGATTAAACCACTGAATTATGACAATGCCCCCATGCTCTGACGAGTTACTCGAAACATGTATGTTCGCCATGTTCTCTATTTATGTAGCCTACATCGTGATTTATTAAACGTGAAGCAAACTTATTTTATATTAACTATACAGGTAATTTTTATAGAGCCCCGATCCTGAACTAAATTACTTAACCGTGCTCACAGAAGGGATGGTGCAGGAAACGTTATAGAATGAAGTAAAGGGATGTGCAGTCGATCACACAAGTAGAGAAGCCAGGATTTGTAAAACTCAAAGGTCAGTGCTTTTATGTTTAGTTATTCAGATATTGTTTTTCAAATAGTGTCAGTATATGGAGTTCAATAAAAAAGTACTTACCAGACCATAACTCAGACTGGCACTCTACACAGTGAATGAGGTGTTGAGCCTGTCCTAAAGGCCACAGCCTCCAGTTACATTAGTATACGATAGCATGTCCTGCCTTCCTTTACTCTGCTGGCTCACCTGCCACGATTTTACGAGTGGTACAACACCCGAGCGACTGTAGATAAATAATTAACAACACAAAGAGGTCTCTGAGCCCCCACAGAATTTGCTCCCTGGGTTACTGGGCTTCTTCGTGGCTTAGGTGCTCCGCAGCATTACTTCAAAGCGACATGCTTTGTCTGTCACTAACTAATCATTATTTTCCACATCAAAATCTTGGGTGCAGGAGGGGGTCGTCGTCTGTATCCCCCTACTCCAGAACCTAGGGGCATAAATCTCTCCTGACTGCCACAGTTCCTACCCCCATGGTGTTGAGCCTTCACCGGGACTCGAACCTGGTTTCATGGTTGCAAGATCGGCCGCTCGGCCACACTTCTTGATTTGGCCTCTGCCTTAAGCCTGTTTATAGTTGTTAAGTGCCCTGTGCTACACGAGTCGCTTGTAGCCAGTCCTGGATTTTGACCAATAGACGTTTGCATGCTGATCTTGTAAATTCAGTTCATAATGTTGAAGGCGGAAATGCAGGTCACATAACGCATGATACCTCAGCTAAAATGCCTGGTGTGTAAAAGCAGGTTGGGTAATGGATGCGAAAGGTATGCTGGGCCGTAATAAACAAGATTATTTTATTCTGTGTTGTATTCTGTGTGCATATATGGATCACTGGAGAGGCCCTCCTGTTACCTCTAGAGGCAGGCCTTTCCAAGTTTGTGTGTGTGCAGGACCAGCTTCTCCTTTCTTGCCACTGGTACCCTCTCTCTTCCTCTCCTGCCCTTCTCTTCCTACCTGCGCCTTCCCGTGGAGAGCATGGAGAGCACCTCGTGACAGACGCGTCACGCCAGGGAGGCAGGCATGACATTCCCTCACAACTTAGAAGAAAACGTACTATTAGTCCAAAGCTTCAATTCGGCTTTGTGGAGTCTTTGCATTAGGACAGGGGCGTGGAGACTGGAAGAGGAAAAGGAGAAGGGACAAAAAGGGAAACCTTCAAAATGGGACCATCAGTTTTTGTGGAGCTGTCTGTTGAGTTCACAGAGTCACTGACTGCATCAGAAATGACCGAAGTCTCTTTGGAGTGTTTTCCAAGCCCAAAAGAAGCTTCCGCTGATAGAAATTCACAGGAACCTCCATTGAAAGAATAGAAATATGATGAGTGGCATCATTCACATAGCTACCTATCCATACAGTGATCACAGGCCTTTTAAAATTAGTGTCTAGGTAAGGTTTCAGATCAAAGTGAGGATCACCTGGGGCGTGGCTAGGGCTCATACATTAAGACCTACCTGGGCTGAACTCTGACCCTGCGTCAAACATAAAGGGGATGTCTCTCCCTCTGTACCCCGATGGCAGGATAGTTGCCATGACGTGTCGGGAGCTGTGGCACGACTTGCAAACCGGTGAGTGAAATCCGATGGAGTGTGAGGCCCAGCCTGGACGACCCCGTCGAATCGCAAATCTGAAGCAGCGGCACAGGAGACCTGTCCCTTGTGCGATCCGAGCAAAGCATCTCGACTATGGGTTTGGCTTCCCTCCTGGATGGCAGGTCAATAGTGGCCACGCTTTATGTATGTGTCTCGGGCAGATCAGCCCTAACCATGTTGGCCACCCAGGAGCCTAAGCGTGGCCTTCACAGCAGATTCCCCTGGTAGCAGAGTGCGGCCTCAAGGAGCGCCTTGCAGGAATTGGTGTGTGTGTAGAGGTGCGGCTTCTGAGGTTTTATTTTCTGCAGGACACTTTGTCCTACTCAGTAGTGTGTGACAGGCACCAGGACAGTGCTGCTGGTGCCACTGCACAGAGATTTCATAAAGTGTGCTTGTGGGATATCCCAGCGGGCAGCTCAAAAATCAGTAACCTTCATTCGTGTGGTATGAGACCCACGTGTCGGCTGAATGGGAGCTCTCGCCCTGCAATGCTGTTCTATGCCACAAAACATAGTAGTATAATGACAGAAGGAGTTTCTTGTTTTTTGTACATTCTCAGGTGGGAATCAAGCTGAATTTTAATGCCCACTTTGGGACTGACATAACCACGCGTGACCACTGGACTCTTTGGATTGAGCAAAATAATGAAACGTAAGCTCAACAAATCCCAGCCTGCTGAGAGAGAGCAGGAGCCACGTCTTTAGGCAACCCCATCACAGACGCTGATGTCAAATTTGTCAAAACTATTCTTAAAACATACAAGGATACATTTGAGGCTATCTTAGAGGCGATTCTGGACACTAAAACTTTGCTGTAAAAAAAGATAGTTGGGGTTGCCAAGTATGTCTCCATACTGTGTGCCCACCACAGGAAGCTGGCAGAAAGGGTGGTGGAGAATGAGTCCATTTTGTCTTCCCTGCACCCTACAGTGATGGAGCTACAAACCAGAGTGAAGGATTTGACCACAGCTGAGGACAATGTGAATCGTAGAGCAGAAGATGCGGCGGGATGCTCTCACCTTAATAATGTGCGACTGATTGAAGTCCCAGAGAACACAGAAGGTAGTGACTGGAAAGAGTATGCAGAACAGTAGCTATTGCATAATGTTTTGAATGGAATATCAAAGACACAATTTGCAGTAGAGCGGTTGCACAGGGTGCCGGAAGACTAGCCGGCCCCAGGTGCACCACCCCACCCGCTGATCACAAAACTATTGAATTATCCCAATTGCATCTTAAAACTAGCATGCAATCATGGCCCCTGGGATTTCCAAAGCACAAAAGTTCATGTCTTTTGGGATTATACAGCCAAAGTTCAACAACAGCACTAGACCTTTCTGGAGATTAAGCAGAACCTGCGGAAGCTCAACATTTGTTTTGCCCTGTTGTTCACAGCTAAACCAAGATGCAGAAGCGAGACTCACTGGCACTGAACAGGGGGCCCGTGATAGAACAAGCTATTGAAGAAAGAGCCCATCTGGTAGAGGCTGTTTTACATAGCAGAATGCAGCACTTATCTGCTTTGGAGTTAGAGCATGGTTCCTCAGATCAAGAAGTTTTCACTGATGATACTTCGTCCCCCGGCGCACGTTCACGTGGCTCAAACTTCACGTCAGCCTGCTGGACTCCCGTCTTAATTAAGGTTTATTCTATGGTGTCACGGGCCTGTAGGTTGGCAACAGCTAACAGGAGCACATGGAGTTCTCTGTGTGGGCAGGAGGTTGACAGGTGTGGTTGTGGAGTGGGGGGAGGCAAGGAGGAAGTAGCATAGATTAATTGAGAAAAATGATATATTATATGTAAAGTATTTTGTAGGGGTTGGTGAGGTAGTTATCCAAACCTTAGCTGGGGGACGTTCAAAGTAGCAATCGGACACATCTCTGAAAAGAATCCCTATCCTGTCCTGGAGATTATTCTCCCCACACTGCTGATGCCCTTTAAGGGTGTGTACCATATCTGCCATAGCTCCCATGCTGGGACAACAGGGGCATTGTTTGCTACTTACGTGGGAGCTGGGTGAGTTAGATATGGTGCTTAAGGTTCTCCACGCTTCTTGTAACTATGATTCGCATCATGCTTACCTGCGACTATGGATCATAAGGGGCCGGGGCATGTCAATGAAACGCTATAGAATTCTAGCATACCTGCTTAGCAGGAAAATCCACATCTCATGTTTGCAGGAAACCCATAATCTGAATGCCAAAGAACTAAGCAGACTTCCAAGAAAGTGGCTGTGCTAGCTAGTCCGTACTACCTACACTTCTGTGGCCAATGGTGCATTGATTTGGTTATCTCCTGGAGTACCGATCGTAGGGGGCAGCATACGTACTGATTCAGAAGGCAGATATATTATACCAACAGGCTGCTTAGAGGGCACCTAATATGAATCAGCTTCAATGCCTGGAAATCCAGAATCCATGGGTGTTCTCGACAGGTAATACTAACTGCATGTGGGGCCAGGATTACAATATGGAAATGGACGCTAAAAAAGATGGGTCACCTCCCCTGTTGCGGGGAGACACACGTAGAGTGTACGCACAACATTTATCTGAGTGGTCAACCAAGCGGCATTTAACCGAGGTTCGGAGGGAGATGCTCCCTTTGTCTGCAGAGCTTCCGAATGATTAATCAGCGCATGATGTCTATTTCAGACTCAGTATGTTTCTAGTCAGATTGGGGGGCCCGTGGGCCAGGAAACATCTGACCCTTAGGTTTTCAGATCATAACCGGTTACTTCTGACGTTGGATCTGGGGGCGGACAGACCAGGGGTACCCACCTGGTGTTGGGATCCTATTCACAGGGGAGTAGGTTGGTGTAGTTGCGCGGTGGGGTGGGCGGGGGTTCAGGGTCATTCATAAGTAAATGGAAGGTGAATTAAAATAACGCGTGTACTGAACTGGTGCTAAAATTATTTGTTTTTATTTTGCTGTTATTACTGCACGTGTTTGGGAAAACAGGAGGGCTTGCAGAGGTTAGGAAGGGCCGGGGACAGTGGGGCGCGGACAGGTTATTTATGCTGCAACAAAGCTCCCACCAGTGCTCGTTCCGACAAGGCCTGTGATGGAGTTGGGGCTCCCTGTTGCTTCTCTGGAGGAGAAGCCTTTGAAACTCACGTTATGTTTAAGTATTCCAAACAGCTGCTCCAGAGTCTCTGCAGACACATGTTTTTGGAGCAGCCCGAAGACACAGAGTTCCGAGCTGAACGTAAGAACTCGCGATGTTCGCCTGAAGTTTAAGGTAAGGCTCAGAAACTTATATTTTGAAAAGCTCTTCTTCTCTGAAGAACTCTCAGTGGAAGCTCATAAATCAATGCTAGAGAAAAGAAAACAAATAAACCTTTAATGGAAGCAGGTAAAGTTGGAAAGTGAGGATGTTATTTAGCCTACTGAGACAAACCATGCTAAACTCTTTGTGTTTTATGTTGCAGGCGTGTAAGCCAGTGAAATATGACAAGGCTCCTTTGTGAGAACATAAACAAATATTTCATGAGGACAAGAAGGAGCATAGGTAATCATACCTTTACCCAAATAATTGATAGCGAGTGTGCATATTAATTAAGTACACATAGTTTGATGTTTGTTTACTCTTTCAGCAAACAACTTCAGCCAATTGAGAGGTAGCCAAGCATCATATGAGAGGCCACCCACCACAAACCTGACGAGTCGCACCTTAGTTTAACACCATAGCCTTGTTTTCTGCTGTCCAATCCCCCTTTCCCCTGCCTACCTGCTTCTACCTTGAGGAGTCTAGCACGTGGCGCTAGCGGGGTAGTAGAGCTAGGAACACACTTCTTGGATCAATACAGCTTCTTGTTGCATCCTCAGGAAACAACACTTGGTTAATGTTTTGAAATTCCTGACACCTGGACGTTAATAAAGATGCAGTTTCCACACGAAGGTAGGTGCGCACGTAACGCATTACTTTAGGGAGAACACAGGCTCAGTGAATGACGCACCCTTCGAGGGGGACACGTTCAAGGTGCCTATGAGAGTAATATGTTTAAAGACTGGATTTGGAGTAAAAACAACACTCCGCCTCAAAGAGACTGAATTTAGGGACCTTGAAAATAGAACAGTGCCTGACCCCGAAATTATCAAGGGTAAATTGGAAGAGATGGGAAAACACACAGAAGTTGTGGACAGGCTTAGTGGTGTTATAAGGCACACTTGGCCTGGAGCACTAGGTGGGGACAGGATTGTGCAGATTGTTGGCCTGGTTGCTGCATGAGAGCACAAAAGATGACCTATATGTGTTATAAAAACAGATGAGGAAGACACAGTGCACTCATGAGGAGGACACAGTACACTCATGAGGAAGACACTGCACTCATGAGGAAGACACAGTGCACTCATGAGGAAGACACTGCACTCATGAGGAGGACACAGTGCACTCATGAGGAGGACACAGTGCACTCATGAGGAAGACACTGCACTCATGAGGAAGACAGTGCACTCATGAGGAGGACACAGTGCACTCATGAGGAGGACACAGTGCACTCATGAGGAGGACACACTGCACTCATGAGGAAGACACTGCACTCATGAGGAGGACACAGCACTCATGAGGAAGACACAGTGCACTCACATCTTGAAATGAATGAAGCATTCAACGTATATTATGAATCGTTGTACTCGGCCTCATGTAGTTGTAGTAGTGGGGTTGGTAGTTCTTTTTTTTACAGCACATAGTACATTCCACTATAAGTGCTGAACAGAGGTATGTATTAGGAGGGTATATAACTGTGCAAGAGATTAATGCAGGCATAGACTTGTAGGCGAAATGTAGTATGCCAGGGACTGTTTGGTTGCCACGAGAGTTTTACGTGATTTACAGGGTAAAACTGGTTCCTAAGTTATTAACTCTTTGGCCCTTCTTACTGCTTTATCTAGTACAATCTCACATTTACATCTGAGATTAGTAGAGAAAAGATAACTTTCCTGGATGTGAAAACAGGGATAGGAAATTACACTATTTGCACTAGGTTATTCAGGAAGGCAATACCATTCTGCTTGTCCAGAGTGACCACCCGGAACCTCTCCAGTAAAATATTCCATACGGGGCACTCCAAAGGGCATGCAGAAACTGTATGTAGGAAGTTAGCTATTTATATATTATACCAAAAATAAGCATGCTGTTTAAAGAGTCTAGGTACCCTCTTAAAAGTGCACATGACTTTCTTTAAAAATCTCAAGTGCTCTATTTGTGGTAGGGCGGTCGAGCAGCTTAGGCTAATCAAAGGGTAGTGTTAAAAATTTGCTGCACACACATAGTCAATAAATAACACACAAAATAAGGAGATCTACACCAATTTAGAAAAATAACAAGTTTTATATATTTTCTTAACCCTAAGAACTTCGTTATTGAGTACATTCTTTTTAAGTTACCAGTTTTGAAGTATAGAGCAAACACACTTGCATTGACTTTAATGTGGTAATGGTATTCAGTGGGGAAAAAAGCATATACTGCATATGGGTACTTGGAAACAACTTACAGGACTGTCTTTCTGGAGTTAAGGTAAGTAAGGGGCAAGGTCCAAGGCAGCACCAATAGGTCACCTTGGCCGGCTCTGGGGCATCCGGTTGCAGAGGTGCTTTTCAGTGTTCGGTGCCCTAATGTTATCCTGTGGGAAAGAACCATATACTGCATACAGGTACTTGGCAATGACTTACAGGACTGTTCTTCTAGAGTTAAGGTAAGTATGGGGCAATGCCCAAGGCAGAATCAACAGGTCACTTCGGGAGGCACTGGGGCATACGGGTGCAGATGCTGCAAGCGGAGATTGGGTGACCAGTCCAGCTGAACCCAAAAGGGGGCTCAGCTCTCAAGGGTCTTTGGACCTCGTTGGCACCATTGGCCCACTTGGACTTGGGGGGAAGGGGTGGTTCAGGTGCAGTGGTGCTTTCAGGTGTCAGGTTTTCGCAGTCCAAAGCTCTTGTGGTTTTGATGTCCTGCACAGAGAGGCTGCAGGCACGGACTGGGGGTCCAGTCCAGCTAAACCCAAAGAGGAGTTCAGCTCTGGAGGGTCTCTAGATCTTGTGGACACTATCGGTTCACTCTTCCTTGGGCTGTGGGGCTCGGGTGCAGTGTTGCTTTGTCCGGCCAGGTCACACTGGCAGATACTCTTGTGCTGGTCTTTGGTGCCTCCAGACGTGCAGGGAAGCAGCTCGTGCTCCAAGAGGGATGTGGGTTGCTTCCTGATGTGCTGGCATACTTCCCAGGCTTTTGGAGGCTGGTCAGCTGCAGGACGAGTCTCTTTGGTGCAATTGTCCAGGACAGTGGGCAGGCCAGAAGAGCTGGCACCAAGTCAGTTGCTGCTCCTCTGTTCTTGCTTCTTGCAGCTTTTCGGTGTCCTCTTTATTCTTTGGTCTAACGAATCTGAGTTCCGTGTGTCAGGGGGGCACCTAAATACTGAATTTGGGGGATTAAGGGTTGTGAAGGGTAGTAGCCAATGGGCTACTTACCCCTGGGGTCACTACTCCCCCCCCCCCCCCCCCCCCCCTATATGCCATCTAGCCTGGGAGCTTAACACAAACCTATCTAATTTCCCACCTATCCTAGTGCCAAATAGGCCTCAAGGCAGGGGGTGACATCTCCCAGGACTCTGGGATGCCGGGGTAACATATTAAAGGCGGGTGGGACTTTGAAGTCCCTGACCTTTGTATGCTAAATCACTAGCCATCCTGCTGGAAGAGGTGTGAACACCTTCATTCAGAGCAGGCATTGTTTCTTGCCTCCAAAACATATGCTTTCACCTGCAGGGGGGTCAGAAACCTGTCTGTGGTGGCAGGCTGGACTGTACCAGTCAGCCAGCACACTAGAAGATTAGTAGGTTTCAGGGGATACTTCTAAGATACCCTCTGGGTGCATGTATTAATAAATCTATCACTGGAATCCGTGTGAGTTTAATATGAGGTGTTTGATATTGAACACCATAGGTTTCAGTGAAGCCATTATGTAGCTGGGAAACTCATTTTGCCCAGTGTCCAGTACATATCTTAAGAAGGCTTCTCTGTTCCCTCGTAATGTCTCAAAAATGACTTACACACCACATGGGCACATCTGCTCATGCAGCTATGTCCACACACATAGCATAATGCACCCTGCCTTAGGGCTGCAAGGCCTGCTGTAGGGGTGACTCGCATATAGATCATGCAGTGTCTTTGGCATAGCACACTGGAGTGTGCCATGTAATGTTTTCAAACATGGTTGGCGCCATGTCACGCAGCATGCAATGGCACTCTGTGTGTAATTTTGGGACACACTTCCGCCTTTAAGAACCCTCTTTAGTACCTATGCTGTAGGTACGGGGGGTACCATGTACTAGCGACTTACAGGGTGCTAATGTCCATGTCAGTTGGGTTACAATTAGACTTTACTTGTTTTAGGGGAAGAACACTGTCACTGAGGTCTGATTAGAAGGCCTCAGTGCACTGTCAGAGTCGAAAATCAGCATCTAAAGGGGGTAAAAAGTGGGGGGACATCTGCAAAGAAGTCCAGGTTCTTACACTGTAGCACAGAGGAATCATACAATACTGAACAGGAGACCATGAGAAGTAGATTTAAGGAAAGAGGTTACCCAAAATGGGTACTAGATAAAGCAGTAAATAGGGTCAAAGAGAAAACCAGAGAATGCCTGCTGTTTGAACAGACTGCAGTCACCCCTAGAGGAGAGGCAGGGGACGGTATAAGATTTATAACAATATTAATTGAAGCCTAAACACAATAAATGAGATCCCCAGACTTACATACAGAAAAGGAAGGTTCCTTAAAGGTCAACTGATGCAAAGTGAATTCAGGGGAACCTTGGCACAAAGTATACAAAAGTTGAAGGGCTTCTTTCCTTGTAGAAACTGCTAAGTGTGCAGAAATATCAAATGTGTAAAGGAATACTCTGTTCCTTATGGTAAAGGTAAAAGGAAAATTAAACAATTCCTTACATGCAGTTCCAATTTTGCGATCTGTGTCCTGCTGTGCCCATGTGACAAGTGATACATAGGGAGTATAGTTCATCCCAAAAAGAAACGTATCCTTGAACACATGAGGGCAATAGACAATGTAGACAAACACTACCCTGTAGCCCGCCACTTTGCTAAATGAGTATCATTTCAGCAACAGGAATATCCTGAGGTACTTTGCCATTGAGCAAGTAAGAAATCCGCCCATAGAGTGCAACAGATCACTCACAGTAAAAATAAGGGAATCTAACTATGTAATAGCTTTAGAAATACAAATTCAGTAGGACTCAATGTGGGAGAGTAATTTCGAATGCACATAGCAGAACAGATATATGGAAGAATGGATGTCCTAATGTTCTCTGTCCTCTCAGCTTTTAGGTGAACAACAGTATCTGATTTTAACAAGTGTTTTTATTTGTTTCTGGAAGGAGAGGGGAAGGGAAGGGTAAGTGGAGATGGGAGCCGAAGGCAACATGATAGACTTGAGTTTACAACCCCTACCCTTTTCTTCATTCCACATAAGGAACTGACCTCCTTTTGAAAGATGAAGCTAAGACCTCATTTTGATTATCTATAATGGTCTTATATATGATGATTTTTTACTTGATAATTACTGGGGAAATATGTAACAAAAATATGTCACAGGAAGCTGTTACTAATTGCCCACTATGGGCTTAAAGTTTTTTTCCAGTCACATGAGATAGAATATACCTGTGTTTGGGAGGAGTCTTAGGGCCAGATGTACGAAAGGATTTTACCCATTCTGTGTCTATGGGGAAAAAGCTTTCGTACATATGGCCCTTAGTAACCTATTGCATGATTTTGACGTGGGCCTAAACAATGATTAAGTATGAGTGCCAAAGCACATTGAGAAGAAAAACTGTACAATCGTGTTGACTTCTGATACCAGAATATGAAATAGTCGAACAAATATTTTTATTTTTGTTTATTATAATGTCTTTGTATTGTGTGTTGTGTTTCACATTTTTGGCATAAACTTGAAATTTTGAGAAAACACCAACAAGACATTGGGAGATAATGAAATAATTTTTTCTTTGTAATCTGTGTAGGCTTTCACATTTTTGGGATTACCTTGAAATTTAGAGATAAGAACCACAAGATATTGGGAAAGAATGAAATAAAATTTAAGACATTTCAAGATGGCGCCCCTGTGAATATAGGAAGTCTATTTTTTTCTTTATGTTTGTTTTTACTAATGTACTGTATATTTAGAGCACTGGGAGTATGTTGCCATTATCGTAAACAAGACCCTACATGGTCGAAACCCGTCAAGAGTTTGGGGCAATAAAACATCCTGACAGCATACTTTAGTGTGCATTTTCACAACTGTTGGATGAGGCTAATTGATATGATCGGCAGCTCTGCCGACTCAAAGTGCTACCTTTGTGAGGGCTTGGAACTGAGGAGCAAGAATTGTGTAGGAATATATACACACATACACTAATATGGCATTTAGCCGGGTCTCTTCATCAATTGGTCTGACCCAACACAGTATATAGCATGAGGCAGTGGGTCACCCCTCTCCAGCCACTGCTTTGCCTCATTGTGAGTGACATTATTGTGCTCCTTCACAATGTGCACTTATACACATAAGTAGCCCTCTTGAACAATTTTACAAAAAGCATTCACAAACAAAGCAAATATTGCCAAACCTAAAATTGGAAGCAGATGGCAGAACTATTGGCTGTGCCAATGCTTGTTTATTTTGCTTTCTGCACTCCAGTCCATTGAAAGTGTTTTCTTGCTCTCTCTCCCATAGCACTGATGGAAAACACTTTGACAAACAAACTGGGAGGCATTGCAACAGAAGGTGGGTAGGGATGGGAAGTCAAACAAGACGTGACTCCTGCTATCAAGAAGGTCAGAACATAGGTGCTGATGCTGATGAACTAGCATCTCTGGGAGAGCACATACTTCTCCTGTCATCTCCTCCATCTCCTCAGGGACCACCAGTTGACCAGCACTAACTGCTTTCATGGCCTCCTTGAAAACAGCCCGAGACATAATCTTGGGCTATGAGAGACGGCACCTGAGGACTCAGGGGCATCTAAGGCGAGTGATTCCTTTGGCAGATATGGTTCAGGGGACAGTTATAGGAAGAAGATGTATAGCAGGGGGTACGGCTAGAGGTCCAGTTTGTGTGGGGCCTCTTGAGTTATAGAAGAGGAATACTCAGACCCTGTTAACAATGGGGTCTTCTGGGACACCTCAGCTGTACTTTCTTGTGGGGGAAAAGCAGTACCATCATCCAACTCATTCTGGCATGTGGTCTCCAACTTTACCACCCCTCAGGTGCTTCAACAGCCTTTATCTAAAGTCTTTTTGTTTGAGAGCGACTGTTCGGGCTGGTGAGCTCCCCCTACTGATTGAAGGTGTCTCTTCCTCGCTGGTTGAACTTAAAAGATGTGCCCATCCAGCACAAAGGTCCTCGGTGATCATTGACCCGAGCCCTGCACATGCCTAGCCTCACCAGCACTGCACGCTGAAATGGATTGGTGACAAAACAAGTAATGATGAATGCATTGTTCAATACATCATGTACATTGATATATATCTACATTATATTCAACAGTAAATATGACAAGGACTGACAATGTCGGGTGTTTACTTGAACGTTCAACCTTGACATTTGTAACTGCTGTTTGAAGGGCAAAAGCTGCAACCAACATGAAGAACTGTATAAAAATGTCAAACCAGACCAGCAGTGCAAAACATCTACTTAGAATTTAACCTCACGGGCACATTCGGTCATGCCACCTTTTACAGATAAGAATTTAACCCACTAGCCTACTACATATCAGGGAATGGCAGACTGGCAGAATAGCCTGTCCAGTCTTAATTGTCTTTGATAAAAGAATATGCTTCTGAAGACGTGTTACCTATCCCCTTTACAATCCTTTTATGTGAGCTCTGGCGAACTGACATTATTTGAAGTCATGTGACGAAGTAACTTAAGTAATGTCAGTCTTGCATTTAGTAATGCTGGAAAACTGGAAAGGTTAAATATAAGTGAATGAGCGATCAGTGCTCATTGATGTGTGGGCCTCCCACAACTAGTTTATGAGCATATGATGGTGGACTCTTAAAAGTGACCATTTATGGAATAACATTTACAATGATGACTCTGTGTCTCAATGTTTCAGTATTGCTGAGGCATGTTTTGTCCATCTTATAAGATCTGCTTTAAACGCAATATATGCAAAAAACATTAAAACATGTTTTACAATCACTGTTTTTAGTCAATTGTTACTTAAATATTTCTTTGTAATAATTAAGCTTTGTCACAGGACAATTACATTGTGCCAACACAAGGTTATGACAAAAGTAACATGTGCTCCTAAATAAAAACAATAAATGCCACTAAAAGGTATCAATTCCGCAACACATTTATCAGGACAACATATGGTACAACTAACTTGGAGATATACAAAACACAGTAAACAAGACATTGTATTGGGCAGCACTTTCCAAACATTCAATTTGAGTTGTATCAATAAATCTGACTAATCACCTCCCTGCTGCTCATGTGTTTTCAGATAAACATGAAGAGTTGGCCAGGCTGTTCCAAGGATTCTTCTGTGTTGTGCTACCCACCTGCGATGCTGCTTATGTGGCTGCAAGGCTACCCTCAACACATCCTTTGCCTTTCCCAGTGCCAGAGAACTCCCAGCATTTGCTGCAATGTTTTCCCTTTCTGGTCTGTAAACCCACTACACTGCACCATACAGGAATGTCCTTCCATATCTGGGCCAGCGATGTATCACTGAGCTGGATTTTAGCCCCCACCAATAATGCTGTTGAACATGGTCAAGGACGGCACTACAAATGATGTTCCGTTCATCAGAAAAGCTATTGGGTGTTCAATGAGATCTTCAGCCAGCTAGAGATGATTCAGTTCGTAGTGTGCACATAACAAGCAACTGGTGTACCATGGCATGATGATTCTTCTAGTTACATCATGTTCACCTGTAGCGCCTTAAAGTGGGTTTAGCGTATACATACCCTACAGGAACTGAAGCAATGTATTTTTTCTACGTGCCTACTCAAGATGGCTATTGCTCTATGTTTTCCTTCCAGTTCTTCCCAATCCAAGATAGAAATGGAATAAAGGATCCTGGGATAGTTTATCATCTGGAGAGTATTTAGGCAGCAGTTGCCGGGAGGAAGGTGCGCTGCAAATCTTTTGAAGTATTTTTCATTGCACTCTATGCCCCCTCTGTTCCTTGCCACCTTTTTCCTCTTTTTTTCCCCAGATTTATTTTCTTGTACAGCTCTATTCTCCTGGAATATCTGGCTTTTATTTAAACTCCATTCTTCAGCTACTTGGTCATCAGAAGATTTTTTCTTCCTCTGTGGGTTTTCCTTTGCTGAGGGCTCATTCTGGGAGGCACCAGTTGTCTGGTTGGTTTTTACCCTGGATGGCACAGTGGCTAATGTAAAGGGTCACCCGTATCTCAGACAATCCCTTTGGAAGTAGAAGGACGTAACAATTCTGCATTCATCCATTGATAACAAAAAGCTATGGAGTCAGTCAGCATGATACGGCATCATGTGCTCATCTTTAGTTAATTCCATCTTTTTCTCATTCAGGTCTTCTGCTTGCCCGATCTACACTCTCCTTTCCTCTTCTGTTATCCTTTAGCACTTTCAAGGGTATTCCACCAAAATAGTGATTAAAACACACAGTCTGATCATAATATCATGTTCAGAATAACGTGACTACAAATTATCGTGGACCAAAATATTGTGTTTAAGGGTTTTGACGTAATATTGAAGATCAAAATATTGTTTACTTTAATATCATTTTTATTATGTTGTTTTGTTGTATTTTTAATGTTATTGTTAAATATTTTGTAAAAAAAATATTATTGTAATGTATATTGTTTTGGTTTCGTAGGTAGATTTTGTGGGTAGTTTTTTGTGAATTGTTTATGTTAATGTTAACTTTTGTTTTTCTGAACTTTTATTTTGCTTATCTTTTATTTGTTTCTTTTATTTGTTATTTTGTTTAAATGTTTAAGACATTTTAAAATTTTAGATAAAATTATATTTTTGGGTAGTAGGGTTACATGGGGGAGCGGGGCATTTTATGTTTAGTGTTTTATTGTTTTTAATTAGATTTTAATTATTGTTAATTGATCAATATGTTATGCTGTACATTTTAATTGATAGTTATTTGTTTAATACATTTTTTAAATGATGTATTATATTTTAGTTTTCAGTTGTGGAGTTTACCAGAGGATTGTGCATTTTGTTTTTGTCTAAATATATATTAAAAATGTTAATTGTTTGAAATGTTATTTTTTTAACAATTTATTGTTGTATGTTTAAATGTATTTTTTATATAAATTATATATACAATTTTAAATTTGGGTTGTGAGGTTGATTGGAGTACCGGATGGTTAGTATTTTAGTTAAAATAGACATGTAGCCTTCCTGATTAGTATATTAATTGTAATGATTTTTAAATTGGCTATTATTTAATTGTACTATTAAACCCCTTCAACCTCGGCCTTCAAGAAAGAAGTCAAAATTATCTCATTTAACAGATTCATTCCTTGAGATCTTCATTTCAGGATCAAGCCTGATAGTTCATACTGGTGACTCTAGAAGGTTCGGATAGAGGAGCCCTCGTATTATATATATACCGCCAGACCTAAGCGAGGTGTCCTCTCCTCACCCAAGGTGGCATGTGACAGTGCACAGTTAGGGATTCCTCTGATTATTTCCTATGGGTTGTCATCTGTGTTATGATTGTATAGAGGTTTTTCTCTGTAAGGTGCTCTGATACTCTTAGATCTTGTTTGCCCTTTATAAAGCCTTCTAAAAAAATAAGTAATGAATATTTACATTTAAAAATACTTATCAATATAATTTTTAACCCCTATTTTGTAAAGGGTAGGGGTATATATGTGGGTTTGATTGTTTGTTTATTAAAAATATATTTTGTAGTTAAGGAAATATGTATATATGTTAAATTAAAAATTGAAAAAGTTCTGAAATAATTATTCTGCATTTTCCCTAACGTTTGTTAATCTGGAGTGAGAAGAGTGATGCTCCCCCGCCCCCTGGGTATGTGTTTGTCACATTTGCCACAATGTGTACAAGCCTGGAAATAGAACAGTAAATCTGACCCCGCCCCCACAACAAACCCCCCCACCATTGTACCACCTTCCCCGTTTGTTTAAACTGTGGTTAGAATAGTAAATGTCACCCCCTCCCATGTACTCACTTTACCCAATGTTTGTTAATGTGGAGTTTGAATATTCTTTCCTATCCCCCACTCCCATTTTTGCGTGTTCCCCAATGTTTGTTAGACTGGATTTAAGATAGTAAGTATCATTCTCCTAGTCCAGGTTTCCCAAATTCCCAAAAAGATGTAATTTATTTTTGGGTTTTGCATACACAGAGATTTAGCTGCCTGGCATTGAGGATTTATTGTTTACAATACATTAGAGTAGGCTTTAAGGTAGCCCCACACTCATGATTGGAAGTCTATCTCAATTCCCAGCTCCTTATTTGGGGGGCTTTCCTCCCTTTTCTAGCCTTTGCCGCACCCTAGAGTATAGCTTCTTTACGTCCATTCTGATTGGAAGGCTAGTGTCCTTCCACTGCTGATACGAACAAACTACTTTTTTAGTTTTGTTTCAACACTCAATGGGAGTGCTTCACTTGTCCCTCTGTCAGCCACTCGCTAACTCCCTCCACTCATCCATGCTGAACCATTGCTCCTGCCACTGCCAGCCGCCTCTTTATTATTTTTTTATGCATATTCCTCAGTCCCCCACCCCTATCCCTCCTCCCAGACTTTTTGCTTTATCATCATTTGCACCCGTATCACACTTTTTTTTTTCTTTGAGTGCCTAGCCTGTCCACTGCTGCCAGGCCACTTGCTTTCCCATCAGTTGCTCTCAACCACGTTCCTTCCTACACAATTTTTTATTGCTATTCTCTTCTGCTAGAGCATGTTAGCTGTATACTGCTTCTAGGTCATTTACGCATTTTGTTTTGTGCTCCCAAGCATACATATTTTTTTTTATTTACAGTTCTAAAATGGCTACCAGACATGTTGGAGTGATAAATTAGAAATGGCAACATGGCCACCAGTGGGCCACAACGTGTGTTTATTCATGTGTGCACATGGTGGGTAGTTTAGAATGGTGAAAAATATTTTCCATCATTCCAAGATGGTCACTACACGTGCTCGCATGTATTCATTCATTGTAGTGCACCAGTGGCCATTTTGCCGTTTTTTGTTGCCATTCCACCATGGCCGTTGGGCATATTAGAAAGGTGAAATAAAAAAACAATACACATGAATGCAGAAAATAAGCATTAGCCACTCTGCTGTTTGAAGGCAAGATCTAGTGGATTTGTTAGAGCTTGTTTCAACATAAGCCAGTGTTTCACAGAAGCTGGGAGCCTGTCATTCTACGACCACAGAATCACATATGCTATCAATTAAAGGGTTCTTTGAGCAACAAGATGCCTCAACATGTCCAAGTCAAAAACATTTCTGGAAGTAATTTCATAAATATATCATAGGCTACTTGTGGCAATCATATGCCTACTCGTTTTAGGGAAAAATAAGCATAACCGACTCCAGTGTGATATATTTTGAGCTGTCTGCTTCATGCTTCAGGAATCGATTTTTGGCTCTGCACAGTATTCTTCAAATGGTATCTATTTTTAATTTGGTCTTCTTCTGGTGGAAACCAGTTTTCACCTGAATGCAAATCTTTAAAAAGCATTTCAAAGTTGCCTTCCGTCTTTAGTGTCCCATTAACAAAGATGTATTTCTATAGTTGGCAAGAAACTCAATGATCTTCTTAATTTAATACCCCGGTAGTCCGAGGTAAGGTGACACATTCTGGAAGCCACAATGCCAACATACTACTATAGACATGTGGTGAACAAGGTACACCAGGAGAGTCACGTATTGGAGGAAAAGACCACAACACAGAGATGAAATAACTCTCCAGAAACCAGTGCCAACAACTCAGAAAAACACAAGGCAGGGGAGATTCCCGATTCAGGAAGGCAGTTCAAGGGAAGAGAAAAATCTAGGGGGAAACAAATCAAGGGGCGATGAACCTCCTGAAAAATAAACGGCTGCATTGTGACTCGGCTTCCTCAGCATGATGAACACCTCAAAAGTCTGGAATGAACTAATGAAAAAGCATCTGATCTGCTATCTTAAGTTCGATAAATTTTAGAATTACTCTATCAAAGGCATCTGCAAGCCTCTAAAAGAAGAATAGGCGTTTGGAGACATCGGACCAGAGGGCGTCTGTCCCCTGGGGGCTTTGGTGGAATGAGTTGCAGTCTAGACGACAGGGCTTCAATGGGCTACATCCTTTAAAGGATGTAGCCCAAGGCTATATAGGAAACCATTTTAGGGCTGCCACCCATCATTTTGTTGTAGGTGCACTCGGTGGCAGCCCTTAGTGGTATGGTGGGGGAAGCATTTTGCTTTTGTCTAAAATTACGTGAGGTGAGCGTTTTCGATTGCCAAACAACAAAGCGTTTAGGGAATCGGCAGTATGTCAGAAGACAAAGTTCGCCAGGTGCTCCAACTGCTCGAGGAAGCCGGGGCCTGGATTTGCTTGTGGGAGGCAGTGCACCATCTGTGCCGGGCTGACTGGCAAGGCGCACATCAGGAAGGATACAGCTGCATGTTTGCATGCTCCCCACCCTGTGTGCCTAATGGGGGCACAGCCAAAGCCCAGGCTTGTGAGTTCACAAGGAGCAAAAGCGGTAGGGGCAGGGGAGGGGCTGCAGGGCAAGAGCTGCGTGGGCAGAGGTTTGAGAGGAGGGAAATGAGTTAATACCTCCTGGAGGCCCGCATGTAGGGGAGGCCTACATTGCACTGGTGGACGAGTTGGGGAACGAGGGTGAGGCTCGGGGGAGGGGGCTTACCCCTATTTCAGAGGTAGGCTTTGAAAAGGCTTATGGGCAGGATCGGGTGGGGCTACAAGTAGATGCCAGGTATCATGGATCATAGAAGGCCCTGAGGTCTAGTTAGACACAGGGAAAATGCCTGAGTGGGGGAAGGTGGAGGGGACAGGTCAAGCTAATAGTTTGGCAGGCCACTCAACATCAGAGATTGGGAGGCTGGCTACAGCTGCAATAAGGAGGTGCGGAGGGACTGGAGCTGGACACTGGGTATCACTGGGAAAATGGGACTGGTTAGAGCGGGTGCCCTGGGCAATACAGTTGAAATGGCCTGTGGAATGCCCCTGGAGGAGAGCAGGATCTTCTGGAGGAAGGGGCGACCCCTTGAGGGTAGGAGAATACATTGCCTCCAGCAGTTTCCACTGCAGTAAACAGGGGTCCAACTTCAGCAGTGGTGGCAACCATGTTGGAATGGAGTGAGGATGAGGGTCTGGAGGAGCAAGCCACATAGAAGCAGGCCCCAACAGGTTTATACTCTGAGACAGCGGACTGTGCGGGTGCAGGTCAGACAGCCCTCAAGGGGTTCCCTGGGGTACAGGGGATCTGCATCCTGGCACCCTGTGGATGAGGATTTCAGAGGCACGGCTCAGGTCGTGGGGTTCCAAGGTTATTAAACACCAGACCTAACCTCTTTCTTACCGGTTTCAGATCTCCAGCTGTTGGCAGACCCAGAAGAGCACAGTGCAGCTCCTTCACCCCAAGGTGAAGAGAAGCCATGGCACGGAATGGCCGGCCGGATTAAGTCGTGGGACCTGGCCTTAACTGACACACAAAGGTCCGGTGAGGCCTCATCAGGGTGGGTTGCGGTCACGTGCAGAGCATCGTCAGCTGGACAGATATATGGGTCAAAACGGCCTGCATTTCTGGAGTCCCAGGAAGGGCTTAGTACAGACCCCCAGGGTAAGGTAGACAGAAGCTCCATGATAGGGCACAAGGTGCCCAATGGAGTGGCTGGTGCAAATGCAGTGTGGAGGAGGATGAATGGTTGGATTGTATGGAATTGGACTCTGAGGAGGACAGTATCGAGGAGGACGAGATTGGGGATATTGATGTGCCAGGTACCATGGAACCGAGGTGGTGGCAAAAAAGATATGAGGGGGTCACATTAATCAGTGTTTTCATGTTTTTCAGGCCCCACAAGAGGCACCGGCAAGATCTGTTGACACCCAGTTGGCAGAAAGGAAGCTCTCACTGACAAATTGGCAGGCTTTGGAATGGGCACTAACCTTGCCAGGTTGGAACAGGAAGGCCGTAAGGACAGCATCAATAATGGTGTCAACAGGATAGAAGGCAGGGTGTGCGAGGGGGCAAGATGATGTGAGGTTGCAAAAGGGCAAATATGTGAGAGACTCTGGGGTGGGAACAGCGGAGAAGGGGCCACTTGACACAGAAGTGGCTGCTGCAAAAAAGGAGGTGAATTGCTCAGAAGGTGGGTCACACACAGGGACCTCTGCAGAGGAACAGTCGGGGAGCAGGTCAAGGCCATGAGTGTTGATAATAAGGATGAAGACAGGAAAAGGGAAAGACAGGTGAGGCAGAGGGCAAGCAATGTAAGGAGCTGAAAATAAAGAAACTCCCCTACATGGGGGCGACCACACCTCTTGGGACACATCCTATGTTGTCCACCAAGGAAAAAGTTTGGAATGGGGTGTACTTCGAAATGTTTAAATTGTTA
Organism: Pleurodeles waltl; assembly: GCF_031143425.1. Classification (NCBI taxonomy): domain Eukaryota; kingdom Metazoa; phylum Chordata; class Amphibia; order Caudata; family Salamandridae; genus Pleurodeles; species Pleurodeles waltl. The sequence continues at coordinate 599,471,294 of NC_090446.1, read as the reverse complement.
CATAGAGAATTAGGGGCAGAGGAAAGAACAAAGGAAGAAGAATATGAGCTGACGAAGTGCCCATGGGTGCCAATGACTATGGAGAATTAGACGAAAGAGAGAAATTTACATCAGCGTATATTGTGAAAAAATACCCTGAGCAGAGTTGTATCCATGTTCAAATATATGAACCTCATATGTAAAGTGCAAATCTCGTTTGGGGGAAAACACCTGGGCACATTGTGATGAATTCGGAGAGAAGTTCCAGCCAACAGGGATGGCTGTGGGGCACAGGGGTCGGTGGGGGTGGGAAGCTTGTATGTCAGTTAAACTGGACAAGCTATCATTCTGGCTGCGTTCTTACTCTAACAAGTAGAAAGCAGTGGTTGTGCAGGAGGGGCTTCAGTGGGGATTGTTTTGGGGATATGAGGGTCCTAGAGTGCGGCCGTGGGTGGAAAATAAATTTATGCCAGGGCAAACTCACAGGTTGCGCTGGAAAAATTACAGAACGAGGTGCGGGAGGGTAAGATAGCTGGTCCTTTCGATGCCTGTCCAACAGGAAATTTCATTGTGTCCCCAATAGGGGTGGTTCCAAAGAAAGAATAGGGTCAGTTCTGCTTGATACAGCACTTGTCCTGGCTGGAAGGACAGTCTGTGAATGACGTTTTGGTTAGGAGCTGTCCTCAGTATCATATTCGCCAGTGGACGTGGTAATGGCACTGGTGGAGCAGGCAGGAGTAGGTGCGAATATGGCAAAATGTGACATCAAATTGGCTTTTCGATTACTACCCATGCACCCAGAGGATTTTCAGTTGCTGGGTATACAATTTGAAGGTCAATGGGATGTGGACAAAGCCCTATCAATGGGATGTTCTATTTCATGCATTCCGAGCGTTTTAGCTCTTTTCTGCAATGGTTAATCACGTGGTGCACTGGGCATGAGTGGGTGACCTACTACTTGCATGATAGTTTCCGGCTCTGCAGACTGCCAATGATTGCTGTTGAGTTTTCAGGACCTCATGGAGAACGTTGTGGTCGGTTTGGCATCTGAGAAAACAATGGGACCACAGACAACCCTTTCGTTCTTGGGATCTGAGTTGGATTCTGATGTCATGGAGGCCCACCTGCCGCCGGACAAAAAATTGGGGATACAATTACTGTTGGACACAATGATGGCAAACCTAAGGTCTCAGTCTGGGAGGTGCAGGTACTCTTGGGTCATCTCAATTTTGTATGTAGGGTGGTACGACCAAGTAGGACTTTATGCAGGACACTGAGTTTGGCACTTGGGGCTATCCCTGCTGCATCATGTGAGCCTGTCTGGCGGGGTGAGAGAGGATTTGCAAATGTGCTTCTTCGTTTTGGACTCATTCAATGGCATCACCAGGCGTACACTACAGGAGTTTGAGTGGGACTTTCAGATTTACTCAGACGCAACAGAGGGTATAAGCTTTGGTTTGTGCTTGCAGGGACGGTGGTGTGCCAGATAAATGGCCAGACTGTTGGATGCGGGGGGGGCTTAACATTGCTTTCGTTGAGTTGTTTCCTCTGGTGGTAGCTGTCACTTTGTGGAGAGATTTGTTGGAGCACAGGAGAGTTCTGTTTCGAGGGGACCATATGGCTGTGATGCAGGTGGTCAGAAGACAGTCGGCAAATGACACGCAGGTGCTAAAGTTGCTGAGGGTTTTCGTGCTAGTGCGTTTGCTACATGATATACTGTTTAGGATGAAACATGTGCCAGATGTGGACAATGACATTTCAGATGCTTTGTCTCATTCACAGTGGGAGAGGTTCCATGGACTGGCAACGGATGAGGACAGTGACAAGATGCACATGCCACCAGAGTTATGGACAGTAGGAAACAAGGGTTGCTCCAGCTGGGGGTAGGGTGTCTTGCTGTGTCCACAGGGAAAGCATATGCTCAGGTCTGGGAGGAATTTCTCAGTACAGGGGCTAAGTTGTGGTGCAATTTATTTTGTGGTTGACAGAGAAATGGCTTTCACAGGTCAAAATTGCAGGGAAATTGGCGGGCATCACTTTCATGGGAAACATGTTTTGGGACTGCGCGCCATCAGCAGGGGAATTGGGCAAGAAGATTTTGGAAGGTTGGGCTAAGGATCAATGCTGATTGGGGTGGAAGAGTAAGCCTCCTACGTTGAACTGCAATTTGCTCATCTGCACAGGAAGCTACCTTGTTCACGACATTGGTGTTTTTTGGATGTCAGAATTGTTAGGGGGTGGGGATATATGGGGTTGCCATGGGAGGAAGTATGTTTTTAACCAGTAGGGGTGGAAATTCACCTGCGGAAGTTGAAGATGGACCAGAGGTCAAGGTGAACAACAGTTTTGTTTCCAGCATACCAAATGGAAAGGTTTTGCCCTGAGAATTTGGGTAAAACATTTCGGGAGCAAGGTTTGGCAGCAAGGGGGTTGTTTTAAAGCATGCCGAAGATGATTCAGTTACTGCATTTCAGCTGTTGGCGATTCCTAATAAAGTGCTTGCTGAGCTGCGTTCAGTGGCAACACTGTATAGAACACACTCTTTTTGCATCGGGACAGCTACAGGCGCAGGGAGGAGGGGTTGGTTTGAGGGAGCAAATCATAGGACTGGGTAGATGGTCTTCTGATTGTTTCCAGCGATATGTCAGGACTGCAGAAGGGGGATTGTTGAGCTTGTAGCCTGCCATATGTCCTCTTACTACATTCCCTCTTTTCAGATTTGGTTCCAGGCCCATTGGCTGCCGGCTTGGCGGTTTAGATCATTGGACATTACTTTGTTAAGTGGGCCCACCAGGAAGCTGAGAAGAGCGCTTGGGGACGTAACCTGGGGTTTGATGCAAATACCCTTTTGGTGGCCTGGCATTTTAAAGAGGGTATGAGGTAGAAAGAGCTCTTACACATGTTGAATAAGCTGTGTCAAAGGAAGGCCTGTCCTGACATATTGTTAATACATTTGGGAGAAAATTATATAATTGTGGAGAAGAGTATGTTGTTACTGCGAGCTATGAAACAGGACCTGAGGGAGATAAAAGCTCAGTGGTCAGGGTGTTTTGTTGCGTGGCCGGAATTCATTTCCAGAAGGAATTAGAGAGGTGGTAGCAAGCCGGCAGCAATAGATAAGACGAGGCAGTAAGTTAATAGGGAAATGTGTTGTTTTGCAGGGATGAAGGAATAGGTCAAGTGGAACATTCAAATCTACATTATGATGCTATGGTTTTTTTTAGTGGTGACAGTGTACATCTTTCCCAGTATGGGATAGAATTGTATCTGTTGGAAGTAAAGGAGCTCTTGTCTAGGACTTTGAAATTACAGGTGTGAGTGGTCCAGCAGCAAGAGGGGGGGGGGGGAGAAAAAGTCAGGCTAATGTATTTTTCTGGTGGCTGTTGGCCTACACTTTTGCAGGACTTTAGATAAGATTATTGTTATTGACACAGGCAAACCAGGCTGAAAAGGCTCTTTCAGCCTGGTTCACCTATGTCAACAACATTAACCTTATCTAAAGGTGTAACATTTAACTTCCTGCCTCATTCCGGTGTGATCTTGTTCACACCCGAATGAGGCAGGAAGTTAAATGGTACTCACAGGAAGTTCAGTGTAGTAGACGTTAAAAGATTCACTGTTAAATGGGAGAGGAAGTTAAAAGTGTTACAATCACAGGAGTGCAGTAGGTCTTGACGTAGATACTTGCTGGTATGTTATGTGGGGGGAGTAGGGCATTAGGGGTACGGGTAGGAATAGAAGGTGACTAAAATGTATAGTGAGGTTTTATTTTTGTAAGGCAGTATGCCTAGAGAAGTTTGGTGATACGCACCTGTTTCAATAAAGCATTCATACATAATAGAGTGTCAGGGGTCTGCTGTGTGCACCCTTTCATCCAATAGGGGCTTTGGGGGACAGCCAGCTGGATTGAGGTGCAGTCTAGATGGCTGGGCTTTGATGGGATACACCTGATGAAGGATGTAGCCCAAGGTTATATAGGAAGCCATTCTAGGTCTGCCACCCATCATTTTGTGGTAGGTGCACCGTGTGGCAGCTAGTTGTAGCTAGCAGGAAGCGTTCTCCCTCCCACTCATCCCTTAGTTTAGGGTTTCATGGTAATGATAGGTGATTTTTGTGCTAGGTTTTGCAGTGTTATTAGGGACAGGTGCGCATGGGCTATAGGCTGTTTATGGTTGTTGCTTTGAGATCGTTGCAAGGTGTTGGCGGTTAACTAACAAGTTTGCAGGGCTTTAGATAAAGCTATTGTTGTTGATATAGGCACACAAGCCTAAAAGGGAGGGTGAAAACAAGGTCACACCGCAACAGGGCAGGAAGTTAAAGGATACGTCATAGAAAGTTTAGTTTAGTACGCTCTAATAGATTCACTGGTAAATGGGAGGGGAAGTTAAAAGTGTTACAATTGCAGAAGTGCAGTAGGTCATGACGTAGAGACTTGCCGGGTACGTTGCGTGAGGAGGCGGGATTTTAGGGGTGTGGGTAGGAATAGTAGGTGACTAAAATAATATAGTGAGGTTTTAGTTTTGTAAGGCAGTATGCCTAGGAATGTTTTGTGATGTGCAGCAGTTTTAATAAAGCGGCCCTTTTCACACATAATAGAGGGTGAGTAGTCTGTGCTGTGTCTCCTTTCACCCAATGGTCCTCTATCTGTCTCCATAGCTTAGCTAGGGAATTCCAAGTAAGGAACCGGTCCGCCTTCTTGCAACATGGAAAAATACGCTGCCAGGACATGAAACCAAGAAAACAGAGTCCCCACGTGAATGCCAGGGAAAGCCAAGCCCACATGAAGAAGGTGTCAATTGAATATGACAATTGCTTATGACCCATTCTCTGCTCTGAATGTAAATATTTGACAGCTCCAAACCGAGAAATATTATACCCTTTACGAACTTTGTTGCAAAATGCTAGAACACATTCAAGAGGCAACCCAGGACATGTACAATTCTGAGAAATTGCTTTATCATCTGTCACATGTACAGTTTGGGTATGGCTTCAACTCAAGTTTTCAGCTCTGTGTAGGAAATATCAGAGAACACATATATTTATTAAATGACAATGTATAACCCATATTGAGCCTTCCTTGTTTCCGTGATGTTTTTTCAACTATAGCCATTTGGGTAATTTATTTTTTGATTTAGCTATATGAGTGCTTCTTGTGGAGGTCATCTGGGAAATTGTTCAGAAGTATAGGAATAATGAATGTCAGTAATGTAAGTAAGTCGGTTTGCTAGGTTTTCTGTTTTTCGCACCCAGTCCCATGATTCAGGAATTAAGTTTGGACTCTAAACAATATTCCTCAAATATCTGGCTGGTAAAACTAAAGTTTCATCTGAATGTCAATATCTTATTTTGTATAAACCGTCATTTACTGCCAGTCCCACAAAGCAAGACTGGGCCTGTACTTAGAGGGGAACAGGAGACACCCCAACATAGAAATGTCAATATCCATGTGCTTATCTGTTCAAGGTAAAAAGAGCTCTTCATAGCTGCTTCCATCCCCTCACTGTGAAGATGTATTGCATGTGAATGTAAACAAAAATGGACTACTGATTTTGTTTTCATACCCCACCCAGAGAAATAATACAAATGTTTCATAGATTTTGGTGAAAATGCTAAAACATATGCATCGCTTTGAAAGAAGCAAATCAAACCAAATTCAATTAAGAGATAATGCTACTTACTAAATGTAAGCTGTAAGTTTACTGGAAAAAATACACTTTGATATAAGTTATATCTGCAAATTAGAGTGTGCGCAAAGATGGCCAGATGTATCCATATAAACTGTAAAGTTACCATGGCGATAACTTGTTTATTGTAATTGACATAATTAACATATGTTTCAACACATGTAATACACTCTCCAGGTGGACAATCGCAGTGATATTGGTCTTTACTGAAGATAGAAAGTTCTGAACAGTCTAGCTGATGTAGGCCAATTGCTTTATTAAATATACTTTTATTCCAAGATACACAGATCATTTGGGCAGGCCTTTTCTTTGCTATGAACAGAAGAAACAGCAAGAGTTTCTAAAGCAATGGGGGCTAGCCTATTGAACCTAAATGGTTATACTGAACAACATTTGTAATTGATTAAAAAAAAAAAATAACTCAACTTGCCACTGAAAGATTTTTTTTAAATGTTTTTAATTAAGTTTCGTACATTCATAAGCAACAGAACAAACCCTGCCCACCCCCCCACCAACTATAAGAGGCATGCGCTCAAGCACACATTCACAAATGACAGCTCAGCCTGTATTAGTCCCAGGCTAGGTTGCATCCTGAGGTGGAGCAGTACATAGTATTTTTGCCCCTATCATGACATCTCATCTTGTTTGGAGCCTCTCATGCTCCTTTTTCTTGCTACATTCATCCCCTCCTGCTTCATATCTCTTGCTACCATCCATGGACCTCATATTTTGTCACACTTACGCGGACAGCCCCTTGCCCAATACACCAACTTCTCTGCCCTCCCATACACCAGTTTAATCAGATCTCTCTGCACCACCATCGGGGCTACGTTACTGAAGAGCAAGGCGTAGCAGTCTAGGGATTGTTACCTGCATATGCCTAGAGGGATCAATTGTGGCATGAGCATCACTGTGAAATCCAACATATCCAATAATCTATTGCCTATTCTTCGCCTGTATACTTGCGCCTCTGGGCATTCCCGAATTGCATCGATCAGGGAACCCTTCCTCCATCAGCGGGAATTAGCCGTTCTTCCCATCAGGAATAGCAGGGTCCTTGTATAGCATGTTCTATGAAAGAGTTTCAGTTTAACCGAAATCCTGCCCTGATCGCTACCTCCCCCCAGGTATCAACATGCCATCCCCCAGTCTTCATCTCCAAGTCTGCTCACACCCCTCTCTCATTTTTCTCATAGCATTTCAAGTGGTGGGAGGCTGTTATGATGGCGCATAGAGTAAATCTAGGATAACATGTGGCTTTTCGGGGGAGCTCCCAGCACCCTATATTGCAGTAGTTATTCCTTTGCCATCTCCGCTTTGAAAGCCCGGCATCTCCCCAGCATATATCTCAATTGTTGATACCTCAGGAATTGGCTTCCTGCCAATTTGTATTCCATCCCTACATCAGCAAATGAGATCATTCCTCTGTCTTTCCAGACACCTCATAATTTAGAGTTTCCAAGGAGGTCCCACTTCCTATCGCACTCCACCCTCTGCAGGTCGCTCAATAGGCCAGAGTCCCACAAAGTAGTCTCCAGTGTCAGTTTACCCTACATCCCACAGCCCAAGTTGCCTGTTTCCATGCCTTCACAATGCCGCTCTCTGCAGGGGTGGGGGGGGGCAACCCCTCACTCCATAAAATCTATGGACATAACAGTCTGGTTCATTTAATCTTCTGTCTGCCCGAAGGGAGGGTTCAAGTTGCATCAAAAAGGCTCAATCACTTATCATTAACAGCTGTGTTGCACAACAGGAGACAGAGGGCCTGATTCTAACTTTGGAGGACGGTGTTAAACCGTCCCAAAAGTGGCGGATATACCACCTACCGTATTACGAGTCCATTATATCCTATGGAACTCGTAATACGGTAGGTGGTATATCCGCCACTTTTGGGACGGTTTAACACCGTCCTCCAAAGTTAGAATCAGGCCCAGAGATTCAGAAAGGGAGATTTCCCCATCTGCTGGGTCTTTGGTCAGGAGTGACAGGGCAATTGCACCCTTGTGATCTAATCCACAGCTTGGAAAAAATTATTCGGGACTTTGATGTGGGTATTTTGCAAAAATATGGGCAGATAGATCATTTTGTAGAGAGCCCCTTGTCCCAGAAGAGAGCATGGGAGTCTCTTCAATCTCTCCACATCACACCTATATGCCTCCAAGATCCTCAGCAGATTTTGCTGGAGACATAAATCTTGGTCTAATGTTATAAAGATTCCTAGGTACAGGAAACCCCGAATCTCCCACCTGAGGGGTTATATTCATTACCGACTCAGATTGCCCTCCATCAGTGGGAACACCACCAATTTGTGTCAGTTGATACGGATTCTGTCGTAAGATCCCAAAATATCTCAAATGCACTGAATCCTCTGTATAGAGTGCTGAGGATCTGTAAGATATAGCATGATATCACCCGCATATACCAAGATGACATGCTCACACCCCCAGATCCCATCGTAGACCGCAAATCAATGCATTTGTTCGGACACAAGCCGCCAGGGGCTCAAGTGCCACTGCGAAGAGTGGGGGACAGCAGGCACTCATGCCTAGTACCTCTGGGCAGCCCAAATTCCCTCACGAACACTCCATTGACTATGGCCACAAGATCCCTACACAATAGCCCAACCCAAGACAGGAGGTTTGGACCAAATCCCATCTTTCCATGGACAGGCAGCACGTAAGGCCATTCCAAAGAGTCGAATGCCTTCTCGGCACCTAGAGCCAGTTTGTCGCAACAAGCCAAGCATCCCATCAACTGCCTCAGGTTATGCCTTGCAGCCCTGTAGCAAACAAACACAAATGATCAAACATTCACTCCCAGTCACAGATCTAGGTTTAGTCCATCAATTCTTTTGCTCACCACGCCACCCCAATTTGGACCCAGCCATATGCAAATCAGTCCCATGGGAACAGTCTAGCCGGAGCTGCCAGGGCAGGTCTTCCCTGGACTGGAAACAAGCATCATGGGACCGGTTTCGGGGTATCACCGCTCCTCAGCCAGACTAGGCTAAATCCAGTGACATGGGAGCATGGGATGTCTGGGCACACTTGTCCCAATTAGGGCAGTTTGGACTGGACTGCTCCCAGGTGGAACAGGGTCAAGACTGATTTCCAAATGTCTGGGTCCAAACTGTGGTGGCGCAGTGCTCAAAAGAACTGATGGATTAAGCCCAGATCTGTGACTTCCTGTGACAGCACTTTCTCTAATATATTTGTTTACACATTTAGCAACACAATCAGGCTGTAGGGGGCACAGCTATCCGGTGTCTTCCCCATCTTATTTATTAAAACAATTGGTGCCACCCTGAGACCTTTTGGAAGCCTGCCCACCTTTTGGGCCTCATAGAACAGTTTATGCAGCGGCCCTACTACTCTGGATTTTATGCATTAAAAGAATTCTGGTGGAAACCCATTGGGGCCTGGCGTTTTGCTGATATGCATTTGGGTTATGGCCTCAGCCATTTCCTACTCAGTAATCTATTTCCAACAATAGTTTATGTTCAGTCTCAAGTCTTGGGGTTGGGATATCCCTGATGAACCCGTCCAGGTCTTCCTGTCTCTCACCAGTCTGAGCCCCATAAGGGTCTTCTAGATAGGCAGCGAATACCTGTGCAATTTCAGTGGGAGTCTTTTCCATCACTGACTTGCCCGTTCTGATTCTCCGTATCCACCTCTGCCCGTCTGTGTTTTTAGCCAACCAGACTAATAGTTTTCCTCCTTTATCACCCACTTTGTATAGTCTGCCCTGCGTCCCCCAGAAGTGGGCTCCGGCTTCTTAATGCACAAGGGCCATATACTCTTGTCTCACTTCTTCAATTCTGTGAGTCAGCTCCCTGATGGTCTAGGCAACATAGGCCCTCTCCCACTTCAACTACCGCTCCTCGAGCTCCCAGCTTTCCTCATCCCTCCTCTTCTTCTTACCCACTAGATGGGCATTTAGCTTCCATCTAATCACTGCTTTGTATGCCTACCAAAAATCCACATCAGACTTGAAAGTCCCAGTATTTTCTGAAAAGTACAGATATGTGGTAGTGGTGATAAAATGTCTAGTAACTCTGGACCTGATTTAGAACTCTGATGATGGGTTACTGCATCACAGCGGGCAAAAGTTCAGCGGCTGGGAAATCCGTCATCGTTGTGACGGAGTAACCTGTTTGCCAAGTTTTAAAGCAGGCGCTCTGCCTGTCAGGCCTGGTATGACCATCGGTATGTTTGTGTCCAGGGATGAATGATCTGATATTTTGTGTGGCATAAATGTCATGTGACTGAACCTACCAATTTCGTGGTGCGGTGCCAGGAGATAGTCCAGTCTAGACATTGACTGCATGGAGTTGCCAACGTATGGGTACTGATGTTGCCCCGGATGTTCCTCTTGCCAGAGGTCCACCAACCCCAGTGCCCCTACAAAATTGGCTAAGCGTGTGTCTGCTCTTGATCCTGTCCAGATATCATCACTCTATCTAGGTCCCCCTGCAGAATCGGGATACAGTATCCCCCAGTGAGTGTCAGCTCCTCTGGGGTGCTCATTATCCAGGACCCAAGAAGCTCTAGGCCCTCAGTCTGAGGCCTGGTGGAAAACACCAAGATCTTAGCACCAGATCTTCGCCTTAGCATCACACCTGTATTGCTGCCTAGCATCCATTCTTATTAACCCATGTTCTGGAGACCTCCAGCGGGAGAGATCTGCGGTCCAGGATTCCTACCCTCCTGGAACCCAACGAAAATCCTGCTTGCATACGCAGCATGTACCTGCACCGATTAATGAATCCACATTTGTAGCACAATAAGTGTGTTTCTTGCAGCAGGATAATATCAGGGTCCTGTCTAAGCAAGTATTTCCTCACTACCTCCCTTTTTTGCTTGTTTCGATGCCACTTACATTCCAGGAAAGGGCCTTTAAGCTCTGGTTCCTGCTTGGTCCTTGTTGTACAGTGCTCCCCATATGTCACACGTCTCAATCTTAAATTCCCCAATCCTTTCCAGCCTCAATCGTGCAAGACCCAACATGCCTCAATATGTTTCTTCTCTCCCCAACTAGACCCCCTCCCCCCCACTCAGCCACTTCATGCTCCGGGTTAAAAACTACCCCCCAATACATTTCAAACTATCTATGTGGAAAACATTTTTTCCTATCAATGATAGTGGTTGCCTTCTGTAACGAGGGCACAGTTCCCTGGACTTTCAGTACACCAGTTGTCATGGACCTGCAGGTCTTCCCAGGGCCCCAGACACAGCCCGTGCTCGTCCCTCTAACATGCATGCAAGTCGTAGACCCTCAACCCAGCATATCTGCCATCATTGGCTCCACCACCAGCAGGTCTGCATCATCTCCTTTTCTTGAGACTCTTCTGATTCCCCCTCCAAGCCTCCCTAAGACTGTGCCAGTTCTGCCCCTCTGTTGCTGGTGACCAGAGAGGGGTGCTGCTGCAACTCGGTCACCACCCTAGCCCTCTTGATTTCCGCTTGATCCCTCATTGGGGCTGCCTTGAATTTGCGTATTACCTTGGTTCTCTGCCAGTCTCCATGATTCTGTTTTCTTAGTGTGGCGAGTCCCTGCTTTCCAGCCAGGCCAGTGCTTCATCCGCTGATGTGAAGAAGCATGAGAATTACTGATCTATCACTTGGAGTTTGGCTGGGAAATAAAATGCATATTTTAAGTTCAGCGTCCCCAGTTGTTGCTTCACCATCATGAAAGTTTCCCTTTGGCATTGTACTGTTTGGGTGCAATCCAGGCATATATTTACCATCCTCCCTGGCTATTTGCTGTGGATCATGTGCGCTGGCTCGTTTTAGTATATCGTCTCTGTTCCAAAAGTTTAGAAGCCTTCTTTAGGCAGCCCTCTTGGTTTTGGCAGACCACCCACTCACTATACCGTGAAGAGATTAGATGCCTTACCTTTCAGGACTAGAGTTAACAATAAATTCTCCAAGAAAAGTTCCACGCTTGGGGCCTCTACCTTTTCCGAAATGCCCACCAGCCTCACATCATTATATTGAAGTCGACAATCTGCATCATTCACTCTTTCTTGTAGCCTCTCTATGGTCACCTGCATAAAGTGGATTTTTTTGTCATTTTCGAGACCGTAGGCTGCAGCTGAGCCACAGCAGATTCTGCTTCTTCTACTCTGTCACTATTTTCCTGTGGTCTGTACAAAACAGCCTCCGGTCCTGAGCCACTGCATCAATTTTGCTTACAAGCGCCACCTTGGTGTCTCCGATGTCTGCCAAAATCGCTGCTGTATGAGTTTCCAGCCTTGGGGCCGTCTTAATAGTGTCCTCAGCAGGCTCTCAGGCCAGCTGAGTCCCTGCTACTAGGCTCAGTTTCACCAGTTTGGTGTGTACCAATGTGGTGCCTGGTGCACAAAATGGAGGTCTTCAGACCCCACTGGGATTGCACCTCTCCCAAGATCCTGTTGGCTCTGGTCAGGAATACATGGGCAGCCTTACACAAGGGTCTGCCCCCTCCTCCCCCGGGAGTCCGTCCAAACACAGCCCCAGCCCCCGACCCTCAGGAGGCCGGTTCCCCAGCCCTCTAGAAGCTGAGCCTGAGCTGCAGTGATGGCCAGCCACAGGAGGGCGAGCACAGACCACCCCCACACTCCCGTAGGCACAAGCACCCCAACTCACCCTTTCGGTCCTCAGTAGTATCAGGGATTTGCAGTCTCTGCAATCTTGTGCCAGAGTCATCGGGCGGGCCCCGATACAGATAGCTGTCTGTTTTGCCCGTCAAGAGGAGTCCTCTTTGGCCTCAGGCCTTTACCCAGAAAACAGCCTCACAGTCACACAGCCCAGTACTAGGGACCGTCGTCAATTCCTTCACAGCAGCCCTTGCGGCCAGGATGCATCGCCACCGGGGATGCACCCCATCGATCTCCAGGCGCTAGGCCCCACACAATGTCTGTGAGATCGCCCCCTGAAGGTCCTTGTTAGCACTCCTCCATCGACAATTGGCCACTGTAGCTCAGAGGGGGCCCAGAGCAGCACCATTAGAAGGAATCCCCCCTCTCTTTCGTTGATGCTGTCTACACAGCACCCTCAGCCCGCTGGAGCTTAGACATTGCAGCAGGGGAGGCAGAAGGCCTCCACAGCCTCCATGGAAATTCATTGAGTGATCTCCTCCCCCTGTTGGCCACCAGTTCCATCCCAGAGTATCACCATTGTCCCTGCAGGCCTTTCTGCGCTCTCCAATACCTGGCGCTCCATTGCACTATTCGGCAATCTTGGCCGGTGCCATTTTGTCTGTTCGATGCATCTGCAGCCATGCTGACATCCACCTCAGGGCACCCCTGTAAGGGCCAAACAAGTATGTCTACGGCTTGTCCCCACTCCCGAAGGTAGTAAGCCTGCCCGGCCCACCAACAGAGATGCTCTAGGCACCAGGATATGGGTGTCCACCGGAGCCAGTGCACTGGAGCTCTATCCATGCGCATCTGTCACCATATTCAGCTGGCCATGCCCCCTTGCAGTTGAAAGTTTGGCTGCAGAAGAACGATTTGATTGTGTAAATTTAAGCTTCAACTGGGTGTTACTTGATAAATTGTGTTTTTAGAGTTCCGTCATTCATTCACTAAAATCTCTGCATTCCTCTACTATAGCTCAGATAAAGGCCTGATCACTTATTGCTAATCTTATTTCATGCCCTAGTCTTCCTGGTCACAGCGCTCCCTTAAATTGGTATCTGGACTCACCTCACATGTGTTGGATTTGTGATGAGAAAGACCACCAAGGTTGAAATTAAGATTAGTCCAGTAATGACTTAGGGCATGATTTAGAGTTTGGTGGACAGGCTTCTCATTCACTAATGTGATGCATATTCTATCCACCTTATAAATTTTTTGTAAACTATTTTTTATTGCCATTTTCTATGTCAACATGACAGGCATATGCGTCACATCTATTACAAGATACATAGCATTGACAATAAGCTCATAAGCTGTATACATTTTATGACGACCTATTTTTAACATCAGGAGTCCTTGGTTCAGTTCTCTCTAACCAGAACAAACTGCAGCAACAATAAACTTGTCATTGTGACAGCAATTACTCATGCAGTGGTGGCGCCAGTAATACAATGCGTTCTTTTCAGTGCGGGTGCACACCACTCCCTCCAAGGTCCAACATTAAACAGGAGCAACATTGAAGACCAGTGATGGACAGAGCCTCATAGAAGTGTGTGACATTGTCTGATAGTTATGGGTACAATGTTAACCATCCACCCCCTCCAGATATGTTTTTAAGTCTAGAAGCAGCGCCTCCCAGTCTGCCACTATGGGGTATTTGCATAGTCCTTGGGCCTCTTCCCGTCATAGTGATACCCTGCCCCCCACTTGAGTGTCGCCGCGCACCAGTGCACTACACCAGGCAATATTGGGGTTTTCCAATATATGGCTATCAGCCTACAAGCCATCAGCAATGCCAAGTCAATGAAATGGTTGCCAGCTTTGGATGTTTTTAGGTGCCAAAACAGTCCCAATAATGAACTATCCCTCGTGCACCCATCTGTGCGACCAGTCACCTCATCTAAAGCAGTGGACACTGCAGCCTACAACACTGCTGCTTCTATGCATTTTCAGAACATATGCATCTTATCGCCCCCAGTTGTTGGCACCTTAGGCAGTTCGAAGAGGACTCGACTATGCGAGAGAGGGAAGCTGGTGTGATATAAGCTTTCTGCAATATGTTGAATTGGATATACTGAAACTTAGCATGCCATGATAACTTCCTAGGGTATGCAATTTCCTTTCCTCACTCCTTTCTTGACAGTTCCTGAACCAGATCTGTTTCCCACTCCCTGCGGACCGTAGATAATGGATCATGTATTGTGCATGCAAGTGCATGAACAAACCATGTAATAAGCCTACAGCCTCCACCCATTATATATAGTATGTGTATCAGAGAGTGCTGAACTGGTTCTGAGTCCGTGATGCCCTAAAGTCCCTCCAGCTCTGCCAATAGATGCCTATGTACCAGGAATTGTCCAGCTGCAAGCCCATATTCCTCCAGCAGTTGATCATAGGGCATTAGTGCACCCTTCTGCAATAGTGTGCCCAGTGATCCCACTCCCACCTCACTCCAAGCGCTCAATCCTGTCCAGCCCAGCATGTCGCCAAATGAGGTTATAGAGCCTAGTGTGATTTTAGGCAAATATTGGCAAATTTGCAGCATGAGTCATAGGCTGTGATTAAAGCTATCTGAAGCAATCTGTAGGAGTGCATTTGCTCCACGCAATAGTTGCACATGCGGAAGTATGGTCTGCTGGACAACACCTCATGCTTGAACCATTGCAGGGAGTCCCAGTTCCTCAGTGAGGACCCTGTCAGCCAGTGTGCGGGCCCCTGTACTGTCTTGCCAAATAATGTTCGAAGTTCAAAGCCCCAGGCCTCCCAAATGCATGGGCAACTGCAATTTGCGGAGTGCGACTCTGCGCCTATCTTTGCCCCAAATCAAGCTCCCTAGCGCTGAATGTAAGGCGTGAAGATGGATCTAGTGATGTGGACTAGAAGGTTATGGAAATAGTAAAATAGTCGGGGCAGTATTACCAGCTTGGACAAGGACACACTGTACCTCGCACTGTGAGTGGCAGAGTGCTCCAAAAAGCCATCTGGGGTCGCAGCAATGCCATGGCTCGTTTAAGGCTGCCATCAATCAAATTCTTCGCTTCATTATAAATGTTAATACTAAGGTAATGAAACGTATGAGGAGCCCATCTCAACAGGTGATTATCTACAATGAAATGGTGTTGGGGCAGTCCGGGCTCAAGGTAAATAGGCACGATTCGGCCCAATTCACCCGTAAGCCAGACGCAGCCCGGAATTCCTGCAGAATAGCCTGAATATTCATTATGCCCTCCCAGATGTCTCACACTTAAATTAACATATCGTCCACATTCAGTGAGACTTTGTACGTTCCCCTGGACAATAGATTGCCCCACTCCTGCCCCTGCTGCTGTAGCCTTTGGTCTAAGGGCTCCTTGGCTAAGGAAAACGTAATGGGGATAGGGGGCAGCCCTGCTGGGTCCCCTACTCACCCAAAAATGAAGAGGGATACACTGTCTGATTTTCACTCTTGCCGCAGGTTCGACATACAAAAGGCGTATTACCTCCTGCCGGTGACCCATATTACCAAAAGCAGTTAGTGTCAAGAACAAGTAGTCACAGACACCATATTAAAAACTTTCTCCATGTCCAGAACCAAGCATGTGGCAAATGGCCACTGGACCGGAGAGAGCTCCATTACTCCATGTAGACAACGTATATTTAATGTGGTCGATGTTCCGGGTATAAAACCATTCTGGTCCAAGTGCACGAGGTGTGTCACATGTTCACAAATTTAGCTCGCCAGAACTTTGCTCAGGATCTTATAATCAGACCCCAACATGGTCAATGGCGATAGGAGGTAAGCTCCATGGGTTCTTTCCCCAGCTTAGGAAGTGAGACTAGCAGTGGTTTGCGTAGAGATTGTGGGAGGCGGCCTTCTGTGTGCGCTTCTCGTTACAGCTCTAATAGCTTCAGGGCTAGGTGGTGCTCATAACTTTTATAAAATTCGATAGGGTGTCCGTCCAACCTCATTGTCTTATTGTCCCTCTGAACTACTGCAGTGTAAGTGGTGCATTAAGCTCCTCTCTGTCCAATGGTGTAAGCATTGGGAGGACCACAGGTTTGCGGAAATGCTGCATGTCACCCGGCCGGTTTACAAAGGGGGTGGTTATAAAGGGTCTAGTAGTGCGTAGTGAATGCTGCATGTATGTCTACCTGGTGTAGGGTGACAACTTCTGGGGAGACCCTAAGCCTTGTGATTGGTGTGGATTTGTCTGCAGTACACAAGAGCCATGCCAATAAACGTCTTGATTTATTTCCCACCACATGCATTTTAGCTTGATATGTGCAAAAGTGTAGACAGCGCACCTGTTCCATTAACTGTGCATGCCTGCCCTGTGCTGCTATCAGTGCATTGTGTGTTGCATGGTCGACTCTTGCTGCTACTTCTAGTGCCCCCAGGGATGCCTCAATGTGGGATAGGTCTCTCTGCTGGTCCGCTTGCGCCCCTACCATCACCCGGATGCAGTGTCCCCTAAGCACAACTTTCACTGCCTCCCAGTCTATATTCTTGGATGTGCTCCAATTATCAGATAGAGATTGTGACAGTGTGTCCTCAGTTGCTCCTCTGAAATCCTGGTCTTCTAGCAAGGCGGGTTTCAGATGCCAGGTGGAGACTTGAGGCCTCTGAGCACCAGACGCTAACTGGACCTGCAAGGGATTATGGTCGGAGAAAGTCTTCCCCAAGTATTCTGCTCATGTCATTAGTAGTCTGGTCGCTGAGTCATAGAGTATCCGGTCTAGCCAGACGGGCAAATCATGTGAGGTGGAATAATAGCAGAACTCTTCAGCATCTGGGTGCAAAGATTGCCAACAGTCTAGTAGGGACCAATGCCGTAGCCAAGTGAGCTGCAGCCGATACCACTGGGGAGTTTTGAAGTGGCAGATGTGACCGGTCCAACTGTGGGTCAATCACACAATTAAAGTCTCCACCCATTATCCAAGGAATGTGGTCCCATTTAGTTAACACAGTAGATAGATGGCAGAAGAAAGCCGGTTGCTCTGTGTTAGGGGTATAAGTGCTGCCCACTAAGACTACCTTCCCATCCAGTTGTCCTTCTACCAGTACATATCAACCCTCAGGGTCAATATCCATACCCAGGAGTTAGAAAGGGACTCTCATCCTTATCCAGATTAGAGTCCGGCTGGGTGAAGCCCGAATATGTGATACAATAACATTGCCCACTCTAATGCCTTTGCAGGCAAGTGCCCCCCCCACCCGCCCACGAGATTTGTCTCTTGTAACAGAGTTATCTGTGTGTGCCTTCTTCTAAGGTTTTGTTGAAACACATGCCTCTTCCACGCGGTGCCCATACCCCGGACATTTCATGTTATTATTATTTTTTTGCCATTGCATCATTAGTGTGAGGGCACAGCCCTTTTAGCGTTCCATGCATCGCCATACCACATTTACACACCACAAGCCTGGTGCCAGCCTTCCTGAAAATAAATACTTTAGTGCTTCACATGACTCAACAAACTGTTACACCGAACCCCCAACTCTGTACCTAGGGCGACCCACATACATGCGGTCATCAAAACCATTGAAAGAATGTCCCATGGATGGGATGTTCCCTTATGTGCACCCATGCGCACCAATATCACCCAGGAGCAAGGCGAGGGGGGTAGCCAGCCTGGTACCAACTCTCTCAATAGTGGGAATAGCCTGTGGTTGTCTCTAGTCCGACATCGGTCAGGAAAACCCATTGTTTCACAGTCAGTGGTGTGGACCTGGAAGAAGTAGGATGCCTGCAGAGGTGATCCCCTTCATTATCCATGGTGATGTTGTTAGAGGGCTGTCACATAAGCTCATCAGCCGTCAGTGGCATTTCTACCCGCATTGACTCTGAGATCATGCTGTCAGTGGCTTGAGTGGAGTCAGTATCAGACATTACGCTGTCTGACGGAGAACCAGGTGGCGTTCGCCGTCCGCCCTTAATGTAACCCCTGTTGTCAGGACCTGGGCCTGATCCTCTCTGGCCTGCTCCAGCATGGGCGCTTCCTGAATCCCAGCGGCCTGGATCCCAGGCACCTCACGTTGCCTGCAATCCAAGTTCTTGGCCACCTCTGTGTCGACGATTTGGGGATGGGGTATCCAAGGACTCATAGCGCTGCTACTCCACCAAGCCCCAAGCATCTGTTGGTTCCGTGAAAATTGAACTTTTATTCCCATCGATAACTATGAGCTTCGCCAGAAAGAGAAGTAAGTAGTGAAGACCCATTTGTTGCAGCTTGCGCTTTAAAACTTAGGAAGAAGGCCCTACGGCACTGTACCAATATGATGTAGTCTGGAAAAATGAATACTTTGGAATTTTCATGATGTAGCAGTGCAGATGCCCTAGCTGCTTGTAGTAGGGTTTCTTTGGCTCTTTAGTTCATTACATGGACTACCACAGGTCTGGGAGAGGCCCACACTAGTGAACATTGTGCCAGAACGAGGTGGGCCTGCTCCAGAAGAAAATACTCAGATATCTGTTCCGGTGCTACTGTCTGCGATAGCCAACTTTCAAAGAACTGTACAGGGTCAGTGCCCTTTGCCCTCTCCAGGAAGCCCACAAAATAGAGGTTGTTTTGGTGCAAGCTCCCTTCCACATCCTCCTCTGTGGGTCCTTGTCAGTAAGAGAATGTATCTGTCCCTCTAGCTCTTGCACTGATGGATCTCCTTAATGTCATGCTCAGTGCGTGTGACACAATCTGCCAGTTTATGCTCATCAGCTCGCAGTGAACCTAATTCAATGGCTACAGCATCAGCTCCAGCACTCGGATCTTGCTTGGTATCAGCTATGGCTTTAAGGATTTCATCTAATTTGATAGCCGTGTTGGACGCTGACGCAGGCGGTGGGAGATCCTTCTCCGAATGGTTCAGTGTCTCCGCTCTGCACCACCTGCTCCACCTCTGCATCTCATTCTTAAAGACTTCACAAACCTACTGAGACTCCCTATGAAGAGACCTTTACTGCAGTTTAGGCAATGCAGAAGCAAGCAATGTTGCGGTACCCGCCAGGCGCCCAACTTCCCTTCAGTCTTTGCAGTGTGGTGGCATGAGCAGTTTCATAGTTGGGAGGCGGCTGTAGTTCAAGGAAGGCCCACCTCGGTGTAGATCTCTTGTCCAGCGTGTATGGCTCAGAGTACCCTCCTGTCAGTTTGTAGGTGCCACAGGACCCCCCTTGCACCCACTTCAGCACAGCAGGGGTCACAACCAGTTCCCAAGTTGCCTCTGTAGGTCAGAGCTGACCCGAGGTGTCCAGGGTGGGGGAAGGGATAGACAGTGACACACCCCTGGTCCAGTCCCTTGTCAGTGTTCCTCAACTGGGTCCATGTAGGGCAGGGGGGAGTCTCCAGTATTGGTTAGGCCAATGGACAGCAACCGCCCCTCAGCCTCGCCTCCTCCCTTCAGCAGTTCGCTCCTTTCACTGCGTTATCTATGGGGGCCCTAGGGATGCACTCAAATGCTCAGGCAATATCAGGCAGAATCAAGTCCCTCTGCTTTCTTCTTTTGGCGGGGGAGCACTGGTCCCACCGTTGTCTTGATGGTGGCTCAGGCCTTACAGCAGCCCACACAGGGCCTGCATCGCTTTGTGAGTTAGGCAGGGCGGGCCACAGGGCAGCGCGGTAGATGTGGGGGCAACAGATGTCAATAGATAGCCCCTGCTTTCCAATGTGCCCCCCCTTTTACACTGTTGCACGCACTCACGTTTGGCCTTACAAGGCCTACGCTCTCTTCCTTTGTGCCGGAAAGCCGCACGTCGCGGTCTGCGTCTCCCACTCCGAATTTCTTGTTGGGCGCAGGCACTGTGAAGTGTAAGGGCGCAGGCAGCCCTGCTGCACAAGGAATAGTGGTCTGGTTGTTGGGAGTTCCTCTCCAGTTGCCCCGCGGCACACTTCACGAGTGATGACACAGGGCTCCTCCCTGGGCCCAGGACCACCCGGCACCCCATTCAGGCTTGCCTAGGCCAAACCCAACTGGCAGCTCCTCTGCTTCTTGAGGTGCCGCAGTTACCAAGTCCAAACGGAGCCACGTCAACTCCGCACACCAAAAGAGCCACAGTGCGGGCTCTACAGGGAGGATGGTGACAGGTTACTGATGGATCTTGGGTTTCCAGAGAGAGCGATCCTAGAACTGGACTGCTATCTTGCACTGGCTGGCCACCCCTCCACCCCCTCCGATCCAACTCATTTATGGATAAATAATACCTTGCCTTACATTATAAGCATATTGATGTCATTGAAGGGTACCTTAATAAGATAATTGGACTCCAAGGCGACTCGCAATTTCCTTATAATATACTTCACCCATACTTCAATATATCAGAGAATTAAATTCATAGTAATCTATATAGAAAACCCACTTCATTCAATGCCATACTCTATGCTACGAGTGCACATCCTAAACACCAGTTAGATGCCATCCCATACGGTGAAATGTTAAGGGCAAGACGCAATTGCAGTAGAACTGAGGATTTAGACACATGTATACAAGATATGAGACAACGTTTTATTCAAAGGGGTTACCACACAAGGGTGATTCAGAATGCCACACGAAAGGTTATTAAAATCAGTAAAAGATATGACACCACAATCACAGAGAAATAAGGACAGACATAACGATAGGGTTGCTATAGTTATGGATTATTCAATATCCTCTTATATACAGAGGAAGCCTTTGATGCGACATTGGAACATCTTGAGACAGGATGAGTCATTAGTAGGTTTAATGTCAAATAGGCCAGATATCACATTTCGTAAAGGGAAATCACTAATGAGCTTTGTATGTGCAAGTTATCCTCGACCAGTAAACACAGATAACTTGTTAACAGGAAAGAGTAAGGGATTTTACAAATGTGGTCAATGTGGGGTATGCAATTGGGCTTGGCATGCCAAGAAGGAGTTCAGAAATCATGATGGTCATCAGTTTAAAATTATATACAACATTACTTGTTTGACATCATATGTTATTTATATAATATTATGCAACTGTGAACAGATGTATGTGGGAAGTACTATTCGTCCCCTAAAAGTAAGAATTGGGGAACATTTGAGAGCCATCAGACAAGAGGATGCAAGATACCCCATAGTACAGCACTTACAGTTGTGTGACAAATAAAAAAGGTGAAAAGAAATTTCTATTTTTTGGGAATGAACATGTATCTGTAGATCCCAGAGGTGGAAACAGGGAATTACAGTTGAGGAGATGGGAAGCAGTGTGGATAATGACATTACGGGTGGTTGAAAAGGGTCTTAATACTGACCCGGAACTTGAGTATTTTTTGGGTACCTAACCGTATCAGTGTTCATAAAGTAATTTATGTTTACTAATCATTCTCTAGTAATTGTTAACAGTTATCAATTGCACTATAATGTATGGGTGGTCCTAAGCACCAATGTGCAAGTATACATGTCTATATTCCTTTAGTGTTGTTTTTGGGTTCTGTTTAGTCAATTTAGTATGAGGAAATAATGCAACCTAAGTTTACTCATATGAAGCTATTATCGTTATGACCTAATTTTCCAGTGAATCCAGTACCTTCAAAATGGCTGACATAACTTAGGCTGAACTGCTTAGTCCCATCTCTATTTCCATAGTTAGGAATGGAGATATATATAGGGGCAATAGAAAACGGACTTAAAAATTAAAATTAAAATAACCGGACGAGCGGACTCGCGTCACAGATAGGAGCTGTTATAAAGAGGTGAGTTTGTTTGTGAACGATAATCAGTTCTATAAAAGGAATATTTGGTAGCCATTTAGCGGTCGGATAGGAGAGGAGCCTTCTTTGTTATGAGGAATGCTAAACACATTGAATCGTGTATATAGACGGAACGGTGTCTCATCAATACGCTTGCGGCGAGAGGCACAATGCATAAATAACGGCTTGCAGCACGAGGAACAGGCATAGAAATCGGTTAACCGATCTGTCGGCTAGGTGTGATGTGAAACACGTGGTGCCTACGATGTTTCCGCACTATTTACTGATATCGTGAGCTATAAATTACTGATGTGCTGTATGGCTAGTATGTGAATGTACATAATTAAGGATATTGGCTATACTTGTTTTGCAATAATTTCATGGTGAGACTTGGTTCAAATGAAGGTAGAAACTCTACTTGAGTATTGCAGTGAAAAGTTGGGTCACTTAGTGATAGAATCAAGGGTTTATTTTGTACTTTTAACTGTAATATTTATTATTTAAGATACTGGATGTCTTTTCCTTCATTATTCTCATCACTGGAGCCAATATCAATTATGATTCATTAATGACGAAGCCATTACGATTTAAACTAGTAGCAGACAGGTACCTTCTGTTAGGTGGAGGGTCCACTTTTAATTTTATTTTTACTTTGATTTTTCTAATTATTATATTTTTGTCTTTATTGTTTCTGATTAGTTCCGCTATAGTTAATGAAGGGCATGGTTACAGTTATGTATGCTTGCACCTTGGTGTCTGTGATTTGAATTGACACTTTAGTAATGTAACGTTTTTTATGCATGATCTTTCTCTTTCACATGATTAGATCACCGCAAATGAAATATTTACAGTAATGTTGGATTCTTTAGCCAAATAACTAATTGTATATAATAGTCAGAATGCAAAACTTTACTTTATTTTACTATGAAATATATTATGGTTATTGGTACTAAATATTTACATAGTATGATCCCGCTCTTTGCAAGAGAAATGTATAAAATTCTTTGTTATGGAATATCTTCGGGGTTTAGAAACTGTATATAGACAATATACTATATATATATCATTACAGCCCTGATGAAGTCTTGGGGTACACCCCTGACGAAACTCGTGTTGGCGAGTTTTTATGGCTATCTACAATTAACAGCTGGAAAATTGAAGAACTGAAGATATGAGTATTCGGTTTTTGAAATTTGGACAATAAAAATTGAAGAACTGAAGATATGAGTACTCCCTTTTGAAATTTGGATAATAGAGACATGAACATTGATTCATAATGGACTTAATATTGGATGTGTGCCTTATATAAAACAAAATTGTTATCAGTGACCTATCACTGAGTGTAAAGAGTTTAGGATGACCTCCTTTTAAGTGCAACACCAGAACCAATTGATACCTAACAATTTTTGACAAGTAGCACCATACACTCCCCTTATTTGGTCATTTCTTGTTGTTATCACTACTTCAAGAGACACCTTAATTCCTAATAGTACATGATCACACCATCATCCTTCCCACAAATTGTTTAAATCTTTGGTGTGGTGTTCTTTCATATGAAAGAGATAAGATGTTTATCAACATGAAGAATACAATTAGAATCTCTAGGCAAAATTAAGCACACCATAAAGCAGTTAGATATTTGTTGCCAGAATATATTACAATCACTTTAATATGTCAGAGTTTAAAAAAATGCTGTAGGTCACAATGTGTATAAATGCACAGGGATATTCTATCTTCCCCTTAATTACCTAAAGCAAAGAAAAAATATTAATGTTGCCATGAATATCTCCTTTCTGTTTATCACTGTTCATTAAAAAAAACCAGTGCAGAACAGAACGTCTTGATTCCTTTTAATTTTTTTAAGTGTATCTGTATGCTCTTTGACATTACTATCTCATCGACTTCTGACTGGCAGCGGACATTGATGTCAAAGCTCAACTGTAATGAGTTGTTATAGTTGGGAGGCTACACATTTCTTCAATACAAGGGACTGTAGAAGACAGAAGTCACCTTTAATAAGAAAATTTGAGGCAGACTTTTATACAGTAATTGCAGGCTCTGGTCTAGTATAAGTGCATTATATTCTCTGCACATGTAATCGTGTGTACAGAATATCCGTCACATTTTGAACCCATCCACAAAACTCTAAATCAGGTCCTGAGAACCTGGAAGTGGTGGTATTTAATTACATTTCAGTTTGTAATTCACAGTATTGGCCACTGGCCTTTCCTGGCCAAGAAAATATTAACATTAGGAAGATGAGCAGTTAAGATGCAAACACTGAGATAGTTACGAAAGTAAGCCAATAAGTGGTTTGTTGCTGACGTGGGTGTTCATTATGGCATTTGTTATTGTAGATTGGCTACTTTTTGCTTCTCTCCTCGGAAGTGCATGCCTCTTTAGTGCACTTGTGGTCACTTCCTCTGAGTTCCCCAACAAGCCGAAGAGACTTGTTGGCCTTGCTTTCCATATGCCAGCGGTCTACAGTAGTGGCCGTGTGGGCGTTATTTGCAGATGTGGGGGTGCGGATTGGATAAAAGTACTAAATAGCTGATTTTGAATAGCAATTATGTGAAACATGTGCTTCATGGTATGTTTACTCTGCATAATGGCAACTACTCATGACTTATTAACTGGGCATAACGTACTGGCGAGGATGTGATTACTGGGTATAATAAAAGGTGGAAGTGATGTGTTCACCAGTGACAATGGAAATTGGTTGTAGTGAGGTATTTCCGCAAAGTAGATACTGGCACTGGTCTGCTAAGTTAGTGGTTGTAATAGGGAGAATAGATCTGGTATTTGAGTATAATGGCAAAACATAATGGAAATTCATTATGTGGTAATTGGACATAGTGGACTTAGCTCATTATGTATTTATTGAGAATAACAGAAAGCAGGAATTTGCCCAAACAAGATGATAACAGTGATAAATTAGTATTAAGGTATGTGCTCTGGAAGTGGTCCCTGCCAACAGCAGCAGCTACAAAACTTTAAAAATAAAACGATAATGAACTATGTTTATTACAGCACTCCCTTCAGTGCGTATGTGTGTTTGGCCGCCGGTCTTGAGCCGGCCAAACACATTTGCACACTGAGCTCTCTCCAACCTGGCACTGTGTTGCCAGGTTGGAGATAGTAGGCAGAGGCTCCCAGTGTGCCTCTGAGCGCCAAGCCAGGGCAGTCCGGCCAATCCTACTGCTGCTTTCATTCTGTCAGCAGCATGAAAGCAGGGTCGGATTGGTCACAGGGCAGTCTGGGAGCCTGTGCCTGCAGTCGAGCCAGAAGTCTAAAGTGCGCGATGCAGCAATGCAGGGTGATTCAGGTAAGTTTTCTTTTTTTAAATATAATTTTTCGCTCTCCCGCCATGTACCGCCTGCCCCTTTACCGCGAACTGCGACTGCACGAGACTTCACATAAGCCGTTAATGAGGCATGTATTCGTTGAGCACAAAGGCACCTGGTAGTGAAGTGATAATTGCATTATTGATATGTGCCTCAATTAGTTAAGTGGCCATACAGGCAACTGATTGAATGTGAATAATGGCATCTGCCCCTGGTGATAATGTGAAATAGCCATGATATGCTGCCTTAACATAATGGAAACATCATATTTAGTAAATAGCAAAAATAAAAATAGCCCTTTACAGTAAGTGGCGGTGGGCTAATAAGTGGATGGTTTGTTGTGCCATGCTAACTAGGCATCACCGAGAGTGGCAGTGGTGGCTGGCTACAATAGAGAGGGAGTATGCTAACAGGACATAAAAGAAATAGTCAGTAAGGGGTTAAGTGCACATATTGGTAACTGGTCGCCGTTGTTTGTAACAGCTACTGTTCTGTTTGTAGTAACAGGGCATTTTTTAAACTTGTCATGATGTGCTGCTTCTTAGATGTGGCGCAATAGTGAACTCTTGGCCTGCTGTGTTAACGGGATATGATGTAAATCGGAATTGGTATGGCAGGAGATGCCGAGAAATGTGTCACCATGCTTTCACTGTTTTGTAAAAATAGTTGTTATACTTTAAAAAAAAAATACAATCTGTTCCTGGGTGATTAATCATTGCCTGGACTGCCCCTGAGCCAGAAGAAAAGGGGTGCCTATAGTGTGAGCCGAGATGAGTGGAAAGACAAGTGCAGCAGAAACAGGGGCCCCTCTCATCGCCTTACAGCAGGGCACCTGCTTTCTCTAAGAACCTGTAAAAGGTGATAAACAGGGTGGTTAGTAAAGCTGAGTGCTGCTAGGTATACTCCATATGGCTGTTTCTGATACCGTATCCCATCCTATTGGGAGCATTGTGATTAATGCATCGCATACATGCCAACATTTTAGGGCAGGCAAATGGGAGATTTAAAAAAAATATTCGGGAGAATGTAGTTTCCCCATTGATATACTGAAGCAGAGGCAATCTGCCTGAACCCAGTCTGCTGGGACGTATGATAAAAAGAAAATCAACATGTTATTTTTGGCAGTATAATACATAACACAAAGAAACTCAGAGTTCTAAACTCTGTTATTCTATGGACTACGTAAAATTGCCAAAAATAAAATGTCAAGGCCTTTCACACTCTAATCTCCCCTTTCAAAAATTAAGGACAAAGCCTCAATCTTTGATGCCAGATGTAATTCTTGAAGGGGAAGATGGTAGCATGTGTGACAGGCTCAAACATTTTGTGTTATTTCTGGCAAATCATGATTCTGCAATCCGAAACAGTTTTCTGCTTGTAGGAATCGGGAGACAGGAGACTAGCCTTGAAATTGGTTCTCTCCCATTTGAATCGGGAAGGATGGCATGTATGGCATTGTCACTTTAAAAAATACTTGCAGTGTGATTAATATATTCAATGAAAACAGCTCTTCAGATATACAAACTCTAACTTTTAATATTTTTTTAAGTTCAGTTGCCCATTGATATGCGGAAAAGGTACATTTGGATTGTAACAGGTAAAATGTATTTCAATTTTTATTTTCACATTTCTCAATGCACACTCAATGCAGGCACCTCCTCCGAACTCATGCAATGACTCCAGTCGATCCAGAATGCGGCTGCCAGGCTGATCCTTAACCTACCCAAGAGAGTCCACATCACCCAACACCTGAAAGACTTCCACTGGCTCCCGGTCCAGAAGAGATGCCAATTCAAGCTCCGGACCCATGCCTACAAAGCCCTCAAGGACCTGCCTACCTGAACCACAGACTACACTCTTACGACCCCTCTCGGAACCTCCGCTGTGCACACCTTGCCCTCGCACAGATCCCCCACGCATACCACTGTTGCACTAGAGGACGCTCCTTCTTCCATCTCGTAGCCAAAGCCTGGAACACCCTCCCCTTGTACCTCCGCACCTTGCCCTCGCTGACTGGCTTCAGAAAGGGGTTAAAGGCCTGGCTGTTCGTGGTAAGACCTGCAGCAAAGTGCCTGGCTACCCTTTGCGGCGATAAGCAGCATTATATAAATATAACTTGATTGACTGAGTGATAATAACTTGATGTGTTTCATAAAGCAGTGGGTCCTAACCTTTTGACTTCTATGGATCCCCACTTTATCAATACTGAAATCCAGGGACCTTCACAGAATCATTATTATAATCGTGGACCCCCACTGAGTCATTACTAGAAGCCGGGAGGCCAAGCCTATGCAATTTTGATGATTTGAACCACAAAACAATACACAAAAATACAGACAAAAACATTCAGCAAAAAATACACAAAACATTAGATATGTGTATTCACATTCAAATATAAAAAATCTAATATTTCATTTGAATGGGAAGGTTGCAGCATTTCTAAATTCAATGCAGACCATGCATCGTCCATATTATATTCTGTTGGATGTACTTGCACTGACTGCTGCCATGAATCACATACCCTCCAATTTCATATCACTTCACATCTACAGGACGTTTTACATTTTCAGGTTTACATTTTGCTTCTTTTTTATATAATCATTATTAATATGTTCATATTAATTATCTAAGCAGTCACAGACCCCCTGAGTAGGTGTTGCTGGCCCCCAGGAAAAGCCACAAGTTAAGAACCACTGTCAAAAAGGATAATAGGGCCACTAAAATTGTACGGCAGGGGGGGGCAAATTATGCAGCAAGAACAGGCAAATTATGCGGCATAATGTGGCATTATGATAGCATTACTTCATTATTTTGCCATTTTTACAGTTGTTAACACTGTCTGGGCATTTGTTGTACCTCATTAGTACCAGTTTAACACCCAAATATATAAAAAAGCAACAAGAAAGGTGACCAGTTAACCTTTGTGAATGGATTTCCACTGCACTGCAACACCAAGTGCAACTTTTACTAAATGTTGAACTGTTTGAGCTAGAAACCATTTTTTTGTTAACATATGCAGATTATGCAGCAGATGACAGATTATGGGCCTGATTCTAACTTTGGAGGATGGTGTTAAACCGTCCCAAAAGTGGCGGATATACCACCTACCGTATTACGAGTCCATTATATCCTATGGAACTCGTAATACGGTAGGTGGTATATCCGCCACTTTTGGGACGGTTTAACACCGTCCTCCAGAGTTAGAATCAGGCCCTTTGTGTCAAATGCTGCAAATCTACAATTATGCGAAAAACGTCAAGGCTGCACAATCACATAATTCCAGTGGCCTTGATAACAGTATTTAATTGCATCGACTTTTACACCAATCTATACGTCACTTAATTTTTGTTTTATTGCTTTACGAGAAAGATTGCACATTTACACAAGCATTCATTATATTTTCAATGTAGATACACTGATATATACTCTTTAACTTTAAAGTTTAAGACAAGGAAGCAGGCATTTAAAAATGTGATTTATAAACAAATGTGCATTATTATATGGTCACTCTTTGTATATAAAATACATAGCACAGTTTGTATACCAGCTTTGGCCAGAAAATATACCCATTTGCATTAGGGAGAAAAATATGTTACGGTTGTTTTTTCACTTCTTGTGACAACATGATAGCATATAGCTTTGTATTAATTTGCCCCCAATTCTTTTAGTGCTGAGCATGTGCTAGTGCACGCGTCTTGTTTGCGAGACTCTTCTGTTAACTAAAAAGGGCTTGGAGCCCACCTGTTCCTTACCATTTGTTGGCTTGTATGACACTTTTCTTTAAAGCCTTGTAATTCATCATTGCAGGCCAAGCATCATTAACATTCCTCTCTGTGGAGCAGGGTCCAAGCACTGATTGATTCAACTTAATCAGTGCCCGTCCGCTGCTCCCAACATGATTGAGGAAGATAATTCTTTTAACATTCTAGGGTCCTGCACACAGAAGGCATGTGACTGGCAAAAACATGCCCAGCAGGACAAACAAAATTGCAACGTTTCATGTTCTATAGTTAACTCTTTGCTTTTATTTTGCCAACACTTTTCTCACTTTGCACTCATATTTTGTTTTGTTTTTGCTTGTGGGCACTGTTCTCAAAAGATGATGATTATGTTGTTCTAAATATTGCAGAGCGACACTGTTTTTTTCTTATGTGTAATTTCCAAAATTATGCTTTAATACATAATTGTGAAGTACACCCCAATCCACCCCACTCCAGTCCAATGTGCCCACTCCAAATCACCCCATCTCACCTGAGCCCACACTAATCCACCCCACTCAATACAATCCACTCCACTCACTCTAATTGACCCCAGATCAATTCAATCCACCTCACTCCAATCCACCCCACCCAAACCACTCACTCCAATCCCCCACACTCCAATGCTCCTAACCCACCCCACTCCAGTCTGCCCCATCTGCACCACCCCAATCCAAAACAATCTGCCTGACTCCTTTCTAAAACAATCTGCCCCACTCCAATTTGCCCAACGTCAATACAAAACAAATCTGCCCCACTCCAATCTAAAACAATCTGCCCCTCTCCAATCTGCCTCACTCCAATCCAAAACAGTCTGCCCCACTCCAGTCGGCCCCACTGCAATCCAAAACAATCTGTCCTACTCCAATCCAAAACATTGCTCCCCACTCAGTCAAAAGCAATCTGCCCACTCTAATCTGCCTCACTCCAATCCAACACAGTCTGCCTCACTCCAATCTGTCCGACTCCAATCCAAAACAATCTGCCTCACTTCAATCTGCCCCACTCCAATCTTCCATACTCCAGTCCAAAACAATATCCCCCACTCAATCCAAAACAATATCCTTCACTCAATACCAACACAATCTGCCTCACTCCAGTCTGTCCGACTCCAATCCAAAACAGTCTGCCTCAATTCATTCTGCCCATCCCAATCTGCCCACTCGAATTCAAAACAATCCAGCCCAGTCCAATCTGCCCCACTCCAATCCAAAAGAATCTGCCCTACCCCAATCCACCCCACTCCAATTTTCCCCAATTCAATCCAGAACTATCTGCCCCACTCCAATCCAAAACAATCTGCGGAACTCCAATCCGCTCCACTCCAATCTGACCCACGTGAATCTTGTTCTAAATATTGCAATGTGACATGTTTCTTTCTTACGTGTAATTTCTGTAATTATGCTTTAACATATAATTGTGACAATCCACCCCACTCCAATCCATGCCATCCAAGATTGAAAAGCTACCATTAAACTCCAAGCTCCCCTAGGGGGAGTGCTGTAGCTTGAAAAGCTACTGTTAAACTCGGGATTATCATAAGACATTCTTGCACTTGAAATTGTAGTTCCATAAATGCTCTCATACGCTTAAGTTGTGCTACCATATAAGACAGCTTGAAGCTGGGTGTGACCCAACATCCTTCTCAAGGGATCTATGTAGTTTTTTCTAAGCTAATTTGCGAGACTGGA
This sequence comes from Pleurodeles waltl, assembly GCF_031143425.1. NCBI lineage: Eukaryota > Metazoa > Chordata > Amphibia > Caudata > Salamandridae > Pleurodeles > Pleurodeles waltl. Next base: position 599,440,557 of record NC_090446.1, on the reverse strand, counting down.
CACCACTATAAACCTGCTAACTGCAGAATGAAGCATCTTAGTAGATCACAAAAGTCTCAAGAACAAACACACACATTGGCAGAATCACCAACTTCCTTGCATTAACTCTTATGATTAGGGAGAACTGTGTAATTTTAGCATTTGTGTCTCACCAGAGACAGCATGCTTGCACTGTTGCTTATGACGATCTATTATTTATTTTTAAAAACTCTAAAAAGGGCTTTTAGCTTGGTCATCACTTACCATTGGTTACATCTTTGTCACTCTTATTTTCTACTTTTTCATTGGTGAGTGCTTCTGTGCATGTCGGCTTCACTTCATCCATGTTTTTGTTTTTTTCCTTGGAGCGTGGTCCAGTACTGATTGATTTCTTGTTCTGTGCTTCATGTACTCGGATTGTAGAACTTTTCTTTTTTTATGAATGTGTATTGGTGGTCTGTATGTTCTTTTTACATGCTCCTATGCCTCTCTATCTCATTTGTAGCTGTTTTTACACCCTTTCTGGTTTACTTTTTCGTCTTGGGCTCACAGGTTCTCTCACTTATTGTTTGCTTTCCTGATTTTTCATAACTTTACTTTCCAGCAAGCCTCTTTTCTCAAACCAGTCTGTTCAGCGCCTCATGAGAACACAGTTTATTAAATTTTAATAAAGTTATATGTTGCAGCATTCACCAAGGTTGCGTTTATGACTTGTCCTTGTTTTGGTTGCATTTCATTTAATGATGCCTTTCTCCCAAATTTGGGAAACCCAATGTAAATTCAGTGTTTTTAAATTGTACCAACTGGTGATTTCGACGCTTGCTTAACCCCTACAGTGCGGGCTTCGGCCACTGGCCGACGCCCACACTACCTCCCTGGTGCCGGTCACGACCAGTGGGCGACACCAGGAAGGGGGTTAAAATATCCTCAATTTTTTTTTTTTTAAACACCGCAGGAGACACAGAAGATCTTCCGAGTCTCCCCCCCCCACCCCCCATCCAGGTGCCCCTTTGTGACGTCAACGCACCGTGAGGCACGCTGATGCCACTGTTTTGTTTTCCCCATCGGAGCAGGAAGCGGCCTTGCAGCTGCTTCCTGCTCCAATGGGGAAAACGGCCCCAAACAGTCTTCTGGACGTTTGGGAAGGCCTTGTTTGAAAGGGGAGACTCCCCTGTGGGGGCAATACATTTTTTGTACTAGTTGTATGGTTTCGAAACCATACAACTACTAAAAAAATATTTAGATCTATATTAATATATATATATATATATATATATATATATATATATATATATATATATATATTTGTGTGTATATATATATATATATATATATATATATATATATATAAATAGATATATCTATCTATGTAGATAGAAATATCTATCTCTGTAGATAGATGTATCTGTCTACGTACATAGATATATCTATCTACATATATATAGATCACTTTTGTCAATGCATGTGTGGTTTCCCTGTGGGCTGCGATCGGCCCCCAGGAAAACCGGACCCACATATAAAAGTGATCTATATATATGTTTGCCACAGTGGTCTTGCAGTTGCAGCTTGCGTCTTCAAAGCAATGCACATACTTCAACTGATACATTTCAACTGTAGCTGTTAGGCAGCAATAAAAAAGTCAAGTAAGTCTTGTGATTATGTTTCTGCTACAAAAGGATCAGATTTTTGTCTAGTGACAGTGTGGATGCCATAAAGTAGCGCAGAAGGTTTATATGCCTACTGCAAAGAGCAAATCTGTATTTTATGTAAATAGCAGAGTACATTAGTAAAGTCAGCCATTACCTGCGCTATAATACAAATGAAATGTGTGTGGGGGGCGGCTATGGAGAGGTGGAGGGTACTTTTGCTGGGTAGTAGTGAGGGAATCCGAGGAGGAGGACATGGGAGTGGGAGCACCAATAATGATTGTTGGACTGGGCGCTAGAGGTGCTAAAGACTGTGACGATTGGTATGTGACAATGTGTTTTTTGAGTGTCTTGAAAGAATGTGCTGATTGAGGGAAAAAGCGAAGGTAAGGTGACCTCTACTGTTGCACATATCACACACACCAGCAATTTTGTGACTGTCTACGTGGGCTAGGGTTTTAGAGCAACAGTTTAGCCAGTAGCAGAGATGGCATTTCATTGGATGACTGCTGCTCAGGCTCTCACTCAGGTTATAGAGGACAGCTCTGACATAGGATCAGAGACTGAGACATCAGAAACTGAGACAGCATCTGAGGGATAGGACAATGGCGCAGACTCTAGGAGTGATTTTTCAGTCGGAGGAGTCCCATTCGCTAACTTCTCTTCCAGTAATTATGAGGGAGGTGATTAGGACAGTCCTGCTGTCCCTTCTCAAGCACAGTCTATGCAACGGGACAATAGCGGGTTAGCCCAAACCAGAGAGCAGGTTCATGTGGCGGCAAGCACAGAGAGTGCTCTCTTGGGAGCTCCACAATTTAGTTCAGCCCCAAATTCCACTGCCCAAATCGTATTGTGGAGACATCAAAATTATCTATCACGAAGCAAACTGGTTTTGTAAGGCAGGCACCTGTGTTTTTAGTCCTGGGCTTGGCGGCCATATAGGGAAACATACCAAACCCAGACATTTCTGGAAACTAGACATCCGGGGGAGTCCACAGAGGTGTGACTTGTGTGGATTCCCCAAAGTTTTCTTACCCAGAATACCCTGCAAAGCTGAAATGTTGAATAAAAACTCTATTTGTTCTTGCATTTCTGTCACACAAACTACAGGAGTATGCTGGGATCCACAAAATTCCTACCACCCAGTATTTCCCCACCTGTCGTGATAAAACACTGCCCCACTTGAGTGCCTGTACCTGGTTTCCTGCGTCACAAATGGATCACCCCAGGGTCAACAGTTGCCCTCATGTAAGGACCAACATTGAACGCTGTTTGATCTATTCCTGTCGTGGGCACTAGGTCTAACCACACAAGCGAGGTACCATTTTTATCGGGAGACTTGGGGGAATGCTGGGTGGCAGGAAATTTGTGGTTCCTCTCAGATTCCAGAACTTTCTGTCACCGAAATGTGAGGAAAAAGTGTTTTTTTTTGTCCAAATTTTGAGGTTTCCAAAGGATTCTGGGTAACAGAACCTGGTGAGAGCCCCACAAGTCACCCCATATTGGATTCCCCTAGGTGTCTAGTTTTCAAAAATGCGCTGGTTTGGTAGGCTTCCCTAGGTGCCGGCTGAGCTAGAGGCCAACATATACAGCTAGGCACTTTGCAAAAAACATGTTAAATTTCAATGTAAAAATGTGATGTGCCCATGTTGCATTTCCTGTCGCAAGCATTAGGCCTACCAACGCAAGTGAGGTACCATTTTTATGGGGAGACTTGGGGAAACACAGAATAGCAAAGCAAGTGTTATTGCCCCTTGTCTTTCTCTAAATTTTTTCCTTCCAAATGTAAGACAGTGTGTAAAAAAGACGTATTTTTGAGAAATGGCCTGTAATTCACATGCTAGTATGGGCACCCCACAATTCAGAGATGTGCAAATAACCACTGCTTCAAAACACCTTATCTTATGCCCATTTTGCAAATACAAAGGTTTTCTTGATACCTATTTTTCACTCTTTATATTTCAGCAAATGAATTGGTGTATACCCAGTATAGAATGAAAACCCATTGCAAGGTGCAGCTCATTTATTGGCTCTGGGTACTTAGGGATCTTGATGAACCTATAAGCCCTAAATATCCCCACAACCAGAAGAGTCCAGCAGACGTAATGGTATATTGATTTAAAAAATCTGACTTCGCAGGAAAAAGTTACAGATTAAAACGTGGAGAAAAATGGCTGTTTTTCTTCAGCTCAATTTCAATATTTGTTTATTTCAGCAGTTATTTTCTGTAGGAAAACCTTGTAGGATCTAAACAAATGACCCCTTGCTGAATCCAGAATTTTGTTTACTTTTCAGAAATGTTTAGCTTTCCGGGATCAAGCATTGGTTTCACACCCATTCCTGTCACTTACTGGAAGGAGGCTGAAAGCACAAAAAAATAGTAAAAATGGGATATGTCCCAGTACAATGCCAAAATTGGGTTGAAAATGTGGTTTTCTGATTCAAGTCTGCCTGTTCCTGAAAGTTGGGAAGATGGTGATTTTAACACGGCAAACCCTTTGTTGATGCCATTTTCAGGGGAAAAAACGCAAGCCTTCTTCGGCAGCCCTTTTTTCCCATTTAAAAAAAAAAATGTCATTGTATTTTGGCTAATTTCTTGGCCTCATCCAGGGGAACTCACAAACTTTGGGTACCTTTTAGAATCCCTAGGATGTTGGAAAAAAGGATGCAAATTTGGTGCGGATAGCTTATGTGGACAAAAAGTTATGAAGGCATAGGCGCAAACTACCCCAAATAGCAAAAAAAGGACTCAGCACTGGGCAGGGAAAAGGCCCAGCAGCTAAGGGGTTAAATTAATGTAAAGGTGTGCTGTTAGCAGTTCATAAGTGTTACGCCTCAGCAACATGCCATACCATACTAATAGCATAATATACTATACAATAACATGCCACGACATACCACACCATACTATGCTATACAATATTGGACCAAAACATATCATATTATACTATAACAAACCATGCAATACTGTACAATAACAGGCTGTACCATATCATACTATCCAGTCCATACCTCCTTTTACCTCTCCCCACCCCTGAACCCTCAAGTTACCTTTACCTCCCTTTACCTTGAACCTACCCCAGAGCCCTCAATCACCCTCACCGTTCTTTACCTCTACCCATCCCTGAACCCTACAATCACTTTTCTTAAATACTATAAAAAGTATGTTATTTAAACAAAATGCTTACCTGTGTAGTAAAGTACTGTGTGTAAAGATCCAAATACATATACTACTTACCAGTGTGGTAAATAATGGTGGTAAGGGCTGCTAGATAAAGTCTATTTCCCCTCAGGAAGGACACCAGTGTTTTGGAGGCACAGTTTGTTTTATGCCCGTCAGTAGGTTTGGTGGGCACCTTCACTTCTTTGACAGTGTTCCTCCCTTTCACCCTCACCACACACCCAATACTTTGGGTCTTGCCTGTGAATGTGCATGTGCTGTCACTTGCATTTATTTTACTTAGGGGACTTAGAGCCCTCCCTTTGCTTACCATTGGTTAGCTTCATCATCACTCATTTTCTTGCTTCTCTTTTGTCAGCAAGTGCCAGTTTCACTTCCTGTTCATGTGTTTGTCCCTACCTTGGAGCCTGGCCCAAGGACTGCTTCACTTGCCCAGGGTCCTTCCACTACTTGCCGCTTCCATAGGTATTTTGCTTCCTTTCACTTGCAGCCCATTCCTCCTTCTGCCCTTCGTCATTGTTGCTTTCACTGCTCCACACCTTTTTCCTGTTTTGTTGCTCTTCTAAGCCACTCCTCTCCCATTCTTGCTTGTCCTGTCAACTCCACACCCCCTCCCTCTTCGTTTCTTGCCTCTTTCTATCCCACAAGGAGATCAAAGTGCCCAAAAGCCACACTAGCAGATGTCAAGATGCTATAAAGATGCAAACGGCACTGTGCTCAATGCCTGTCTTTATGCTGGGCCAAAATGGCAAACTTCATCTCAGACGTAAGATAACTAAAAAATTTTTGTGACGGGAGAGACTAATCACATACTAACAAAATGGATCACTGACCTTCATGGCCAGCTCTGGCCACGTCAAAGAAAGTTTTTTTTTGTTTCAGCCACGCTGCAAAGCAGACATGCGACTATACAAAATGGCTGAAAGAAATTGACAAGTCAATAGCTTTCCCATGGGCTAGACCTATTGACTTTGCCAATGCTTGTTTCAACAGGCTACACACTTCCATAAAACAAACTTAATGCTGATACTGCACCATATCTTGTGAGATGTGTGTGAACTTGAGCTCCAAGTTTATACGCCTTAGCCTAGCTAGTACACTAAGATACCTCTGCTAACCAGAACTCCAGTGCTTATGCTCTCTCTACTTACCAAATTTGTCACTATAGTTTATTGACTCCATATTCCATTATCGGACCTCTGCTTATCTTGCTTTACTTTATAGGCTGATATGCTTTCACATTTGTTTAAAAGGCCTGGCTTGCCTTCAGTAAATTGTTTATGTTGCTGGTGCGCACTATGAAGCTTTCTAGCAAGGAAATTAGTAATAAAAGCAAACAAAGATTGGTATACTGAGCATTGATTACTTTTGTCATGAAATTATAGGTTCAGGTGCACAACCATCAACTATCTGCCTTGGTCTTATGTACTTATACAGTGCATCTCTGCCTCTTCTTAACTTCCTAGTAAGAGCAAAATGCAGTAACATTTTGCTTGAAGAAGTCCAATCCATGCAATTGGATTTTTTGGCATTAAACATGGAGTTGAGATAGTAATTACACTGTCTAGACTTAAAGAGGCCAACCTCTAGTTGGGATTAAGCCCTGCTGAACTGAATTTAACCTGTTCCCTAATGTTTTTTTAGAATGTGATGTTATATCTCAGTTGCCATAAATCTGGAGATCTGTCTTATTGGGATTCCGCATTAAGCAGCTTTTCAAAATACAGGAGAAAGAAGTTCCCGAAATAGCTTGTCTCCTTTAGGGGTGTGGCATTTATTAAAATATCTACTTGTCCAGGGGACAGGTTGCTTCTCAAATCTACTTGTCCTGTAAAAAGATCTACTTGTCCCTTTGGTGCCATGTAGTGTGGCGACAAATTATGGCAGCAATCTCATTATGTAAGAGTTCTGATAATAGCCTCTCTGATTATGCCAGGGCTACTACCTTAGTAGGGCTTGAATACTTGCAGTTTCAATCCCTACTGTAGCCATTTCCTTATTTTCCACCTTTCTGCAGATCTGCATACTGGGGCTGGAGGAAGCAGTAAGCAATAGTTCCAGGGCTGAAATGCCTTTGAGTCTGCAAACCTACTAACCTGCATGTTTTAAAGATTTTCACCAGCTTCTCTCGAATATTTTCCCATAATAAGAAAGGTTGGACATTTACTCCTGACAATGGCAGAATTAGAACTTCTTCCAGGGTTGGGAAGAAAGTGGCTGGAGGGAAAATGAACTTGCAAATGCTCAATAGATTTTCAAATGAGCAAATCTACACATCGTATTTACCCATGCTAAAATACAGTTCACAAATATTTTATAGGGGTACGACATATACCATGGGTGCACTTTTGTGACTTTCTTTAAGAATTTGGGGCCACATGTCAGTAGGTTCAGATTTGCGACCCGCAAATTACGAGTCAGACTCGCAATTTGCGAGTCGCAAATCCGAATGTAGGATGGCACCATCGGTGATTCGCAAGGGCTTCGCAAATGCCCACCTCATGAATAATCATGAGGTGGGTCGCAATTTGCGACCCCCTTGCAAATGGCGGCCCTCACAGGGATGGTGGCCTGCTGGAGACAGCAGACCACCATGTCTGTGACTGCTTTTTAATAAAGCTGTTTTTTTTTTTTTTTGTAATGCAGTCCGTTTTCCTTAAAGGAAAACGAGATGCATTACAAAAACGAAAAATGAAACGTTTGTTTCATTTTTTCAGAGCAGGCAGGGTTCCGCAGGACCACTGCCTGCTCTGAAAAAATGGTTACAGTGACATTCACAAAGGGGAAGGGGTCCCATGGGGACCCCTTCCCTTTAGCAAAAGTGTTAGCACCCATTTGAAATGGGTGAAAACTGCGATTGGTTTGCGCCCGCGTTCGCGGTCACAAAACAATCCTACATTGCACTGCGAGTCACAATTAAGAAGGGAACACCCCTTCCTAATTGCGAGTCGCAAACCCGTTTTGCGATTCGGTAACCAGGTTACCGAATGGCAAAACTGGGTTTGTGCATCGCAATGTGCTTTTTGCACGCCGCAAACAGCTAAAGTCGCTGTTTGCGACATGCAAAAAGCTACCTACATGTGGGTCTTGGTCCCTAATTAGGTCTGGTGTTAACAAAACATTTTGTTTTTATTAAACTTCTATTTCTCTCTCTTTTGGCTGGCTTTACTGTGAGCGATCGCATTCTGCTCTTCCACAAGGAGCACATTGGCACACAAAGTAGTTTTGTTCAGTGTCAGGAACTACAGTGGCAATCACTGACGTAACGAAATTGGAGGGTGCCCCTTTGCAAAGAACATGGAGGAGCCCCCTCTCCAGACTCACTCAGGCCAAGTGCTGTGCTGAAGGGGCCCCCAGGAGGGCGGCTGCGGGGCCTTTGTTATGCCACTGGTGGCAACGTGTGCTTTTAGAGTTCAAAAACGTTTTTTTTTTTTTTGCCAGTGTTTGTTAGTGTTGAGGGCCGGATAGCTCCCACAACAATAAAGTGTTACAAAAGCCATGTCAAAACAAGACACGCATTGATGAAACTAAAAGACTTATAAAAATATGTCCGATCAGTTGGCTTTGTCAGTGTTTGTTTATTTTCATGCTTGCCATAATCGTGTTGAAAATGGTTACACTGATTTTCCATTAGAAATATTTTTGGGAAATACTAGCATGCACCAACACATTTTACTAAATGACACTTCATTTGCATCTAATCAGAGAGCATTCTGGGAGCATTATACTTAGCCTCATAGCCTAAACTTTTCAAACGTGTATACACGTTTTTTTTTTTTGTACTGGAACCAACATCAGTAGTGAAGTGTGACCTTAAAACATTTAATTACAGCACTCACCCTAATAATGAAGGATTTCAAATAATGAACCATAAATACAAGTTCGAACAGCATTATCTTTTGGAAACACATTACCTCAACTGCAGAGAGTTCCACTCTCTGTAAACAGGCAGCCAAAGGGTTTGTGTTGCAGAGGGTTGGGCCTACTTGTCCCAAGGACAAAGTAAACATAAAAACTTGTTGCCCTTGACCCCAAACAAGATGTCCCGGGCGTCGGGCAATAGGAATTCCACATCCCTGCTACTTCCATTAGTAACCCATAAGTTTGAGCTGCGATTCCATTCTGCTTCAATAGCCAAGACTGGCTTTGTTTTGATAATGGACATTGGCTTTTACAAAGTTCTCCCTTTGAACCAATGTCACTTTAGTAAAGGCAGCCTATTTAAGTTACTCATAATTGAATCTACCAAGGAAAAATCCTTCATCATGATTTTGAATTGTTTTTATGTGTATGCCTCATTTTTAGATACAGTGTCCCTAACCCCTCTCTCCTATTCCTACCCGGTTGACTTTTTAACTTCCAAGCAAATTGAGACTCACTTTTTTGTCATTATCTAAATTCTTAATATTTTTGATTTGTGTACCCTTTTATTTGTGGATTTGGTATATCTATCCAGGTTTTCTGTGCTGCCTTGATGCTTTTAAAATGGTGGCTCCGGGTTTGTGATAAGTAAAAAATGTAAGCCTTTAATCTCAGTCTAGAAGGAGTTGTATGTACTTTTTGATTGTGGTACTGTAGCGTTTATGGTGCCTAATTTTTTATGGTCGGCGCTGGTGGCACTGGTATTGATGGTGGCCTGGTGAAAAGCATCACACTGGTGTGAGAAAGTAGCCTCTTTCTAGCATGGTTACCCCCATTTTTGGCCTGTTTGTGAGTGTTTGTCAGTGTTTTTTACTGTCTCACTGGGATCCTGCTAGCCAGGACCCCAGTGCTCATAGTTAAAATCCTATTTGGCAGTGTGTTTTGCCGGTCTCGCTAGGATCCTGCTAGCCAGGACCCCAGTGCTCATAGTTTGTGGCCTATGTGTGTTGTCAGTATGCTTAACTGTGTCACTGAAGTTCTTCTAACCAGAACTCCAGTGCTTATGCTCTCTCTCCTTACCAAATTTGTCACTATAGCTTATTGACTCCATATTCCAATTCTGATTGGCACACTGGACCCCCCTTATACGTTTCTAGTATATAGTACCTAGGTACCCAGGGCATTGGGGTTCCAGGAGATCCTTATGGGCTGCAGAATTTCTTTTGCCGCCCATAAGGAGCGCATACAAACCTTTATCAGGACTCCCACTGCAGCCTGAGTGAAATAGTGCACACACTATTTCATAGCTATGCTCACTGCACTAAGGTAACTTATAAGTCCCCTATATATCTGAACTTCATTTACTGAAGGCTAGGTGCAAAGTTACTGTGTGTGAGGGCACCCATGCACTAGCAAGGGTGCCCCCACTTTGTCCAGGGCCAATTCCCCGTACTTCGTGAGTACGGCGATACCATTACACGTGTGCACTACATATATGTCAATACAGATATGTAGCTTCACAGTGGTAACTAGGAATATGGCCATGTGAGGTGTTTAAGATCATGGAATCATCCCCCCATTCCAAATCTGGTATTGGGGGGCCAATCCCATGCACCCTGGGGGCTCCACCATGGACCCCCAGTACTGCCAAACCAGCTCTGTGATGTTTCCTCTGCAGCTCCAGCTGCTGCCACCTCACAGACAGGTTTCTGCACTCCTGGGGACTGAGCAGCTCAATCTCAGGAAGGCAGAACAAGGCATTTCCTTTGGGAGGAGGGTGTAACACCCTCTCCCTTTGAAAGTAGGTGTTACAGGCTTGGGAGTGGTAGCCTCCCAGATCCTCTGGAAATGCTTTGAAGGGCACAGGTGGTGTCCTACTTGCATAAGCCAGTCTACACCGATTCAGGGACCCCCAGTCCCTGCTCTGGCACGAAACTGGACAAAGGAAAGGGGAATGACCACTCCCCGGTTCATCGCCACCCCAGGGGGGGTGCCCAGAGTCCTCCAGAGTGTCCCTGGTGTTAGCCATCTTGGATTCCATGGTGTGGGGACCCTCGGAGACCACTGAGTGGCCAGTGGCAGCAGGAAACATCAGAGACTCCTCCTGATAGGTGCATACCTGGGTAGGTAGCCAATCCCCCTCTCAGGGCTATTTAGGGTCTCTCCTCCGGGTGTTTCCTCAGATTCGGTTTGTAAGATTCGTCCAGGACTCTGCTTCCGCTTCTGACTGGCGGATCAACCGCAGACTGCTGCAGGAACCTCTGTAACTGCAATAAAGTTTCCAGGATGACTCCTGTGACCTGCAACTTCAGCTCCAGCCAGCTTTTGCAAACACCTTCAAAGGTGCACGCTCTGAGGACTGCCTGTCTTCACCCTGCACCAGAAGAACTGAAGGAATCTCCCGTGGAATGACGGAGTCACTTCCTTGCTTCTGCAGGCACCCTTCTGCGGCAACGACCGGTACTCTGGGACTCCTCTCCTGACGACAAGTGTGCTCCCACAGGTGGCGGACCAAAGTGACCCAGACTGTCCAAAGGTTCAGCTGTCCAAATTTGGCGGAGTTAAGAGCTTGCCTCCCCATGCTGCAACAGTACCCCTGTGCACCGCGTCTTCTCAAGCTCCTTGGGCTTCTGTGCACTTCTTCCAATAATCCTTCGTGCACAGCATTGCCAGGTCCCCAGCACTCCATCCTGCGACGCCCAGCTCCCTGAGTTGTTCTCCGGCGGTGTGGGACCTTCCTGTGTAGTGCTATGATAACCGCACTTTGCATCTTCTTTGTCCCCGTGTTCTGAGACTCCCGTGGGTGCTGTCTGGCCTTCTGAGGGCTCTCTGAAGTGCTGAGAGCCCCCTCTGTCTCCTCAGTCCGAGTTGAGATCCCCAGGTCCCTTCTGGGTCCAGGCAGCTCCTTTTTTGACGCAAGCCACATACTTGCTTGAACCCAGGCTTGTTGGCAGAATCCAGTGACGCAAACATCCTGCATCCAACAACTCGACGTGGGACATCACCTGCACCAAGCAGGAACCCACAGCCATCTTCTTTGGTGCTCTTCTGTACTTTTCTTCTAATCGGAGAATCCACTTTTGCACCATCTTCTAGGTTGGCAGGGGCTCCTGTCCATCCTGAACTCTTCTTCGACTTCTGGACTTGGTCTCCTCTATCCACAGGTCTTCAGGCCCAGGAATCCATTGTTTGTTCCTTGCAGTATTGCTTGGTTCCTCCAAAATCTCTTATCACGACTTGTAGTGTGTCCTGAGGAAACTTGCTGTACTTTACTCTTGCTTTCCTGGGCTCTGGGGTGGGGTACTTTACTTACCTTTGGTGTTTTCCTACACTCCCAGTGTCCCTCTATACACTACACAGCCTAGGGGGGAATTTGTGATTCGCATTCCACTGCTTTAGTATATAGTTTGTGTTACCCCTAGGCCCATTGCAACCTATTGTGATTTTCACTGTTTGCACTATTTTATGACTGTTTACTTAGCTGATTTTGGTTACTAGTGTATATTTTGTGTATACTACTTACCTCCTAAGGGTGTACAGCCTATAAGATATTTTTGTCCTTGTGTCACTAAAATAAAGTACCTTTCTTTTTGGTAACACTGAGTATTGTCTTTCTTGTGTGTAAGTACTGTGTGACTACAGTGGTATTGCAAGAGCTTTGCATGTCTCCTAGTTCAGCCTTGGCTGCTCTGCTACAGCTACCCCTAGACAGCCTAAGCTGCTAGACACTGCCTACATTTCACTAATAAGGGATAACTGGACCTGGTATAAGGTGTAAGTACCTCTGGTCCCCACTACAAACCAGGCCAGCCTCCTACAACCGGTGGCATAGGAAGTAAATATCAGTAGTTAACAAGGTACGCACTGGTGGTACTCCACTGATAGGATTGAGTTATAGGGCTTTCAAGGTTACCAATCAAGTTACTACGAATTGCACTGCTGGCGCAGAGGCTGAATGACTTATTAAGGTGTGCACCTAGTGACTGAGATACCACGGTTCGTACTGGTGGTTTTGACAGAGATGATAACGGAGTTACGAAGGCTTGAGCTGTAGTACTGACACTAATAGTGACTGAGATGTAAAACTTACCTTAGTGATATCGGTGCTGATAGTGGCAGAGTTATTTGATTTTTAACTGGTGGGACTGACCACTGCTAGTAAGGCTTGTACTGTTGAACTTGTACTGATGGTGTCTGTATTACTAGATTTGTATACATGGTGCTTAAGACCATATGGTGACTTGCACTGTTGGGCTGGCTCTCACAGGGGCTTAGCTACAGGGCTTGAACTGGTGTAAAGTAAATGATGGTGACTAAGGCCCTCATTAGAACCTTGGCGGTAAAAAGCGCTTACCGCTGTGGCAACAGCCGCCAAAAGACCGTTTGCGGTGGCTACCAGCCATCCGTCATTATATGACCACAGCCGGATTTCCACCACCACAGCCGGATTTCCGCCAGAAGGATGGCGGAAATCCAGCTGTGGCCATGCCGGCGCTAAGGTGACGCTGCCTGCCAGCCGTATTATGAGAAGTAATACGGTCTGGCGGTGTTCGGTTTGCAGACACTCCTGATGGCAGCAGCGCCCCGTCCCGTCTCCTGCCGGAGGACCCCCTGGACACAGGTAAGTGGGTGCTCCGACAGGGGACGGGGGTGTTGTATGTGTGTATATGTATGTGTGTGCGTGCGTGCATGCAGGTGTGTGTTGCCTGTTGTATGTGTGTGCATGTTTGGAGGTGTGAGTGCGTGTATGTTGAGTAGTGTGAATGCGTGTCTGCATGTATGTTTTAAAGTGTGTGCAGATGTGTGTGTGACTGGATGTGTGCATGCTTGGATGAATGTGGGAATGGGTGTGTGTATGGGTGTGTGTGTGAAGGGAGTGGCGTGTATGAAGGGGGGTCTGGAGAGGAAGGGGGGAACCTGAGGAGGTGGAGGGGGCTGGGGAAGACCCCTATCAGTGACAGGAAAGGGATTCCCTGTTTCGTGGCGGTAAGGAAGCCATGAAAACCATGGCTGTAGGCGGGGTCATAATCCCGCAGGCGGTCAAGTGACAGGCGCCGGGATGGAGATTGATGTCTCCAGCCTGGCAGCTGTTACCGCCATGGCAGTCGGTGTGGTACATTTGCCAATGTCATAATATGGAAGAAAGTATCGCCAGCCTGTTGGCGGTACATTCCTCCATATTACCACCGACCGCCGGGGTCGTAATGACCCCCGAAGTTCTTAAGCCTGGTATTGTGACACCAATGGTGACTGAGTTAGCAAGGCTGACACTAGCACTGAAAGTAACTGAGTTACTGATAGTGACTGAGATGTAGCTTACGCCGGTGGGACTGAGCAATGATAGTAAGGCTTGTACTGCTGAGCTTGCTCTGATAGTGATAGTACTGCTAAAGCGTGTGTTTGTGCGATTGCTACCAGCACTGATATTAAAAAAAATAAGTAAAGACTCTACAGTGGTTTCGACAGTGATAGTAACCTAGTTATTCAGCCCTTCATATTTTTGACTGGCACTCATAGGGGCTGAGCTACAAAGGCTTGAACTGGTGGTAACGCCACTGATGGTGATTGAGTTCTTTAACGTTGTGACTCAGACACCAAGGCTTATACTGTGTTCGAACTAGAACAGACGGTAACTGAGTTACTGGTAATGATTGACATGCTGTACCTTACTCTAGTGGTATTGCCACTGGCGGTGCTCACTGGTAGCACTAATCCCACTAATTATGAAAACCTGTAATAACAGAACACGTTTTATTTTAAATCCCTAATTCCTAGGACTTGTTGGCCCTGGTAGCCTATGCCCTTTGATGTTTGCATAGTTTGCTGCTCAGGGACATATAAGGTCGCTTTGATTTATATTTCCAGTTGCATAGCTTCTTTACAGATAAAACGCAAAATCCGGCGTTTCTCCCAAGGGCTGTTAAAACTCCCATAAAATAACACATTCCAGAGCACTATTCTATTTAAGAATTCACCAGGGCCCGACGGCGCACCCGCTGCTCAAAACTTTACCAGTTCTTCTTGACTCTGAAACTATCCCTCTCCAAAAACGTTTACTTTACCAAAACAGCACCTAAATGGAGAGATGGTCCTGGCACGTGCTATTTTATTCCTCACTGTTTTAACGTGAACTATATGTCATTGGAAATAAACAATTCGTCTTGACGTGTTTTATAGTTCAACTGAGAGGCAGAACTCATCTCAATATACATAAAATTATTTTCTCAACCTTTCATAATTTCACTGGGTGTCCTCAGGCATTCAATTTTTTCATGATTAAACAAGGTCTTGGTTGTGTGGAAGGAAACACCAAATTTTAAAGACTGCCAGCCACTAAGCCTCTTGTCTTTGCTACCGTGCTCATCGGTCATATAAGGGAACGTATGTATATGTTGCAAAACAGGCTCAGTCGGGGTCTTTTACAGAGAGATGAAGCGGCCTGTCGCATCTCACACTCTTTGCATTTATATTGGGTCACAAATAACTTGTGTGACATTTGGACCGAATGTGACCTTTGGGGACTTCCTGCGTTGTTCCTTTTTCTTCGTTTAGTACTGCCCGAGATTGGCATAACAATCGGCATATTTCCTCAATGTGCACATCTAATGATGACTCAAATGTTCGCACTTTAATTTCAGCTTACTGCGGTTCAAGGAAGCAGCTCAGTTTGCATCAGTTGGGAAATTTTCGCTGGCTTTTCGTGGGTGAAGAGACCCTGACTCCTCCCGTTAAACCCCTGTACAATACTTCAGCGCTTGAAGAACACACCACCAAATTCCTCTTTTCGTTAGAACTGCTGTTCACTTTGTTGCTGGAAGCATGGCGAGCACGGTGGCTCTCTCGACAGAGTCTTGGTGGTACACGGGGAGCAGCACCTCAGACATTTCTCTATGGGCGAGCAATGCTACAGACAGAGACCCTGGGGTGGTGTCCCCTAAACTGTGCATTGCCGGCGCCGAATTCCAGTACCGCCTCCTGCCGGCCGTCTATGGGATTGTGTGCATCCTGAGCCTCGCGGGGAACCTGGCAGCCGCCTACAGCTGCTTCTCCCAGAGGGCACGTGCTGCCCCTGTAACCATCTTTCTCTACAACGTCATCCTCATCGACATCCTCTTCAGTCTGTCGCTCCCGCTGCAGCTAGACTACCACCGGCGCCAAAATGACTGGATTTTTGGGGAGGCCATGTGCAAGGTCACCAGCGCGCTGTTCTTTGCCAACATGTATGGCTGCACCCTGTTCTTGGCCTGTGTCTGTATTGACCGCTACCTGGCTGTGCTGCACCCGGTCCGCTACTTGACGCTGAAGAAGCCATCTTACCGCGTTGTCCTGTCCCTGGTCATCTGGACGGTGATTGGGGCGGTGGTGACAGCTCTGGGCTCGTCAGGATCTCTGACTAACACCTTCCCTGACGGACGTACGGCCTGCATGGAGAACTTCTCCACCAAGTCCTGGAGCAAGCGGCTGGCAACCATGACCTTCCTCTCCACAGCGGTAGGCTTCTTCCTCCCTTTCGTCACCATCCTCACCTGCTACATTCTCATCTTCAAGAGGATTATCGATTTGGCGGACAGCACTGGTGGTGCCCGTACTTTGAAGAGGAAGTCTCTGCGCACCATCCTGCTGGTCATTGGAGTGCTGACCCTCTGCTTTATGCCCTTTCACTCCATTCAGACTGTCCACACACTGGGCCGTGTGGGTGTCTTCCCGGGGGTGCTGCGGTTCACGTGTGGCGCGCGTAGGGCTGGGATGGCACTAGCCAGCCTCAACAGCTTTCTGGACCCATTGGTATATTACTTCAACAGCGAGAACGTCCAATGGCGGTTTGCATGTCTCAAAAAAGAATCCAACTCAAGTAAATCCAAGTCTACACAGAGCATGATGCTCCAGCCAAGCTCTGGATCCCGGTCATAGGGCACCCCCAGAAGGGCTGGAAGGAGGAAATAAACCAGAGACACCTTCCCCAATACACCAGATTTCAGAGCACCAGGAGAGAGGGAATCAACTGGAGACATCTTACACGAGACAACAGACTCAAGAACACATGGAGAAGAGTCAACAGAAGACATTTATTAGATTCTCCAGAATATCAGGACTCTTGAAAGCAAGGAGAGGATGAGTTAGCTGGAGACACTAGGAGAAAAACAACAGAAGCCAGAACACCTAGAGAAGGCACCTCAAGAGGTAGAGATGTGGTAACACTTACAGAGTGGGAAGGACAGAGGGACACAAATACTGGGACACAGACAAGATGTAATAGACACCAGAAAACTTGGAGGCAATGGAGGGCATCAGGTTACAAACACTAGGACAGCTAGAGTGTGGATGGTGACTGACACCTGGAGAACCAAGAGTGACAGTGGTGGGTACTAGGACATTTGAAAACACCGGCATATAGAACATGACAGACACATGGAGATCAAGGAAAGAGAAAGACTAAAAGTGGAGAACAGTGGATGGAAGTAGAGGGTGATAGGTACAAAGACACATGGAGAGAAGCATTTAAAGGCACGTGGAAAACAAGGAAGACAGTGACCAGTGCAGAGACACTCGGAGAAGTAGAAGAGAGGGTGACGAGCATGGTGATACTTCAGATCAGTGGAGAAAGGTGGTAGACTCTTGAAAACCTGAAAGGAGGACAAATCGAGAGTACCTTGAGAGATCAAGTGAGAGATAGAGAGCGAATGGTATCTAGATACCTGAAGAGAGTGGACAGCTACAAGGAAGTCTAGAGATTGTGAGATATACACCTGGAGAGAGAGTAACAGAAAAGTGGACATCTGGAAGGAGGGCAAAGGACACTGAGGCATCTAGCAAAGAAAGAGATGAGAAGGCGAGAGACGCTGGAAAACTTGGACAAAAGGAGAAATGTGCCTTGTGTGTCATGGACATATCAGAGGACAGCCTCTCTACTACCACAGAGAAATCAAACTCCACTCCGTGCTTCTCACAGTATAATCTGAGAAATCTTTCACCTTTCAGAAAATATTTGAGGATATACCCCTCTCTTCCTGTCGTCTAATTAGTGACTGACCTCCTTAAAGCCCATGGCAAAATTTGGAACATATCCTTCGTGCCCCACAGTGTAAACAGGACTGACCACTTGCCTTCCACAGTGTAAGTAGGATGAACCTCCTCAATCCCACAGAACAAAAGGGACATACTTTCGTTTCCTATGGTGTACTCAACTAACAGTGAAATCAGGGACACATTCCTCGTCTCTTGCAGTGTAATTTGGGACATACTCCAGAACTGGCTCCTCACCACCTCATGGTGAAATCTCGGACTAACCCCTACTTCCCACGATGTGATTAGGAACAAAGCCACTCACTTTCCATTACGAATATACTGCCCACCTTCCTTGTTGTAATAAGGAGTAACTCCTCAATTATAATCCAGTGCACTTTATTGGCATGACAGAGCAGACAGTTATTGTCTGATTTAACAAGGATCATCCATTAAATACTACAACCTCCTTAGGAGTACAGTGTTTTCTTTAGTTTCCAGGCGGTTTTTGAGTCCATATACCACTCACAGTAAATAATCTGATGGCATAGATCAGACCATCTTTGCTGAATCTGATTGATCCCATAAGAGGACGCACAGTTTTTGGTCCTAAAATGTACCCTTTCTCGCTGGGAAGCAAGTTTTTGATTGTCGTTGGAATTGGGACATTGAAGGAAGGGGCCAATTTGGAGGTTATATAGAGTTTTAGAGTTTGGTGGAGTGGGAGCATCTCCGTAGGGTGTTCAGTGGCCCTCGCGTGCAGGAGGAATCCCCTGGTGCACCAGTCTTGATTTTGTTGTTCAGGAATAAGCTCTTGCTTTGGGGATTGTTGCTGAGCAAGCATGCCAAACATGGTGCTGTCGGCAAAACTTCACTCCCTTCAATAGAGGCTCGCATCTCTATGTATGGCGGGCAGGGAAGGCAGTTGCAAGGGCCTTTGTTGATCCGAGGGCCCGAAGGACTACCCCTACTCTAAACGCCCTCATCTCTGTCTATCTCAGTTCACATATTTGGCCGATTCCTTCTTCTTCCCGGGTCTGATTCTCAAAGATTTCTTCCATGAGTAGGTGTGACTTAACTTCAGAAAGGCCAGGCGAACTCCAGAGTAAATCACACCTCCCCACTGTTGGGGCATGGTGTCTCCGGCGTGTGATACCTTTGTGTCGGCCACTCTCGTGGTGCAGCCTGTGCTTCCACGGGCCCTGATCGCCCTGGCCGGGCTTGGTGTGCAGCCTGACAAGGTCACGGGGAAGGGCACCACAAAGGACAGTCGCATCGGAGGCCACCAGAACCTGGTTAAGTAGTTTCACTTCATGACCCTTTCCCAAGCCGGTCAACAGCAAGTGAAAGGTTGATAAGCGGTTAATGGTAGGACATTGGGGCCATAGCCTGTACTTTGTGTTTGTTTGTGTAGGGGTTTTGACCACAGGGAGGTATCTTGCAAGTTTACAGTGTGGCCCCAGTGGCATGTTGTATTCTAGCTAGTGTTAAACTTGTGCTTCTCACAGTAGCAGATGTATCGCTCTTTGATACTTCTAATCCTACTGTGGTTTCCTATGTTAGGCTTCTGTGTGCTGCTGCTCCAGCGTGTTTGTACGACTCGGAGGTATTTTGTTGGTGATATTCTGGAGAGCTTGGTTGTTCTGATACTTTGGGTCACTTTCATTGAGATCACAAAATCATTTAAAGATGTGCTTTTGGATGATACCCATCATATGGAATATTTCTCGTTCTGCTCGAAGTTTCTGTGCCCTAAAATAAGTTTTCTCCAAAGCTAAAGATATACTGTTGGGGTTTAGCTCACTCTGGATGCTCTTGTTTTAAGTTTGGCTAATGGAAGCCAAAGCCCAGTGGAACTCATGAGTGATATGTGGTGTGAAATATGGATTTGCTGGGTTTGCAGTTCAGGGCTTTAAGTGGGCCGGGTCTGCTCGGATCTCACATCCGGTCGTAATTAAAAACGTACATTGGAACGGGTCTCTATCAGGCCCAGTGTTCATGCCCTAAACCTTACTGGCAAAAACTTTGATACATTTCTTAACAATGAGTGTAAAATTTGTTAAGGTAATCCATGTCCACGATTTCGTTTCCGGATATACTTCACGTTTAACCTCTCAGGGAATTCAATATTAAGTAAGCTGTTTCTATGATGTTGTGTTAAATAATTTTTTAGTGTAGCATATCCAGCTTGTATAGTGCGCACTTTGAACTAGATTGACTCCAGATGTTTATAAAGGACCACAATTAAGAGCTCTGGAGTTGAGGCTGAAGGCAGTGCTAGTTTCTCACAATGCCTGTCAGTGGGCAATAAAGGTGTTCATTATATATGGTCAACCAATCCATGGCCTCTGCAGAACACACAGCAATTGTCATGTATTCCAGTTGCAATTCTGATTCTATGCAAATATGTCTGAAGGAAGTATACAATTGTCAAAATATTGACAAGGCAATATAAAAAAACATGCAGTGCTCACAAGTGAGTGGGTGCGTTGTGTGTTTGGAGATTGTGAAGGTGATGTGAGGAAGTGCATTCAGGAGACAACTGAAAGAGGACGCTGAAGAGGAATGAGATGAGGTTTGAAGGTAAGCAAACGTGTGAAGTGGAGCAAACAAGGGCGTACATGTCTAACCAGTGGCGTAGCGTGGGGGGTGCAGGGGGGGCCGGCCGCACCGGGCGCAACATCTGGGTGGGGGCGAGCTCGCACTCGCGAGTGCTAAAATCCATGGGTTAGGGGGCGCAAATTACTTGCCTTGCCCCGGGTGCTGACAACCCACGCTACGCCACTGTGTCTAACAAAGACCACTACCAATTCTACTAGAATCAGTAATGTTTACTTAAGAGCCTCAATTTCAGAATGAAACATTTTTAATATTATTTACAGCAAAATCGTTGTTAGTCACTTATCTTAAACAGCTAGCTACCATTGACAAAGCCAATAGTACTGGTTTGTTTTACGTTTATCTCTGTTGTGGTGTTATATATCAAGATTCAATAACAGAAAACTCAGAGAGCAACCAAAATACTGGAGCTCTGGAGTTGAGGCTGAAGGTAGTGCGAGTTTCTTACAATGCCTGTCAGTGGGCTATAAAGGTGTTCATTATATATGGTCAACCAATCCATGGCCTCTGCAGAACACACAGCAATTGTCATGTATTCCAGTTGCAATTCTGATTCTATGCAAATATGTCTGAAGGAAGTATACAATTGTCAAAATATTGACAAGGCAATATAAAAGAACATGCAGCGCTCACAAGTGAGTGGGTGTGTTTGGAGATTGTGAAGGTGATGTGAGGAAGTGCATTCAGGAGACAGCTGAAAGAGGACGCTGAAGAGGAATGAGATGAGGTTTGAAGGCAAGCAAACGTGTGAAGTGGAGCAAACAAGGGCGTACATGTCTAACAAAGACCACTACCAATTCTACTAGAATCAGTAATGTTTACTTAAGAGCCTCAATTTCAGAATGAAACATTTTTAATATTATTTACAGCAAAATCGTTGTTAGTCACTTATCTTAAACAGCTACTTACCATTGACAAAGCCAATAGTACTGGTTTGTTTTAGGTTTATTTCTGTTGTGGTGTTATATATCAATATTCAATAACAGAAAACTCAGAGAGCAACCAAAATACTGGTCGGGTGGTATGCTATTGGAACCACAGAAATTGGTTACGTTGTTAAGCCATGCCTTTAATTGCACAGGCCACATCTATTTTAAGGAGCCCCCCAGCACACACACACTTTTTCATCCTGATTAAAGCGCTGTTGGAATTGGTTGAGCTACCAACATGCTTTATGAATTGATGACTCCCACAGCATTTGCCCCTTTCATTGGTTTGGCGATGGCAGATAAGAAAGGCAATGCCCACAGAAATCATTCCCTCTGAGCAGTGCATTGCCTGGGCCACAAGGGAAAATGCAACAAGCTACTAATGACTCCACGTGCAGCTTCACAATGATTTATTCCATGGGAACTTGTGTGTAAATGTAAATACCTGAAATTGTTACTCGCAAGAAACCATTTTGTTTAGAAGGTGGGAGATTTAATGACCAGAGAAACAGCAAAAACCCATTCATAACGAGGAATTGTGTGTTTTCAGATAAACAATACCACGCCAAAGTGCTATAAAAAGGAAATGTATGTCTGCTATTATCATCCATCTATGTGCGTAGTCGCCAGGTGGTGTAAACCCTGTGTGGCACCTTCAGACAGGCCTGTTGTTTTTAGACACGGAGTTGTGCGTTACGGGACATGTAGTTTTCTTTGCGTGAGTATTGATAATTGATATTGATATGGCACCAACATATATAGCTGTACATGATGGAGGGTTTTAGCAGCCGATACAATATTTTATGCAACCACTGGGAATTTACATCTTTCATATAAGTTACACTACACAAATGCATTAATATCTCAAAAGCAGATTAAGTGATTTGTGTAGAATAATGTGATTTCCGGTGAAGAACCAAGGCTGTTATTACAACATACTTCCAGAGGCTCCAAAGGCGGAATCTTAGCCCCTAGACCACATCTCCTGATTATTTTTCATCAGTAAAAGTATATGCTCGTAAAGCAGCCTGCAAAATGTTACAGTGCAAAAAACACAGGGCTTGCTGAACATGACATCACCCGTTGTCCAACAAACTGCGCCCTATGCTGCACATCACCCAGGATGCTCTCAGTGCTGTGCCCTTGACCTCTACACCCAGTGTTCCGCTGATGCCCAGCACTGAGTGTTTCCCATATGGACATCATCCTGTACCCCCAGCTTGACTTTGCCTTATGCCCTTACTGCACTTTATGCATGTCTCGCTGTGTCATCTGCTGCATATGATTATGCAGAATGTTGATCAGTTTGTATTGAAACATTTATGCTCATTTGTTGGTGCACTTAAGTGTCCGTGAATTTGTTAAACCATGTGCATGGTTGCCACTTGGTGTCTTTATGAAAATGGATGTTTATATGTGTGTTGGTCTGTGTGCCCATGTACCCATTTTTTGTGTGCATGTATTATAACAAAAAAGCCAAACTTACTGACTTTGTCAATACTCCCATAACGAAATATGGGGAGATGATGTCAGCGAGTTTCCTTATTTATTTTATCAGTGCCTTGGCACTTCAACAGGAGCATGCCCTATAAAAACTCCCTGTATCCCGTCCTTTCAAGAAGTAACTAGAAAGCGAACAATGGTTCCTTTAATCCATTTAACATACATCGGCCTAGTACAGAAAAATATCAGACATTTTAAGACTTTTTAGATGCCATGGAACAGATATGAAGCATTCACAAATGAGGACAAGGTAGCTCAATATTTGAGGCACGTCATCGGGAGCGGCTCCTTTAAGGGCAAAGCGGCGGGGCAAGGGCAGAACAACATATAGAAATAAAAGAAAGAAACTTACCTCCGCCGCTGCAGCCGCCTTACCTCTCTTCTGGCTCCCGCTCCATTTGCTGCAGGCACAGGCTCCCAGCTTGCCCTGCGACCAATCCTAACTCTGCTCTTGCAATGGCGATTTGGGAATAATGTCAAAAAGTGCGCAGTGCAAAGGGTGATGAACACACAGAAGGAATAGGAAATTAAAACATATGAGTAGCCGGGACTGGTGGCTTAGAGTTCCAATAGGTGCACTGTAGGGGCCTGTGTTTGACCTCATGGTCACAGGTTCAAATCCCTACAGGTTCAATTAGCCTTTCATCCTTTTCTGAGGTCGATAAAATGAGTACTATTGAGTTGGGTAATAAATATAGGTTATTCAGCTCCAAGATGCCCACGGGTGAACGTGCTCTTTACAAATGCACATGTTATGTTATATGGCTAGAAAGCAACGTTTTGGTTTGTAGTCAAAACAAACAGTAAATTAATCAATTCATATGGGACACTGTCGACAGGTTTGATCCAACAAAACACAAGGGTCATTTCCAGAACATGAGTTTGAAAAGGAGGTCTGAGGCGAACATGAAATGGGTGGGCTATAGGAATCAAATCAGTGTGTTAAAAGGCCGGATTCAATGACAAGAATGGGTGAGGAACCACAGAGAAGGCATTAGGACGGTCAGTTGCCAAGGATCGTCCAGCCAGTTATAGATGCCATTTGACCTTTCCCCCATGAACCTGAATTGATACACTCATTGCCTGAATTGTTATCTGATGTAATTGGTTACAAGACTTCAATTTCTGGACATATAGGCTGCTGTCTTGGGCCCCATTTATAGTTTGGCCTCACTGTCCTTGTTTGCATTTCGGCGCACCCTTAACTGGGCGCACTGGGCAGAGCGAGACAGCGCGCCTGTTTACAAGAAATGCACAGTTCACAGTGTCGGGTAAATTCATGACTACAATGTGAACAGCCCTACTGAAAAGCGGACCTGCTATTC
Source organism: Pleurodeles waltl (assembly GCF_031143425.1). Taxonomy (NCBI): domain Eukaryota; kingdom Metazoa; phylum Chordata; class Amphibia; order Caudata; family Salamandridae; genus Pleurodeles; species Pleurodeles waltl. Next base: position 599,416,511 of record NC_090446.1, on the reverse strand, counting down.
GAAGAAATTGTATGCCTTCCTAACAAGGCATCCCAGCCTCATTTTGGAAGAGAAGCAGGATTTCCATTGCAAATGGATGCAATGTGTGACTGCACCAACCTGCATTAGGATGCCTGGTGGGACCCTGACTGCCCTGTGTCTCCCCTCAAAAACAGCCTCATTGGGCAAATGTTTGTACACCACCCTATACATGCACCTCGTGACAGCTTTTTTGCCCCTGTATCTACATCTGCACATTGGAGCTGGTGCAAAGCAGCCGCTGCCCGTCCTTTAGGGCGGAGGGGCCACCCCCCCCCAACCTTTTGCCCCTCATGAAGAGTGCCTGTCAGGCTGAGCAAAGGTCAGCCTGACAGGCTCTCTCCATGTTCAGCTCAGGCAGCCAGGAGCAGACATGCGCGATTTGCGCAGACTCCTGGCTGCCTGAGCTGAACTTTGCTGGGCTGAGGAGGTCACAGCTCCTATGGGCGTGACCTCCTCGGCTCAGCAAAGGCGCCTCAAGGCCCTCCCCTGGGTGACAAGGGGAAGCGTCACCCATTGACTTTGACCTGGGTGCTTCAGGTTTAAGCCCTGAAGCGCCCAGGGCGAGTGTCAATCAGTGACACCTTGTCACAGAGTGGGGAGGGGTCAGCAGTCTCACTGACCCCATCACACTCTGTGACGAAGTTGGGGCTGCTGTCTTCCCTCATTGGCTGACCTAAGGTCAGCCAGTGAGGGAAGACATCAGTCCCAACACTCCTGGGACCTCCGAGGCTGAAGGTAAGTGTGTGTGTGTTTTTTAAATGAATGTTCGGTGTGTGCGTGTATGTTTGAATGTTGATGAGTGTTGTGAATGGATGTGCGTGCATGTGTGAATGAATGAGTGTGAGTGTGCTGCCCGTCCCCCTCCATCCTAAAGTTACCGGCCGCCACTGGTGCAAAGGTTCCTTGATTTCCATTGGTCTACACCCCCAGGCCGATGCGAGGATGCACCACACAATATGTGCACCTGCACAAACTATATTACAGAAGGGACTGCACAAATATATTCGTTTCACCACCTTGCCACATGTTCAAAACCCAGCAGGTCCACTTAGCCTTTTCCTTTCACCCTCCCAAGGTCCATAATATAAGTACCACTGAGTAGCACAGCAATAAACACCTCTTACAAAGTGCTAAGATACCCCAAATGGTGAACATGCACCTTACAATTAAAGGTGTTATGTTATGCCAGAGGGCGCCAAAGACAACAGCAAATGCCCGATGTGATCCCGGGGCACAAAATAGCCCTAGATGTACAGTTTTAGCCTATGTGCTGTAGCAAAAATAGTCGCATATCAGGCCGTGCGCCTATTTTTATGCATTTGCAGTGGTAAAAGTGCATGCATATAACTTGGAAATTCTCCCTCTTACTGCATAAACTGCAGACAGCAAAGCTAAGGAACAGAGAGAGGCAATCACTGCTCACTGTTTCTGTTGCTGAACCAGCTCTGAAAAATTCCGAGTTTTCTGTATGAGATTTAAACAGTACAAACACATAGAAAAGGCGTTCTGCTGAGCCAGCACAACTGTTCCTGCTAAGATGCATGTGGTATGTGGTAACTGTTGTATAATATAATATAATAGTGACTGCTGCCTGTGGTGATCACTGCACAGTAATGGCTCTTTGGGTGGTATCGCCGAAATTGTGCAGCAGGTCGATACGATAACAAAGGCACACTGTTATGTTATGATGCAAAATTGGTAAATATGACAGTTGTGGAACAGCACAAATAGGAGGAATAAAGCCCACTATAGAGGGATGGGGTAACTTTTAAGTAATGCTGGTGGTGGCATGATTATTGCACAGAGGATGGTGATTGGCTGATTACTGCACACTACATGCACTCTTTGGGATTACTGCACTATAATTACTGCTGTACTCCCAGTTCCACCCATGATGCATTGATTCTGAGAAACAGTTACCACACATTATGTAATCCTACTATATATTGCACAACAAGCACATGCTCACACAGTGCTGTACCGCTTTTCTTGCTGATTACCTGCACGTAAGCATTAGCAACTTCCACATCCTCACTGTATTTGCAATCTGTGGGCTACCAAGTGACTCAGAGGCGCATGCAGCGCTTAATATGTAAATAAATAAGTGTCAGGGCCCTCACCAGGAGGCCATTTCAGCTTGCACCACATATTGCCCCTGCAAGTACTGCCAATGACACTACCAATACAACTACTAAGCCTCATTCTCCTCCAAGTTAGGTCCAGGCGGAGCTCATGGAGTTCTACTCCCTGGAATTCAACAATTTATTAAAAACTCTGTGGAATTCTGCATAGTTCCCCGTGCTGTGTAGTGCCGCCTGGTTACCACTCTGGCATATGCGCCCGAACTCAGAAACGTTCAGCAGGGTCAGGCGCGCTTCCGATCTCGGGCGCAAGTCTCCACCAGTACACTTCCTTTCACTAACTGCCCCCCTTCACAAGCTTGCTATGGAGGGCCAAGCACACCACAGTCTTGCACCAGCCTTGCAATCGCTTCCTCTGCACTTACACACAGCCTCAGATGGCCCTTTCTTGAGGGCCCAGCACTAGTCAGAAGCAAATCAGCTCATCACCAGCAGCCTAAGTTTTCACAAAATGCTTTGCTTGCTACTGGGCTCTAAGGCACTCTCTTAGGCCACACACATCTGGCGGGTTACACTCAGCAGCTGATGCTCCCCTGGTCTCCAGCTCTCTGTGCTGGCCTCAGCACTATAACTCATAACACCACTTCCTTTCCCAGGGACCCTAGGGAGACAGGTTATTTTCCAGTGAAGCTCTGATTGCACGTTTCCTTTTTTATGAGCATAGACCCCCCACCCCTCATATGCAACTACTTGCCATGCCCAATGCCGGCCCCCATGTGCACACAGAAGAGAAAGTGAAACAAGGCCGGCCTTACCTGCCTCAAGTCAAATGCTGTCTGGCCCCAGGGTCCCGTTGCCAGTGGCCTAGCTCTCTGCCTCCCTCTACTCCCAGGCTGCTGAGGACAGTGGAAGGTGGGAGGCCTGGAGCTGGCACGCAGTGCAGACCCTCAGCAGCAGCTCCATGCCGACGTGGCAGCCGGACAGAATAACGTGCAGCCCAGGTATGGGCCACATGCCGCACGTGCATATTGTCTGCATTTGCACTGTGTGGCCCATAACTGAGCTGAAGACTAGTTATGGGCCACGCAGTGCAAGCACAGACAACCTGAGCTTTCGCTGTGTGGCCCATAACACTAGTTGAGTGAGCTCCGCTCTGGGGCTAGCAGATTTTTTGGCCAAACTCCGAGTGCCAAAAACATCACTGGCTCCACCAAGGGAGCAGAACTCACCACCCACCCTTACACCAAGTGTCACAATTCTGACTATTCCAGGCCCCCAAAGCTATAAAAATGCCTTGGGGGGCTGGTATTAGTCATTTTAAGGTATATTGAATTAACAAACAGCTGTTGTTGTGCTAGTCTCTAAATTAGACAAAGTGTGCCACCATGTAGTAGAGTATCATAAGAGCCAGTGTTGACAATTAAGTGCCGGGCACTGGAATCCAGTGGCTCAAATTAAACACTAGGTGCAGGAGAAGTTCATGCATTCTGCAGTCATACTAGAAAGTGTTGCAGTCAATTACAAACATTCTGCCTCCCTAAAGCCAACATACCTGTTATCATACCCTCACAACCTCCAACATATACCATTATCAACTCTCACTAGCCTGCTCCCTTCTTAAAGCCATATAAAATTAAATGCACAGAGCATTTTTACTTACTTAGTCATTTATTTAGTGCTTTGTGGTTTATCACTCCCAGGGCCTGGTTACGAGTCAGATTGTAAATGTTATTTCTGATGGATACTTTTGCCTTCTGATTCCCCACTTGTAGAACAAGGCCCAGGCATCAGACTGGATCTGGAAAATGTTAAAAATACAATTGCACTGGTAGAGGGCGCTGGATTTAGTTGGCACCAGAAGTGACATCATGCGACACCTGCTTGGCCGTAAAGCACCCGTCTTGGCACATCAAAGTCAGTTCCCTATTCTTCTCGCCTTGCACATGGAACCAGAGCTTCGAACGCTGAGGAAATTCCTCACACAAAAATGTTTACTAACAGCAGTATCATGTCTTTCCCCCCAAAAAATCAGGTTTTAAACCTGTAAGTATTGTGAGTGACAAATGTCCCACTCAGACTGTTTGTGGTGTCTGGGGTCTGGCCATGATTCCAAGGCACGATCCTTATGTCTCAGCATGAATCCCAAGGCTATCATGGAGAGGGAGGCAAAGCTCTTTTTGGCCACGGTGAAGGATGACCGCTGGCATTGAAAGCATTCTCCTTTGTTCTTGTTTTTCATCCGCCAAGAGGTGGAAGCACCACGAGAAAGCAAAGAAACACATACACAGAAAGTCTCCCAGATGCTCTGTGACTGCCACAGAACCAACTGGAGTCGGTTGAGATGCTACCAGAGGATCCTCTGTGCAGCCTTGCTCCTCCTTCAAGCCCAGCTCTTGATAGACCTCTGCAATTCCATAAAATTTCCAGCTCCGGACTCGGATCCGGGGTGTTCCCCGATGCCATGTATAGCATCTTTGCCTACTGAGCACCTTTGGGCACATCGGCACCACCATGGCTTCGGCTGTTCTTGCTCTTCCAAATGGCATTGGGCCTTTAGATTTGATGCTGATGCGTCCTGCTTCTGTTTCCGGGCGAAACAGCTGACTCTGTGGGTGGTGCAACCTCCACCCCTGCCACCACCTCCACCACTTCCACAGGCACCACCTCCACTTATGGAGCCACTGGCGCTGCAGACCAACGTCGATCCTAGAATCCATTCTGACAGAGATGCCCAATGCTTGCTTGAAGAGGAGTCTTATAGGACACACCTCCATTATCTTTGGCACAGAGTGCTTTGTGCCATATCATTAAATCTGGGCTTAACAAAGCTGACTTCATAACCTGTGCCCAGGGGACTTCCATTTCCATCCATCGCCATGCTTGGCTCCGCACGTCCAACTTCTCTTCAGATGTCCATTCCAATCTGATGGTCCTTCTCTTTGACAAGGTATGCCTCTTCAGTGATAAGGCAGATTCTGTGCTGAAGAGATTTAAGACTTTGAAAGCCACTGCGCTCTCACTTGGTCTTCAACTTCTGCCACCATCCAAGGACCTACAGTCATTTCGCTGCTTTTTAGTTTTGGCAGCAGTCCCTCCTTTTATCCCAGACAGTAATAGACACATTAGCAGCAACCTAACCCCTTCCTTAGCCAGTACAGGGGCTGATCCAGAGGACGGGAAAGTGGATTCACATTGCAAGCTTCCTCTCTATCCTACTGCTCCTCCCCAGTGCCTGCAGTAAAGCAAGTCTAGTTTGTTTCTCCAACCGCACACCTCTCCTCCTCCCTCTTCCCCAACTCTCAATCATTCGAACATTTTGGAAGTAGCAGCCCTCCTTCTGAAAGGGGTTGTGAAGTTGGTGCCAGATGCAGAAATAGATAAAGGTTGTGATGCATGCAACTTCCTGGTGCCCAAGAAGGACAATGGTTTGCATTACATTCTAGACTTCAGGGGCTTGAACTTCTTCTGCAGCAAGGGGAAATTCAGGATGCTGACCCAAGGATGCGTACCTCCATATTCCTATCCTGTGGTCCCATCAGAGATACCTGTGGTTTGTGGTGGCTTCTAAAAACTATCAGTTTGCAGTACTATCATTTGGTTTGACATCAGTACTTAGAGTATTCATAAAGGTGATGACGGTGGTTGCTGCTCATCTCTGCCTGTCAGATGTTCCAATTTTCCTGTACCTGGACAACTGGCTCATCAAAGCCAGCTCGCTGGAGATAGTGCTGTATCATCTGCAGTTGACCTGGGTTTTTCGGTCAAGGACCCCAAATCTCAATTGTGGCCCTCCCAGTGACTCCAGTTCATAAGGTCGTTACTGGACACTACATTTCACCTTGCCTTTCCTCCTCCACAGATAATCACAGACATACAGGAGATTATTCTGTTATTTGAACCAGGTGCGAGGGAGCCTGTCCTGAGAGTCTTCCAATTCCTAGGTCCGCTGGCTTCCTGCATTCTCCTGATCACACACATACATTGGCATATGAGGGCCCTGCAGTGGTGCCTACTCAGACAGCAGCTCCAGTATGGGGGAGTTCTATTGGACTACATCACGCTCTCTCCCAGCACTCTGGCAATCACCTGGTTGGGTCTCTAAATGTCAGAGCTGGTGTTATCTTGCCAGTCACAAGTGGCGTCTTTTACCTAAGGTAGTGCAGAATATCTTAGCCCAGTGGGCACACCTCAGACTTATTCACCTCCTCGGAAAATGCTAAATGCTAGCAGTTCTGCACCCTCCAGTATCCATTGAGTGGAGCCTTGGAGAACGTGTTTCAGTTGAAGTGGAACTTTCAGCTCCATTATGCAGTTCCTCTCCATACTCTAAGTTCCTCAGGTTCTGAGGAAGATTCACCAAGACCTGGCCCAAACCATTCTCATCGCTCATATTGGCAGATAAGGGTGTGGTATGCAGACCACTTGTGCTTCCCAACTTGTCCTCCTCTCTGCCTGCCAGTCAGGCTTGATTTTCTTTCCCAGTTGGGGAAATGATTTTGCACCCACACTCTCTGAGGCCTCCACATACATGCTTAGAGATTGAGCAGGAACAACCAAGCTTCTTTTAACTGCTATCAGAGGTGGTTGATGTCATTTTATCTGTGTGTTGCCACTCCACTAAACAAGCCTATTCCAGCAGATGGGGCAACGTTGTTATATGGTGTGCAGACAATAGTGTGGATCTTTTGCAGGCCAGGTTATCCCAAGTGCTTCAGTGTGTTTGTTCCCTGGTTCTGAGGGGAGTGTGCTGATGGCTCTGTAAAGGGGTATGTAGCTGCCTTACCTGCATACCTCTCCCTGCTGGATTAGCCATCTTTGTTTAAGTCCCCTGTTATAATACATTTTCTTAAAGGCTTGACTAGCCTTTTTCCTCCCACTCCATTTGTATTTCCTCAATGGGAATTGAATTTGGTTCTCACGTTCTTAATTGGGACTCAGTTTGAGCCCTTGCATAGTTGTATCCATTGCATTTTAACCCTCAAAACAGTATTTTGGTTGCCATCACATCTACTAGAAGGTTTACTGAGTTACAAGCCCTTTCCTGTCATCCTCCATTTACTACCTACTTTCCAGGCAAGTTGGTGTTGCGAACGAGGACTGCTTTCCACCCTGAAGTGGTCAATCTCTTACACACTGCCTAATCGCCCTTCCAACTTTCTACCCCTCCCCTCATCCAACGAAGGAGGAGGAACAGTTGCATCATGTGGACACTAGGCCGGTGGTTAATTACTACCTGGACCGAACTGAGGAATACCGGAAAGATGACCAGCTCATCATAGGCTACTGTGGAGCCAAAAAAGGGAATTAGGGTCAGAAGAGGACTCTATCCTTCCGGATCTTCTTATACTAAAAGACTTGTTACACTTTAGCCAAGAAGAAGCCACCTTAAGGGATCAGGGCCCATTCCATCAGGGTAAGTCCACAACTTCTGCACTAGCTCGGGGTGTCCCAATTGTAGAAATCTGTAGCAGGCTGGTGTGGGCTTTCTTGTATACCTTTGCTTATCATTACTGCCTTGTTGCAGAGGTGCGCAAGGATGCACACTTCGCTGGATCCGTTTGGAAGGATTTCTTGGTTTAAATCATCCATCAACCCTCCTCATGGGCAATGTATTGCTGTGAAATATGTTCTATAAGGGAGGAATCTGCAGGTAGAAGTATCCATCAGAAGAAAAAGTTACCTAACTGCAATTACAAACTTTCTGGTGGATACTGTTCCTGCAGATTCCTTACCAACTCGCCCGCCTCTCCATTTAATGGATGTGTGATATGGAAAGATAATAAGATCCCAGTTACAATTTTATTGGTATTGCAATGTTTTATTGATCTTAATCCCCCCCTTGCATTGGAATAAATTAATGGAAACTAATGTGGATGTGCTAGAGCGGGTGCTTTTTGGCCTCAGAAGTGTCGACTGGCATCACTTCTGGTGTTGACTGAGCCCAGCGCCATCTACCCATGACATAGTATCTTTTGAAGTTTTCCGGATGCAATCTAACACCTGGGGGATGTTCTACAGGTGCGGAATCTGCAGGTGGATTGAGCATCCAAAAGATTGTTACCACAGGTAAGTAACTGTTTTGTTATGTCCATAGCTAACACCTTACCTAGGGTAATGGTATTTATTTGGTGGAGTAAGGACCCCTTGAGCTTCATTCAACTTAAAAAAAATATTAGTGGGGTTACTGGCAAGGCCTGCCACAACTACAATCCCCACTACCATTGGGGTTTGTGATAAGTGGGGCAGTGATGTAGTCAGGGCTATGCAGAATAATTTGATGGGTACAGTACAACAAATTAGTGTCACCTGGCACTGGTAGAGAGGTTGCTTGGGGTGTGAAAGGACTTGCCGGTGAACTATGACTAGTCTGCCATTTAGTGAAAGATGAGCAGGTTAGAGGTAATGCGTTGGTTCATCTTGGCGGTGAACATCACCATTCTATGGCTATAGGTTTATTGTCTTTTCATGGCTACGGAGATTGCTTCTTTGTTGATTTCCTACATCTGCTGCAGCACCAGCCTTACCTGAAGTTTCACTGCACCCGTCCCAAACACTGTAAGGCCACTGTCTGACCTCCCTCGAGAAAAGTTAGATGGGTTGCATCCATTGCCATTTACTTCATGGAGCGAGATACTCCAGGAATGGGCTGGTGATGGAACGTGAAGAGCGATGACCAGACTGTTTCCACCAGTGGTGCCTTGAGTATCATTAAATTGCTAGGCTGCAAGTGCAGTCACATTGCTCAAGTTCACAGTTAATTTTTCTCATCAGCCACCCACAGGTTGGCGTCAGCTTATAGATGCGCCCTTTATTCTGCTGGCACATAGATGGCTGGCATTGGAGATCAAAAGGACAGGAAGAGGTTCTCATTCTTTTTTTTTTTTGCTTTTGTCACCAGGAAGAAGAGGGTGTAGGTGTGTTACCTGCTGTGCAGAGTGGAATTTAATTAGCTATTGCTATTGAAAAAGAAAACAGGCACTTTAGAAAGTTCATAACAGTCTAACACATGTTTAATGCAAATATAGCCAGAAAATATAAAAAATATTGTAATTACAGGTTGCCATATGAATGGATCAGAGCTTTGCTGCCTGGTCATTTGGAGCATGTACTACTAAATTCCCTATAATTCAGTACCACTTTTATACACTCCTTCTCAATGCAATTGAGTAAAGTTAAAAGCAGGTATTATCACTGATTGACACTAAGGAGCAGGTGCTGGGCACTTCTCATGGAAAGAACACAAGAAGACCTTGAAGCAGTTACTGTAAGATGGAGTAAAACAAAATGGCTGCTTCACCAAATCTGCAGATCTTGCTTCATTGTGCCGACTTCAGAATGAGGCTGAGCTTACAAGAATAGTTAGGCTGAACGTCCATTGTACACTCAGGATAACAAAAAGGCAGTGCATCCAACATTTGTGTAAATGTGAAATATAACTAAGGCTTTAGTGTGCTTTAAGCAGGTATAAAATACAAATTTGCATTTGTTAATATAAACAGAAAGATATGTAAACATTTTAGGTTCTCAAAAGCATCTGGGTAAGAGGAACTAGCTGTAGTATTTAGATGGATTTTGCAGACAAACCTCTGTTAAGTCTTGTCACTCCAGAGAGTTCCATGAAGGATAAAGTATTTGAAAGAAGAGCAGGTGCTGTGAGTTTCGATTTGTCTTTATTGGTAGAGAAGATAATCAGGGTCATCAGCATCCCCTCTCTCCAAACCCCAAAAGCCCAACCATCCCTCAGCATTCCATACTTAGCTGGGTCACACATTCCCGTAATAGCACACTACCTTCAAACAGTCTCCTTTTACAGGCCACCCCATAATATAACACTCCTCCCCAATACAAATAACGAAAACCCATTGCTCAAAAGAACAAGAACTAAGGGGCATATTTATACTTTTTGATGCAAAACTGCACTAATGCAGTTTTGCATCAAAATGTTTAGTATCACCGGCTTGCACCATTCATGAACGCCAGCCGAGCACCATATTTATTGAATGGCGCAAGCTGGTGGAAAGGGTGGGCTAGCATAGAAAAATGACGTTAGCCAGGTGGGGGTGGCGCTATGGGAGAAGGGTGTTTTGCACCAAAAAATGACGTTAGGCTGGTTAGAGGCAAAAAAATGCCTCTAACCAGCCTAATGTCATTTTCTGATGCAAAACCATCCATACCACATGACTCTTGTCTTAGAAAAGACAGGAGTCATGCCTACCACCCCAATGGCCAGCACAGGGGACCAGTGTCCCTTGGGCATGGCACTGCACCCTGTGACTTGCAGGGGGCCTCAAGTTGGGCCCCCAATGGCATTTTAATGAAAAAAAAAATACTTACCTCTACTTACCCTATTTACCTGGGATGGGGCCCTCCATCCTCCGGTGCCCCTCTGATGTGTGTAGGGGTGTTCCTGGGGCTTGAGTAGGGCACCTGTGGATGTGTGTGGATGATGTTTTACCATGGATATTGGTCCACGGGTCCTCTAACGCCTGGTCTGACCCTGGCATTAAATAGAGGTGCAAAGCAAGCTTTGCACCATTATTTAGCCCCTCCTCTCACCTGTGTGTCATTTTAGCACGGGGTCGTAATTATGGGGCCATGGGGTTAGCACCGTTTCTTAGATGGCAATGCCTACCTTCCATCTCATTGCCACAAGGTAGGTTCATGCATCTAAAAATTTTTGCAAACTCCAATATTTTCACATTAGATGTGTCTAACATCAAAATATAAATATGGAGCTAGTTTTGTGCTGAATTTGAGTTAAAAAAATTACGCAAATTTGGCGCAAATGGAGTACAAATATGCCCCTCAGTCCTTCAGTCATCCTAGAGATATCATTGCGCATCTTGCAGCCTTCGCAACCATTGAAAAATTCAACACTCAACTGTGCTGTTCCAGGCAAGTTGATCTCTTAGTCATTCCGAATAAGTGGCAAACCTTAAGCATCTAGCACTCATCCATTCTTCTCACCAATCACTTTGCACACACTTGTCACACTTCACAACTCCATTCTCAAGAGTGACCGCATTTCTGTCCACCTTTGATTGGTATCTTAAGACTTAAAAACAGACTGTGGCATGTAGCTAAATGGAAGGGGCAGTGGATGATGACCTGACCACTCCTCCTCTCAATGCACCTGTGACAGTCATCAGGCCTACACACATTTCACCCAGACGCTTCAATAATATTTTTTTGTGTGCTTTTACAAGAGCATCTATACCTAGAAGCCTGGTATTTAACTCAATGCCATAAAGGGATATGAAAGTGTCCACTCGTGGTTCTGGACCACCTCTTTGGGTGAATCTATCCATGAGTCTATTATTAAGGGAGAATTCCAAGCAATTCTTCACCCCTTTCAACTAACCAATTAGCTTGTGGACAGTATTAATGAATTTTTAATTGCTGTAAGTGTAGCTTATGATGATGGTCAGCCTTGCTGAAGTATTTTAGGAAAGCATTTCTAAAATGTTCCACAAAGTAGCTACAAAGCTAATTACATTTCCACTTTACAAATTGTATGCACTGATCAGTACTTAATATTTGAGGCAGCATTGCCTCAACAAATACACGTTTGAGGAAATTAAAAAAATTCCTATGGTTATCTCAACTATGTATCTAATCGCTATCCTCTTAGAAAGACTTTCCGCTTGTGTAAACCTCAACGCTTTAAAACCTCGACAGGATCAATTACATACAATATATATTTAAACAGAACTGTAGCAGGATGCAGTGGCAGTTGTGAAGCACACTCACCGTGGCCCTGTAGCTCTTTAAGTGCTGTTTTTTACTACTTGTTACACACCACTACCCATGCCTGACCACCAGCACATTTGCCTGATTCTTGTCCTCAATGCTGCTCATGAGCAGCAGGATTCAACAGTCTGCTCAAGTCAACTTAAGGCACAACTTAGAACCCGTTGACCAGTTTCCCTTAGACAAGAAACAATTCTGCTTTTTGTGATCTCAAAATACTGAACCATTGTGGGCCCCACACCAACCTTCCTGATGAATATTAACTTAACAGGGCACAATTTGTGACTCACTGCACTGAACTAAATCATAGGGGTGGTGATCTGCAGGGGTCAGCAGACTACTATCACTGTAATTGCTTTTCAAAATTAAAAACTTTTTTTTAAGCAGCCCGATTTCCTAAAAGGAAAGGAGGCTGCTTTTAAAAACTAAAGGAGTTATTACAACTTTGGAGGAGGTGTTAATCCATCCCAAAAGTGACGGATATACCACCAGCCGTATTACGAGTTCCATAGGATAAAATGGACTCGTAATACGGCTGGTGGTATATCAGTCACTTTACCGTCACTTTTGGGACGGATTAACACCTCCTCCAAAGTTGTAATAACCCCCTAAGTTTTTAATTTTGAATACTTTTGGTGATAGTTGGTAGTGGTCACATGGACCACTGTCTACTCTAGTCCCTTTAAAGCAGCCACCCCCATTTACAAAGGGGAGAGGTCCAAAACCGACCCCTTCTCTTTTGTGAATGAGTTACCATCACAACTTTGAAGTCAGTAACTTATCAACGGTTTGTGAATGGAATTCCAGGGGCTAACTAACTATTGATACATAGGGTATTTCATTACAGTTTGGAAGGGACACTCCCAACATGCCTCATCCAAATTAGGATTAGGTTTCCATTTATAAACCCATTTTAGAAACCTGTAAAACTTTACAGATACCTGTAATGGGTTTACCACAATCCAGATAACTTTCTCGGAAGCACAAACCACCTTATATGGCAAATTGTTTTTTTTTCGACCTCTGAGTTTTAATACATCTGGCCCTAAATAACTACTTCTATCTACTCCTTTCTGACATCTTACTCTTACAGTCGGAGGAGGGTAAGAGCAATGTGCAGCTTTCAGCACCATTGCAAAAGCAAATTGTCTTTCATGCGTAACTGAGGGTAATCCTCAGACCGCTGAGTCTCAGCCTTTAATAATCAAGACTTGCGTTGAAAGCTTGTTATCGGTTGTGATCACAAAAGGCATCCAGCACACAAAGAACCTGAAATTTTGTAAAACCATGCAACACATAAGCACTTCTGTGTTTATAACTAACTAATTCACCTTCGTAACCAAGAGCACTCATGAAGCAAATGTGATCAATATCTCATGTCCGTCCATCACCTGACAGAGAATCACCATTAAACATACACACTCAGGCACAGGGTCTTTTTCATTACCACAAACTAACCCTAGGTGGGCTGTGAGGAAGTAGCCTTTTTGATTACACTGAAAGCCTGACATCAATCTACTCATCAGACAAAATATGTCTTTGTCATCAATTTGCAGTGGTTCGCCGTTCTACCAAAACCTTCCAAAAACTGTAATAATTCATTGTGAATCCCAAGAATTACCTTAGCTGCTCCTTAGCCACACTAATATCTCCTGGGCTGAGATCTACAGCTGCTCAGGCTTGCAGGCTGGGGTCGCCCCCTCTTCTGCAAGCGCATGCAACTGCTCGTCCAATAATTTTAGTTTATCCTGCCAGTCCATCCATAAGAAGTGGGTATCGGGAATAGCAGCTTGGTGTATTTGCATGAGGTGTTTTGGTATGTTTTTAGTCTTCAAGTCACCCTGCTATGTGTAGAAGAACTCAGGGGCGGCTCCTCCATTAGGACCAAGGAGCATTGCCCCCCCTGTGACCGGATGGTAGGGGATGAACTACTCCGACAGAGTTCCAAGTGTGACAACAAAGAAGTTTTATTGGAATAATATAGATGAACAAGTGCAGGTACGTGTTTATGGTCATTAACTGCTGGGTAGAAGGTGGTATGGTGTTGTCTGTAGTCAGGTCTTCACTCTCCTCTTTTCTGTTCTGCTTCCATACGGGTTCCCTGGTGGGTACATGCAGAAAGAAGAGAACAGTAGCGGTAAGTGGACTAGGCACTTCTGTCTTATGGTAAGTATTTCTTTTATTTTCCTTTTCCTCACTTTCTTTTCCTGATACTAGTCATTCCAGTGCTTTTTTATGATTTACATCCATTCTTTCTGTGGTTTTTTTTCTCCCCCCCCCTTCTATAGTACTCGTTATCCTGTGCGCGATGACTTCGGTGATCTAGACTCTTGTTGTACTCTACGGTGTTAGTGGTAAGTGTTTCCAGCCCTCCCCCTCCCTTCCTTTCACTCCCTTTCCCCGTGTTGTGCTGTGTTTGTGCCCTTGTTCGACTCTCTCTCTCTCTCTCTCCGCTTTTACTCAGATTTAGGGTCGTGGTCCCACGCACCTGTACTGCCACGCTTCTCCGGAAGCGTGGCGGGATGCAGCAGCTCGTCCTCCCGGTCTCTGGGCTTCGGGGCATCCGATGCTCGTCTCCAGCCGTCTCCTCCAGGATACGAGTGCTTCACCTGCCTCCGTGTAGTCCTTTGGCTCCGTCTTCTGCTCCCGGCGTCTGTACTGTTTCCTTCCGACTCCTCTTTTGGATGATAGTTCACGGTTCCTCGATCGCCTCCAACTCCTTCCTCACAAACCCCGAACGCCGTAAACTCTGGTAGCGGCGATTTTAACTTCCTGACATCCCGCCGCTCCAAAGCGACAAGCCAATCACGGGAAGGAAAACTGGGCTGCCTGGGCCCACCAGTGGCAGTGGCAGCACAAGTGAAGTCCGAGTGCGGGCGAACAGGTTCCAGCCCGTCACACCCCCCCACCAGCAGCAGAAGCTGCAAACCTTTCACCACGAAGGGATAATAAACTATGTTTATAATCCCTTCGTGGTGAAAGGCGGGGTAGGGGGCTATGGAGGTAACGAGCAGTAAGGGGGAGTGCTGAGCACTTCCCCTCAGAGCGCATTTGTGTTTGGCCGGCCGTCTTGGGCTGGGTAAATGCACATGCTCAGTAGGCTCAGAGCCTGCACAGGCTCCCAGTCTGCCTGGGAGCACCTAGCCAGGCTGCTCAAAGCCAATCCTGTCGCTGCTCTGAGCAGTGTCAGGATTGGCCGCAGGGCAGGCTGGGAGCCTGTGCCTGCAGCCTGGAGTGATGACGAGGGAGAGATCAGCGGCGCGGCAACGGAGGAGGTAGGTTTTTATTTTATTTCTTTTTTTAATTAAATATTAACATCCCCCGTGCTGCGGCACCCGCCCAGCCCCTTTACAGGTCAGCGAGCTGTGACTGGAGGAACTTGGGTGGTCATTACAACATTGGCGGTAAAAGCCGCTTACCGCCGTGCAGAAGACCGCCAATACACCGCCGTGGCTGCGGAAATCCGCCACAGCTATTATGATCCACATCTCGGAATCCGACTAAATTCAGACACCCACACAAGTCCGCCACACCAAAAGTCAGTGATAAACTGGCGATAACAAATCCTCCACCATCACGCCAACAGAAACACGCCCATGCTATCACTACCCACGAATCCACGCGGCGGTCTTTCAACCGCGGTATTCCATTGGCGGTACATACCGCCACGCTCAAAATACACACACATCTCCAAAACACAGCCACATTGGACAATTCCAAATACACTCACCTGATACACATACAAACACCACTCCCACACACCCAACACAATATAAAACACACACCTACATCACCCACAAACCCCTACGACCAAAAATTATTGACGAAGGCCAGAGAGACTGCACAGCATAGACAACCCCACCACACAGAGGCACACAACACCATCACCCACACAACATCCACGCACAAAACATCACACACCACTACACATCACCACACTCAGCACCACATACACCACCCCACACATCACCTACACCACCCCATGGCACGGCAAAGATACCCCAGGTTCTCGGAGGAGGAGCTCAGGGTCATGGTGGAGGAAATCGTACGGGTAGAGCCACAGCTATTTGGATCACAGGTGCAGCACACCTCCATAGCTAGGAAGATGGGGCTATGGCGAAGAATTGTCGACAGGGTCAACGCAGTAGGACAGCACCCAAGAAATCTGGACGACATCAGGAAGAGGTGGAACGACCTACGGCGGAAGGTGCGTTCCGTGGTCTCAAGACACAACATTGCGGTACAGCAGACTGGCGGCGGACCCCCACCTCCTCCCCCACAACTAACAACATGGGAGGAGCAGGTCTTGACCATTATGCATCCTGAGGGCCTCGGAGGAGTCGGTGGAGGGATGGACTCTGGTGAGTCAAATCTTAACTATCATATCCCCAACCCTACCTGCATGCTATCACAGACCACCACCCTCACCCCCACCCCTATCACTCCAACTCCTCACTAATGTACTAATAACACAAACCACCCATCCCAACACCAAGCCCTGCATGACACAACAAAGCATGGACACCCCTCACTAAAGCATGCCCACTGCACATACCCATAACACCCCCCTCAACCATCATCACACAAGCCCCCACACAGGAATGCTAGCACTGGGGTACACGCTCACCCACCCATTGCACACCATGACACACACAGATGCAATAATCATGCTTTTACACCCCTGCAGGACCACTACTCAACGTCACCAGACAGGAGGGTCCAGACATCTCCACCCCACCCACAGAAGAGGCCCACAGTGATGACAGCAGCTCTGGCCAACTGGATCCAGATGACCAGCCCGGACCATCGTGGGCCTCAGGACAGTCGGTTCCCCACACCCAGTCACAGCCCATCACAGACCTTCCACCCTCTGGAAACACCAGCACAGCACCCACCCAGCGGGCCCATACCTCCGTACCCAGGACACGTCAATCAGCTGTGTGTCCACCACTACAGGGAACACAGGATAACCCACCACCCCAACAACAACAGGGACCTGGGGGCAGTGGTAGTGGGCACACGGTCCAGTGGACGGAGGCACAGGAACACAGGGGAACTGGGAGGGCTGCTGTGCGACAGGGGGCGGACAGGCCAAGGGAACCCACTCTCCACGAGGCCCTGTCCTCCATCATGGGAGCATACCACCACTCCCAGGAGACGATGGCTACGGTCCTGGCCAAGTTTCAGAAGACCCATCGCATGCAGGAGAACCAGTATTTGGGGTTCAGGGAGGAACTCAGAACCATCAGCTCCGCCCTGGGCACCATCGTAGGGGTGCTGAAGGACATACTGAACACCATGAGGGACACCGTGGCACTCCAAGGGGCCCCTGACACTAGCATGGACGATGAACTGCCCACCACCTCCACCGGCACTAGTGGACAGGATGCCCCGCCACAGGACCACCACACCAGCACCCCACCCCCTGCAGACGGAGAACCACCCCGCAAGCGGTCCCTGAGATCCAGGAACAGGACAGAGCACAATGGCAAGACCCCAGCCAAGAAATTAGACCACCCTGATTGTCATCCCACTGTCCCACTTTGTAACCCTGTACATATTGGAACTGCCCCAGCTCCACTTCCTATGCCAATATGGGCAGTGCACCTGTGAGACTAATAGACTGGACTCTGCCATGGACATTCCTCCACCATCACCCCTCACCATTTTACCACCCCCTCAAATATTTAGCAATTCAATAAACACCCTTGAAGCACAAAACAATCTGGAGTCAGTCTGTGAGTTTGAAAATGTGTATTAGCTGTGACAGTGACAAAATCTGTTCTCAAATGTAATGTCAACATACCTATGTCACACATCACAAGTCCATGAAGAATGCAAGCAGATGACACACGTAGGTAACCACACCTGTGAAACCGTAATGGAAATGTACAACTCAGTTACCAAATACTGCTTGAAAATGACAGACAGGATAGAGGTAGAAGTGTGAAAGTACTCGTAGTAGGCAAGAAAGTGTTCTCACCTGTGTATCACTGGAAATATTGCTGGATGACTGAGTCCCTGTTGTCAATGTCTTCTTCCTCTGCTTCCTCCTCTTCACTGTCCACAGGCTCCACAGCTGCCACAACACCGTCATCTGGACCATCCTCCTGCAGAAAAGGCACCTGGCGTCGCAAAGCAAGATTGTGAAGCATACAGCAGGCGATGATGATCTGGCACACCTTCCTTGGTAAGTAGAATAGGGAACCACCTGTCATATGAAGGCACCTGAACCTGGCCTTCAGGAGGCCGAAGGTGCGTTTGATCACCCTCCTAGTCCGCCCATGGGCCTCATTGTAGCGTTCCTCTGCCCTGGTCCTGAGATTCCTCACTGGGGTCAGTAGCCATGACAGGTTGGGGTAACCAGAGTCCCCTAATAGCCACACACGGTGCCTCTGGAGTTGACCCATCACATAAGGGATGCTGCTATTCCGCAGGATGTAGTGAGTACTACACTGGCACTGAGCCAGGGAACATATCATTTACCTGGGAGATGTACTGGTCTGCCAAACATACCATCTGTACATTCATGGAATGATAACTCTTCTGGTTCCTGTACACCTGTTCACTCCTGTGGGGGGGGACCAAAGCCACATGGGTCCCATCAATGGCACCTATGATGTTGGGGATATGTCCAAGGGCATAGAAGTCACATTTAACAGTAACCAAATCCTCCACCTGAGGGAAAACGATGTAGCTCCTCATGTGTTTCAGCAGGGCAGACAACACTCTGGACAATACGTTGGAAAACATAGGCTGGGACATCCCTGATGCCATGGCCACTGTTGTTTGAACAGACCCACTTGCAAGGAAATAGAGCACTGATAGCACCTGCACTTGAGGGGGGATCCCTGTGGGATGGTGGATAGCTGACATCAGGTCAGGCTCCAACTGGGTACACAGTTCCTGGATTGTGGCACGGTCAAACCTGTAGGTGATGATTAAATGTCGCTCCTCCATTTTCAACAGGTCAACCAGCGGTCGGTACACCGGAGGATTCCACCATCTCCTCACATGTCCCAGCTGACGGTGCCTAGGAAGGACAACAGCAACCACAGAGTCAAGCAACTCAGAGGTATGTACCCACAGCTACACAGAACACGAAACATAATCCAAAAAGTTGTCTGTATGTGTGTTGAGTTCAGGCCTAGGTGTGTGTGACGCAGTTGAAAATGAAGCCATGTGGGCCCCTGAAATGGCAGCTGCCTGACCTCTAAACTGGGACAATGGGATGTGAGGTAACTTCGCTGGCGTTGTACACCGTTGCGGTAGGCGGTCGAAGACCGCTGCGCAATGCTGCATTGGTTAACATTGGACCCTATGGGTCCCAGGAGCCAATGACGAAGTGCGCAGGCGGTGATGATACGCACCGCCGCGGACGTCACCGCCGCGGACGTGACTGCCATTTTCTATCTGTTGAATCACTCAATACCTGATCTTCGACAGGAGAGGACCTATACTGCAAGTGCTGCTGTGACCTCGGTCTGGAAGAGAAAATGGCTCGTGCATCTGGGGAAAGGGCCCCTGCCTTCACTGCACAGGAGTTGGAGAAGCTCGTGGACGTGGTCCTCCCCCAGTACACGCTACTCTACGGTCCTCCAGACCAACAGGTATGTACACAGGGAGCATGTTGTATGGGCTATGCCTGGGTAGAGAGGGCTGGTTGTAAGAAGGAAGGGGGCAGAGTTCTGCAAGCATGAAGGACTGTGAATGCATGTGCCACATGGCAAGGGTAGGGATGTGGGCCACTCACTTCGACGGTGCAGTTGGTAATGACTTCTCTTCTTCCCCTGTACATGTCATGTAGGTCGGCGCCCACCAGAAGAAGGATATTTGGCGTGCCATCGCCAAGGACGTCCGGACCCTGGGGGTCCACCACAGACAGAGCACCCACTGCTGTAAAAGATGGGAGGACATTCGCCGCTGGAGCAAGAAGACGGCGGAGGCTCAGCTGGGGATGGCCTCCCAACGTGGGAGGGGTGCCCATCGCACCATGACCCCCTGATGTTCAGGATCCTGGCGGTGGCCTACCCTGAGTTGGATGGGCGCTTGAGGGCATCACATCAGACACAAGGGGGTGAGTACACTCTCATTCAGCGGACTTTGCACGCAGTGAAGGTGTCTGGGTGGGGGAGGAGAGCTGTGGGTTTCCCTAGGCCAGGGCGAGTTCCGTAGGCTAGGCCCCTCCGTAATGCAGGCCATGTGGCACTCCACCCCACATCTGTAGAGTGCCAAGTACAGGTATACATGCCCCTGTGTCATCTATGTGTGCTGGCCATATCCCAGGAACTTCATCAGTAGAGCCCAACAGCGCGGCGTAGTGCAGGGGGCTGCTGTGTCTGTATTGTCCGCCAACGGTAGCGGTAAGCCATGCACTCAACCTGTCTTTCTTCTGTCGCCCCCCCCCCCCCTTTTTGTGCTTTCCTTGTTCTTTTGTGCATCGGCATCATCAGGCGGAGGTACAGTGGCACCGGAGAACGAGGGAGCTGCATCCCACATGGCCATGGAGGGCCACACCACGGACTCCGAATACACCAGTGGGATGGAGGGCGAGTGGAGCTTCACGGCAGGGACAGGATCAGCAACCAGTGACACGGACTCGTCCTCCGATGGGAGCTCCCTTGTGGTGGCGGCGGCATAATCTGTGCCCCCCACTTCTACAGGTACAGCCGCCACCCGCCCTACCAGCACCGCCCTCCCAGCAGCCCCTCAGCCTTCGCCCCATGCCCGCTCACCCAGGAAGGTGGGCATCACCTTCGCCCCAGGCACCTCAGCCCCTGCCCCTGTCACCTCTGCTGCCCTCAGTGAGGAGGCCATTGACCTCCTCAGGTCACTCACTGTTGGGCAGTCTACCATTGTGAATGCCATCCAGGGTGTAGAAAGGGAGTTGCAACACAGTAATGCATTCCTGGATGGCATTCATTCTGGTCAGGCTGCCCTTCATCGAACCCTGCAATCTCTGGCCTCAGCACTGATGGCAGCCATTGTCCCTGTGTCTAGCCTCCCCCCTCCAACTTCCTCCACCCAGACCCAATCCCCTTTACCCCAGCCTATCCCAAGCACACCATCAGACCAGCCTGCACACACGTTAACACACAAGGGAAGCTCAGGCAAACATAAGCACCACACATCCCACAGGCACTCACGCAAGCATCACACATATACAGACACAGCAACATCCACTGCCTCCACTGTGTCCCCCTCCTCCTCGTCTCCCTCCTCCCTCCCAGTGTTGTCTACACTCTCACCTGCATGCACTACCACTACAGCCACTAGGTCCCGCACCAGCACACCCACCACCACACCCCGCTCACCTGCACTCACCACCCCCACTCCCATTTACATGTCCCCTGTGTCCTCTCCCAGTGTGTCTGTGACGCCCCCTCCCAAAGTCCACAAACGCGGGCACACACCCACCCAACATCCATCCACCTCACGACAGCCTCCAGCGCATGCACCTGCACCCAAATCAACAAAAGTTACACCTCCTACAACCACCTCCTCTTCCTCCACTCCCAGACCCCCTCCAGCTACCCGTCCCAGTGTTCGTCAGAAACTTTTCCTGAGCAACCTTGACCTTTTTCCCACCACCCCCATCCCCCAATTCATAGGTCCCGTACTAGCACCTCAGCCAAAAAATGTCCGGTACCAGTGGTGCCTGTTAGAGGTATGTGGAGTGCACCGGGCACCAGGGCAGCCAGTGTGATACGGAGCCACAGCACAGCCAGTCCCCCCCCCTGTGAAGCACTAGAAGTTGGACAGTGGCCGACGGGACAGGGGGAAGACTCCAGCCGGCAAAGCCGCTCAAAAGGGTCCCGGGGGGACTGTCCACTCAGCTGTGACTTGTCCCAAGGTGGGGAAGGGGCAGAAGAAAGCGCCAAAGTCTGGGAAGAGCAGCATGGCGGAGAAGCCCGCCATCATCCCCGCTGCCCAGGAGGCCACCGCCAGCCCCATCGTCACTGGCCAGGAGGCCACCGCCAGAGTCAGTGCCCAGGAGGGCAGTCCCATCGTCAGTGGCCAGGAGGCCACCGCCAGAGTCAGTGCCCAGGAGGCCACCGCCAGAGTCAGTGCCCAGGAGGGCAGACCCATCGTTAGTGGCCAGGAGGCCACCGCCAGAGTCAGTGCCCGGGAGGGCCCCGGCAGCCACAGCCCCGCTGGGCAATGAGGGACCGCCATGGCAGACACCGCTGCACAGGTCAGAGACAGCAAAGTCAAGCACCACTGAACAGGTCAGAGACAGCAAAGTCAAGCACCGCTGAACAGGGCAAGCACCGCTGAACAGGGCAAAGACCGCCATGGCATGCACCGCTGAACAGGTCCGAGACAGCAAAGTCAAGCACCGCTGAACAGGGCAAGCACCGCTGAACAGGGCAAGGACCTCCATGGCATGCACCGCTGAGCAGGTCAGAGATAGCAAACTCAAGCACCGCTGAACAGGGCAAAGACCGCCATGGCATGCACCGCTGAACAGGTCAGAGACAGCAAACTCAAGCACCGCTGAACAGGGCAAGCACCGCTGAACAGGGCAAAGACCGCCATGGCAAGCACCGCTAAACAGGTCAGAGACAGCAAAGTCAAGCACCGCTGAACAGGGCAAGCACCGCTGAACAGGGCAAAGACCGCCATGGCATGCACCGCTGAACAGGTCAGAGACAGCAAAGTCAAGCACCGCTGAACAGGGCAAAGACTGCCATGGCATGCATCACTGAACAGGTCAGTGACAGCAAAGTCAAGCACCGCTGAACAGGGCAAGTACCGCTGAACAGGGCAAAGACCGCCAACTCAAGCACCGCTAGCCCATGAGCAGCAGGGGCAGTGACGGAACCGGGACCGTCACGGGGAGAGTGATGCACTCTGGGCACCAGTCTCCCTCCAGAACCAGTGGAGAACAGCATCCACTTGAGAGACTGTGGCTTTGTACTCCCCAGGATTGAACAGTGGGCAAACCACCCACTGTAGAGACTTGAGAGACTGTGGCTTTGCACTCCCCAGGATTGAACAATGGGCAAACCACCCACTGTAGAGACTTGAGAGACTGTGGCTTTGCACTCCCCAGAATTGAACAGTGGGCAAACCACCCACTGTAGAGACTTGAAAGACTGTGGCTTTGCACTCCCCAGGATACATCAATGGGCATGGAGCCCCCTCGTGGATCTGGCGTGGTGCTGTCATCCGGCTGAGGTGCCCCCCCTTCCCTTCCCCCTGAGGTGCCTGTTGTATTTCTATCTGATGCCCTAGCAGTGTTCTCTCCATTTTGCTCAGGTATCGTGTGTGGGCCTCGCCCATGCATTTTGGGCCCAGTGGTCCACGGACATTGAATGGTGCATTACCTGCACTACTAATCGTGATGTATACTTTGTTGAATGTGTATATATATCTGTATATATTTGGTTACTGTATTTTGATATATTACAATTGTTGCACTCATTTCCTTTTGTCTTTGCATTCTTCCGGGGGGTTTGGGGGTTGTTACTGTAATGTTTGGATATGCATTGGTGTGTGTGTTGTAGTGGGTGAGGGTGGGGGTGGGGGTGGGGGTGTTGCGTGTGTGTGTCCCTGACTTTTGCCTCCCCCCTCCCCTATGTCGTAGGTGCAGTAGTCCCCGTTGTCGGCATTGATGATGTTCGTACAGGAGCAGGAAGACTATCGCAGGGAGTATTTGGAGTTCCGGCTCCATGGTGTCCTCCTTCCTCGTGGAGTGTGTAGAGGTGAGCGTTTTCCCATTGAGATGGCTGTTTCCGCTGTGTTTTTATCCACGGTGAATCCGCCCCGGAAAAGGTGGCGGATTGGTAGGTTGTGATAATGTGGGCGGTACTTTGTCTCCCGCCTATCTGTTGGTGGTGACCGCTGGGCTGTTTGTCTTTACCGCCGTGGCGGTCGGAGTGTTAAAGTGGCTGTCTTTGTTGGCGGTTTCCGCCACGGTCATAATTCCCTTTTTTTTCCGCCGGCCTGTTTGCGGTCTTACGGCCGCTTTAACACCGTCCGCCAGGGTTGTAATGACCCCCTTGGTGTTGTGTCTGGCATGGGACAGCAAAGTACTGTGGCAGTGCACATAGCCACCCTTTCTCTTTCTCAGCAAATGGCAGTCTGCCTGTGCATTTATGTGCTAATATCATATGCGATTTTGCCGCACCTGGTATCTTCACATGCATTATAATACATGTATGTGCTATTTTATCATTTATTGTAATCACAAATGTATATCCACATAACATACCACAAAACATTCACAAATTTCACATGCTTGTTACCTTCATTGAAGGTGGTCCAAGGATGTCCAGAATCAAACGCCTAAAATTAACTATGAAAAAGAAAGCAAAATAATGTACACAAGTAGGCACCTTAAAAATCAGTATGTAAGCTTTAAATCCCATGTAGGTTATACATGCCAAAAAAACTGTCTGCCTTGCTCATGCAATGGTGTAAAAATACAAAGAT
The DNA here is from genome assembly GCF_031143425.1 of Pleurodeles waltl. Taxonomy (NCBI): domain Eukaryota; kingdom Metazoa; phylum Chordata; class Amphibia; order Caudata; family Salamandridae; genus Pleurodeles; species Pleurodeles waltl. The sequence continues at coordinate 599,392,221 of NC_090446.1, read as the reverse complement.
TTGATCACAATACAAATAAGCACTGGCAAGACCAAAGGTCTGACTTGGTCCACCAGCTTTTTGAGACTTCTTGTTGGGTTTTGTTACGGCTTTTGCTAAACGTTATTGTTTGGGAAACTGCTATGTTTTTGTCAATCTAAAAAAACAATGACTAAAGATTCCATAAGTCATTATGAAGTCAGCCAGTGGCTGAAATGGAGTGACACGTTGTCCCTTGATGCATGCGCAAGCGAGTTGGGAAAGATGTGAATGACACAACCACAGATAAATGGATGAAGCACGGCTAAAAAGCCCTAAAAGTAACTGTCATACATGTAATTTTAGCAAAGTCAAAAGGTCTTGGCTAACACAGGCCAAAAAAAGCTGTTCATTGTGCCATTGGCTGTCAGCTTCTTGCCCTTGAGACAGAAAGAAAGGAATAAGGAAGAAAAGCAGGAAAGAGGGAAAGAAATAAGGTGAGAAGGAAAGAGAAGGTAAGAAAGAAAGGAAGAAAAAATGAAAAAAGAAGACAGGAAAAAAGGAAGGCAAGAAAGAAAGAAGGAAAGACAGATGGAAAGAAAGGAGGAAGGTGAGAAAGAAGGGAAGAAAGAGAATAAGAAAGAAGGAATGAAAGGTAAAAAGGGAAAGCAAGAAAGAGGGAATGGAATAAAGAAGAAAGAATAAAAAAAAGTACAGAAAAATTGGAAGAAGAAAAGACCAGGAAAAAGGGAATGAAAGAACAAGAAAAAAGGAAAGTAAAAAAGAATGAAAGAAAAAAGACAGAAGGAATTAAAGAATGAAAGGAAAAAAGAAGAATGGAAAGAAAGGAAGGAGGAAATGAAAGGAAAGAAAGAAGAAATGCAAGAATGAAAGAAAGGAAGGAGAAAGAAAGGAAAGAAATGAAAGAATGAACGAAAGGGATGAGAAAGCGAAATGAAAGACAGAGAAGGCATGAAAGAATGAAAGAAAATAAGGAGAAAGAAAGAAAAAGAAAGAAACAAAGAAAGAAGGCAATAAAAAAGTGTTACAAGTGCTTCAAATTAAACACAACAAAGGCTGCTTTCCTTCCTGGACCAAGTTTATTAAAGAAACATTGGTGAAGTTGAGACCAGAATAAACGTGTTCTTAAGAATTGTCCGCTTATTAATTTTTTGGGGGGATACTTCAAAAAATTTCCTAGTGCTGGTTTCAGGCAACCTGCATATCACAGATCGTCAAATTACATTATTAATGTTTTCTTAAAGATAGATAGCTCAGTTGTGGTGCATTATTACATAGGAAGTTTATCCAGGCAACCGGCCCTAGATAGGAGAAGGATCTGCCACCAGTTCTTGCTTGGTGGATTTTAGGAATTCTGGCCAACCGACGATAGGACATAGGCCCTCATTACGACCCTGGTGGTCAGTGATAAAGTGGCAGTAAGTACCGCCAAATTATGACCATGGCGGTGATATCTCTGAAAGACAGCCAATGTACCACACCGACCGCCAGGGCGGAAACAACAGTTACCACGGCGGTAGCCGCCTACAGCCAGTTGGAAGACAAATTTCCGCCCACCATATTATGACGTGGCAATCTGCCACCTTTTCCAGGACGGAACCAACACTATCAAAAGCCTGGCAGAAACACATCACAGAAGTGAAAGGACTCACCGTTGGAGACACAGGGAACAACCACGCCGCCATGGAACCAGAACTGCAAGTATTCCCGATGATCTTCTACGTTATGCTCCACCACGAACACCAACGCCGTTGAAGATGACGATGGTTCAGCCGCCTAGCACACAAGGGAGGGGGGAGGAAAACGAGAGTGACACACACACGAACAACACACACCCCATACACACACACCATACACACAACCAGCTGCACAAGAAAAACAATTTATCCCCTTAAATTAGCTGCCTAATGCAAGGACAACAGGAATTGACTAAAGTGATTGTAATAAGATCAAAATAAAAATAAATAATTTGATTTGGCAATGCAACAGATATGTACAAATGTACAAAAAAGGGACACTGCCCAGGCCTCAGTTCACAGGGGCCACATGGCCACAGGGCAAAGTCCAAGGCCCACCTCGTTCCCTGCACCAATACAGAGAGAACACTGCAGAGGCATCAGTTGGCAAATAGGCAGGCACCTCAGGGGGACGGGGGGTACCTCAGCCGGATACGGAAACAAGACCACTGGTTCTGGAGGGGGCAAAATGCCCTGTGCTTGGTCCTGGGGAGTGCAAGGCCACAGTCTCTCGAGTGGGCTACTGGCCCACTGGTTCTGGAGGGGGCAACATGTCCTGTACTTGGTCTTGGGGAGTGCAAGGCCACAGTCTCTCAAGTGGGTGCTTGCCCACTGGTTCTAGAGGGGCAACATGCCCTGTGCTTGGTCCTGGGGAGTGCAAGTCCACAGTCTCTCAAGTGGATGACTTGCCCACTGGTTCTGGAGGGGGCAACATGCTCTGTGCTTGATCCTGGGAGAGTGCAAGGCCACAGTCTCTCAAGTGGACGACTTGCCCACTGGTTCTGGTGGGGACAGGCCGCACAACAGCCCATGGAGGCTGGATCATATGGCGTCCGCCGGCAGTGACGGCTGCACTGTGGTGGTGGTGGTAGTGGGAGGCTCCTGCTCAGCCCCTGCACCCTCTGATGGTTGCACTGTGGTGGTGGTGGTAGTGGGAGGCTCCTGCTCAGCCCCTGCACCCTCTGATGGCTGCAGAGTGGTGGTGGTGGTAGTGGGAGGCCCCTGATCAGCCCCTGCACTCTCTGGTGGCTGCACTGTGGTGGTGGTAATGGGAGGCTCCTGCTCAGCCCCTGCACTCACTGATGGCTACACAACCACGGCTGGCAGTGGGGGCTCTGTTACAGCTGCTGGTGCAGGCTCCTTCCCCTTTTTTCTGGCAGGTGAAGGGTCCTTCCCCTTTCTGCTGGCTGGTGCAGGCTCCTTCCCCTTTTTGATGGTTGGTGAGGAAACAGGCGATGTGTGCATGGATGTTGTGGAGGTATCTGCCAGTGAGATGTGTGTTCTGCTTGTTGTGGTGATGATGCAGGTAGTGGATGATGATGTAGTGCATGCAGGTGTGAGTGTGGACGTAACTGGGTGGGAGGCAGAGGAGGAGGAGGAGGGGGGGACAGTGGAAATAGTGGATGTTGTTGTGTCTGCAACTGAATGGTATTTGTGTGAGTGCCTGTGGGATGAAGTGTGGTGCTTGTGTTTGCCTGTAACACTTTTGGGTGTTGTCCTGTGTGCATGCTCGTCTGGCTGTGTGCTTGGGATGAGGTGGGGTTGAGGAGAATAGGACTGGGAAGTGGTAGTTGGAGGGGGCGGTTGAAACAGGGACAATGGCTGCCATCAGAGAGGAGGCCAGAGCCTGGATCGATCTCTGTTGGGCCGCCAATCTACTGTGAATGCCCTCCAGGAATGCATTAGAGCGCTGCATCTGGACTGCCAGCCCCTGGATGGCATTCACAATCGTTGATTGCCCTACAGAGATGGATCTCAGGAGGTCAATAGTCTCCTCACTCAGGGCAGCAGGGCTCACTGGGGCAGGGCCTGAGGTACCTGGGGTGAAGGCGATGCCCACCTTCCTCGGTGAATGGGCACGGGCAACTCGCTGAGGGGATGCTGTGAGGGCAGTGCTGGTACAGGGGAGGCAGCTGTACCTGTAGCTGGGGTGGTCACAGAGGTGTCCGCCACTACCAGGGAGCTCCCATCGGAGAAGGTACCTGAGTCTGTATTGTCCCCTCCAGTCTCCGCCGTGAAGCTCCCCTCGCCCTCTGTCCCACTAGTGCCCTCAGTCTCGGTGCCTCTGCTCCTCCGCCAGATCATGCTAATGCACATAAGGACAGGATGACAAAACAAGAAAGGGGGGAGAGAGACAAATGATACACTGGGTCAGTGACTGCACCAACACCACTGTTGGTGTACAGAGCACCCTCACACACAGGGTACAGGCCTACGCACTATGCATTGCACAAACAATGATATTGCCAGCCACCAAGGCATGAGGAGGAGCACACACCACCAACTGCAGCACACCTGGGACCCATGCAGCCCTGACCAGTAGTGGGTGCTAACAAGCTAGGAAAGCAGTATTTCCCCTCCAGACCCTTAGCCACCAGAGGACCTGTGCTGCTATGTCTGGCCTGGCCTAGGGGCACCCACTGACACACACCCACCACCCAGATACCACCGCTCCAGCCGTTTCCTTCAATAATGGCCTCTGTACTTACCCCCTTGTGGCTGCTGTGTTGCCCTCAAGCGCCCATCCAGCTCTGGATAGGCCACCGCCAGTATGCGGGCCATCAGGGGGGTCCGGGTTCAACGGGCACCCCTTCCTCATTGGGAGGCCATCCCCAGGTGGGCCTCCGCGGTCTTCCGTGCCCAGCAACTCAGGTCCTCCCACCATTTCCAGCAGTGGGTGCTCCGCCTGCCAGAGACCCCCAGGGTCCACACCTCCTTGGCGATAGCACGCCATATACCCTTCTTTTGATGGGCACTGACCTGCAGAGGCAATACAGACAGGAGAACACCCACCATTAGACAAACAGTCCAGCCAGTAACCTAAATGGCCCACCATACCCGTTTCCAGCACTATTGGCACACACATAGCCCAGCACTCAATATGTACCCAGCCAGGAGGATATCCCTCCCCCCCTTACACGATGCCTTCACACACACACCTCCATACATTCATGCCACATGCATCGTGCCCACAGTGTACTCACCTGTTGGTCTGGAGGCCTATACAGCAGTCCGTAATGGGGTAGGACCCCATCCACCAGTCTCTCCAACCCTGCCGAAGTGAAGGGTGGGGCTCTTTCCCCGGTCACACAGACCATGGTAGGTTCCAGACACAGGTCACAGAAGCACATGCAGTGTAGGTCCTCTCCTATGGAAGGTCAGGAAACAAGTGAGGAATCAGATAGAAAATGGCGGTCACATCCATGGTGGTGCATACTGTCACCACTGGCGTAGATCACCATTGGCCACAGTACCCCATAGGGCCCAATATTAACCAATAAGAAATTGCACGGTGGTTCCCGACCGCCTCCCGCCATGGCGCACAATGTCAGCGGCATTACCTCACTTCCACCTGTCCCTCCATACAGGATAGGCGGACGCCGTTTCAGGGGGGGCAGGCTTATGGAATAATGCTGCGTCACATGAGAAATAGGCACATGCTGGAAAAATTACACTGACCCATTACATGTTTACAGATTGGAGACTACTGTTGTGCCTCCATTGTTCAGTTTGTGACAGCCTCCTCACTCTTTTTTTCCCTTAGATTCCTACCGCTACAGATGAATAGGAGATGGAGACATACCCCTGTGTACAAACCCCTGGTGGACTAGGCTACACTGGAGGACAGGCACATAATACTCACCTAGAGACTGACAGGGCCACAATCACAGAGCTGTGTGCCCAAGTGGAGCATGGCCTGATATCTGCTATCCGTCATCCCACTGGGATCCCCTCTCTTGTGCAAGTTCTATCAGTGCTCCATTTCCTGGCAACTGGTTCTTTCCAAGTGACAGTGGGCTTGGCAGCAGGAATGTCACAGCCAATGTTCTCAATAGTGCTGACAAGAGTGTTGTCTGCCCTGATAAAACACATGTGCAGCTACATTGCATTCCTCCAAGTTGAGGATTTGTCCACTGTAAAGGCCGAATTTTATGCAATGGGACATATCCCAAATATAATTGGGGAGAGTGATGGAACACATATTGCATTTGTCCCCCTCCCCCGCCAATATGGACAGGTGTTCAGGAATCGTAAGAGTTTCCACTCTGTGAATGTGCAGATGATGTGCTTGGCGGACCAGTATATCTCCCACGTCAGTGCTAAGTATCCTTGGTCATTGCATGATGCCTTTGTCCTGAGGAATAGCAGCATTCCAAATGTGATGGGCCAACTACAGAGGCATAGGGTGTGGCTCATAGGTGAGCCCCGGCTCCCACCCAGTATATGTTGGTGTATGGGTATGGTGTTGGCCATAAAGGATAGTGTGTGGCTAAATGTTATCCCTCAATATTTGCAGGTGACTCTGGTTACCCAAACCTATCATGGCTGCTGACTCCTGTGAGGAATGCCAGGACAAGGGCAGAAGAACGTTATAATGAGGCACATTGGTGAACCAGAAAGACAATTGAGATAACCTTTTGCCTCCTGAAGGCCAGGTTCCGTTTCCTCTGTCTGACAGGTGGATCCCTGTGCTACTCATCCAAAAGGTCTGCCGGATAGTAGTGGCCTGCTGCATGTTGCACAACCTGGCCCTCAGATGCCATGTCCCTTTTCTTCATGAGGAGGAGACTGGAGATGCCCCTGTGGCAGCAGTTGACCCTGTGGACAGTGAGGTTGAGGAGGCAGAGGATGAGTATAAGGACAACAGAACAACTGTAATCCATCAGTACTTCCAATGACTCACAGGTGAGACGGTGTAACTTTACATTTCAATGACTTTGGTTGTATTCTGTGTGGCATTGGCATGCTGGTATTCCCCACTTATATGCCCACTTGCTGTTCCCTCTGGCTATTCATTTTTCAGATGTTGGTGATTTGACAAATACTCCTGGTGTGATCACAACAGCCAGCTACAGGTCATTAATTCTATGCTAATTCTATGTACACTTCGTTTGCACTGGCTATACCTGTTTCAATCAATACATATTTGAAATACATGACATACTCAAAATCGATTTTTATCAAATGGTGTTTATTGAAGTGCTAACATATAGAGGGCAAAGTGCAATGGGATGGGGTGATGATGGAGGAAAGTCCAGGGTATTGTTCCAGTCTATTTGTAGCACAGGTGCATTGTCCAAGGGGTCATAGGAAGGGGAGCAATGGCAGTTCAAGGTGGACAGGGTGACTGTGTGGGACACAAGAGAGACAATCAGGGGAGTCTCATTTCCTGGTGGGGGTCTTGGCAAGTGTCTCTGCGTTCTGTCTGGACTGCAGGGAACGTAGCGGGGTGGTTCACCTTCTGCAGGGGGAGGGGTGCTGGTGGCCTGTGAGTCCTGTGGCAGGGCCTCCTGGCCACTAGTGGCAGCGGAAGTGGAAGGCTGTTCAGATGACTGGCTAGTGGCAGGGGCCCGCTGGTGTGAGACTGCCTCCCTCATAATGTTGGCCATGTCTGCCAGCACCCTTGCTATGGAGATCAGGGTGTTGTTGATGGCCTGCAAGTCCTCCCTGATCCCCTGGTAGTGTCCCTCCTGCAGCCGCCTGTTCTTCTGCACGTTGTCTAGGATCTGGCCCATCGTGTCCTGGGAATGTTGATAGGCTCCCAGGGTCTCGGAGAGTGCCTCCTGGAGAGTCGGTTCCCTGGGCCTGTCCTAATCCTGGAGCACAGCAGACCTCACAGTGTCCCTCTTGGCCTGTGCGTCTCTCTCCTGAACCGTATACCCACTGACCCCAGGTTCCTGATTGTTTTGGGTGCGAGGTGTAGCCTGGGGTCCGTGTACAGGTGGGTACATTGCTGATTGACGTGTCATGGGGACAGAGGTTTGGGGATGCTGCGTGGGTGCTGTGGTGTTGTTTCCTGATGGGAGAGGCTCTGTGGTGGTCTGTTACTGGGCTTGGGTAACTGGCTGTCCAGTGGTCTCTGATGGGCCAGGTAAATCGTCCAGATCCTGAAGGCCAGAGTTACTGTCATCAATGTGGGCCTCTTCTGTTGGGGGACTGGATAGTGCTGGCCCCTCCTCTCTGGTGACATTGGCTGGGTACCTGTGGGGATGTAAATGATGTGGTATGGTTAATGTGTATGACATATTGTACATCCCTGGCTTCCCCTGTATGGTTAGTGTTGCCCTGCCAGCTTTTACTTGTGTATGTTGGTGTATGGTGGGATTGTTAGTTCTCTATGCTGTGCATGCTTTAGTGATGAGTGTCCATGCAGGGCTGTGAGGGGTATACATGCATTGGTACAGCATGCAGGGCTTGGCATTGGGATTAGTGAGATGTGATGGTGGGGCGTATGGGATGTAGTGGAGTGATGGGAGTGAGGGTGAGGGTATGTGATGGCATGCAGGTATGGGGGGTGATAATTGTTAAAAGTTGACTTACCAGTGTCCAGTCCCCCTCCGACTATGGCCAGGCCCTCAGGATGCAGTATTGCCAAGACTTGCTCTTCCCATGCTGTGAGTTGTGGGGGAGGAGGTGGGGGTCCACCGCCAGTCTGCTGGATAGCGAGCTGGTGTCTTGCTGTTATGGAACGTACCTTTCCCCATAGGTCGTTCCACTGTTCCTGATGTCGTCCCTTGTTCTGAAGTGCTGTCTCACGTCATTGACCCTGTCCATGATTCTCCACCATAGCTCCATCTTCCTGACAATTCATATTTGCTGCACCTGTACTCCAAATAGCTGTGGCTCTACCCTGACGATTTCCTCCACCATGACCCTTAACTCCTCCTCAGTGAAACTGGGGTGCCTTTGTGGTGCCATGGGTGTTATGTGATGTGTGTTGGTGAGGGTGTGTTGGGTAATGTGTTGGGGTGTGTGAAGTGGGGTGCGTGAGGGATGTATGGGTGTATGTGGTGTGTGTATGTAGTTGTGTCAGTGGTGTTGGTGTCAGTCTCGTACCAATGAATTGTAATCGTAAAGGGTTGTGGGTAATGTGGGTGTGTGTTTTATAGGTGTGTGGGTGTGATGTGTGTATGGGTGTCAGGTGTGTGTTGTTTGAATTGGCCAATGTGTTGTTGTTTTGTCTGTGGGTGTCCATTGTGAGCATGGCGGTATGTACCACCAATGGTTTACCGCCATTGAATGCCCGCTGTGGTGATTCGTGGGTCATAATGTGATGGGTGTTGTTATGTTGGTGTTACGGTGTGGGTTCCTATACCGCCACTTTATCACTGACATTTGGTCTGGCGGATTTGTGTCTGTGGCTGAATTCTGTCAGATTGGTGTGTGTGTGTCATTATATGGTGAACGGCTATCTGACGCGGCGGCGGTAGGTTGGCGGTCGTCAGCATAGCGGTAAGCGGGATTTACCACCACTGTCATAATGAGGGCCATAGTCTTTAATTCACTTCCTGAAATAGCCTGCTCTGGTAGCATGCAGTGCTTTGTGGAAAAGGACTAAAGATATGAACAGGATCGTTTTTGCAATTGGGAGCCAGTGGAGTGCCTTCAGGTGAGGAGATTTATGAGTTTGTGGGGAGAAGATTAAGGAGAGTTTGGGCACCGAGTTATGTACCACTTGAAGTCTGTTAAGAAGGTAATCTGGGAGACTCACGTATAGAGCATTTCCATAATGTAGTCTAGACGTTATCAATGCCTGAATCACCATTTTATTTACTTCAACAGAAAGTGTGAGCGCGTCTGACCTTATTTGTCCTTTATTTATTTTATTTATAAGGGGAAGCATTAGAGGGTCGATGGACCTTTGGCCTCAATTAAGATTGTTCTATCATGGACACAATACCTGCACGTAACCCGCCTGCCGCAAACACAATCAAATTGAATAAAGCATTTGTCAAATTTGAGTCAGTAACCTTCACGCATCATGGCCCATGTGACCATGAATAACCACACCTTTTAGTAAAAATTAAAATATTTATTTCCCTGTATTAACAATGCTAAAGTCATGTAAAGCAATCTCAAAACCAATTGATACACATAAATGAACAACACAGGTTGACCAAAACGGCAGAAAAACCTCAATTTAACCAATGCGTTTAATACTAAACATTTGAGAGTGATCAAGCAGATTAACATCAACAATAACTGAGTTAAAGAAATAGCATACATTTAGACATTCACAGAAGAACAAAAGCAATCATTGGTAATAATATTTGTAGGCCATGGACACTCTAACTAATCCTCTAATTCGAATGGCATGATTGGCTTTCATGCAAAAAAGAAAATACATACAAAAGGTTAATTTGGAAAACATCTAACTATGATTCTAGTAAAAAATATAGCGTTGGTACCTAGAAAACAAAAGGACACTTCTTCCTCAGCTGGACATCCGTTTGGTCAGCATTCATAGTGGGGAAAGTGAAAGGGACTGACTCAGCCATGGTGGGCTTCAAGTCAGCTGAACCAACATAAGGGCATCAAACGAAGGTAGCAGCATCCAAGTCTCTTTCTCTTTCTATCATCTCTCTCGTACCTAACTAAAGAACATACTAACTGGACTGCAACTAACTAAACTGTGACTGACCGTCCCTCCTAAAGAAAATCGGGGATAAACTAAAACTACACAGTAATTTCTCATGTCATCATTGGTCAGAATATCAAACGTTCACACTGGAACCAATGATCATTAATTCCCTAATCAGTGATATAGTTAGGCTGTAGTTCACACATTGATGATTGGTTCCTCTTCTCCTGTTCCTGTCACTAGTTTTCTTCGAGTAACTTTTGTTGCGATTTACATCTCCGGTCAGTAAGGTCATTGTTGAATCCTAGGAGCCTTAGCTTCTCACACACCAAAGATACAAAATATCAACATCTGACACGGGACATTACAGCAAGCAGTTCTCATGAGAAAGTTAGGACATCAGCTAGTTTAACATTGCAACATTACAAATCTGTTTGGTCAACTCTGCGTGAGCAAGGAACAATGAACAGTGAAGCTTCTCCCCTTGCACCAGAAAACACTTACAAACATTTGTTAATGTCATGTAACTTAGCATGAGTCTCTATCGACTAGGCCCATGATTTTCACAATTACTCTACATTTAGTAAATTAAGCAAATACATTTAGTTAATATGTCAGTATGATCCACTCATACATTTTAATCCTATTCTGTGCATTTATTTCAAACAGTTAATGTTATTTTCTTTATTACTTTCGCATAGATTATGGTGGCCACTCAAGTGGGCACATTTTACAAACTGTTGGTTATTCTATATTATCATAATTAATGTCAATTCCTAGTTACTAATCAATACAAATTCATTATTAGTTAAATCAGCTATCACAAAAGCAGGGAAAGACATTTTTTTCAGAGTTGGAAGCAACCCACAACTAGAGCCAACCACCAACTGGGTTTGTGGTTGGAAGGAGAGGGCACTATCAAATTCAATTCATAAATTCTTTGCAGTGCCCTGTTGGGGATCAGGCCAATACGCCCTCCATGCATTTGGTGAGGTAGGGCCAAAAAATAAGACCTCTGTCTTGTCAGGATTACATTTCAATTGATAGATGGATATCAAACGTATATTATGGAAGCTTTCAATAACGTAATACAGAACAGTTTCAAAATGAAGCAGTCTGTTATGCTGTGAGATACCTGCAATCCAACAGTGAACAGAGAACACTACAAAAATAATTTGCAAGTGGCAGGAGACAGGAACTGATAAAGTGTGGAATGAGGCCTATGCTCACATCTGTTATAGCGTCCTTCTGTGACACAGACTATTAACACAAAGGCAGCATCGAAATAATAAGTGAAAACTATTTTCACAGAAGGGAACTAGCTTGTTTGTGGATATGCTGCTTGTGAAAGAGCAAAATGCAGTTACTCAAAGTGAAGTTATCCAGCGGCTGAAGTGGCCTGACCCCCTCCCTTCCCCATATTGTATTCTGTAGTTGGCGGAAGTAAAATGTGAATGTCACACCAGCAGACCAAAGGATTAAGAAAGCGGGCTGAAACCCCATTTAGATAAGTATATTGTACATATATTTTTTTTTTAAATCAAAAGGTCCTGGCTAACGGCAGACCAAAAAAGAGTCAATGTTATTTGCTCTTTGAAATAAAATAGGGGTTGTTTGCTTATTACCTTTAGCCTACCCCTAAATGAACTTAAAATATCTTTTGAAGCCTCAGTAGAGGTCCACTCACTCTCCTGCTCATATGAATAGCCCAGTGCCTTCCACATAGAAATCAAATCTCACCCCACCTCAGGGATAAGCAACAGGAAGGGCATATGTATGTTAGACCGCTTTGTCAGGGAAGCCATGGGAATACTCCACATTAGGATCTTGTGGGTTCAGATCTAAAGGTGACCAAGTTTGTAATTTGGGGTCTTTGGGGAAGAAAAGAAAAGAACCAAGTTTGATGGTATGGGGACTAGCATGACATCCTTGAATCAAACAGCAGATGTCATGATACCAAAAGTCAGCACCTCCTTTTATCCTGTGTTGAAAATCCCATCCCCCAACTCGTCAGCACAGTGTTTGCAGGCTCTCCAAGCACAAAGCCCCTCTGGCACTGGATCCAGAATCGTTTCAGAGATCTAGATCAACTATGCCTGGTGTCAGAGCTCTGAACTGTCGCACACAGGGAATGCTGATTCCGCACAAAGGCCTTCTCTTGCTGCATGTTGGAATTCTTTCCTAGCAGAAGAAATGTTCTTTCACCCACGACGCATCACCTCGGAGAGAGACTTTGCCTCCTGTCCATCGATTGCGCCATGTTTACTCTTCTCCTGGGCTCGGCCAGGGCTCTGGTCACTGGCCGCCATGGAGTCCCTGCGGCTGCTCCTGCTGCTCGCGATCCTCCTGCAACCTGAGCTCTCCAGACCGGTAAGCATGTCTAGAAAAATGAAGAATACCTTATTTTGGGGTCAAAGCAGTGAAGCAGGTTTTGGAATTGCTAAAGGAGCTCCAGTTTGCCTCCATCAGAGAGTCCATGACAGTTGATTCAATAGGAACCACCACACGGAGCACACACAGGTGACTGCAGGGCAAATAATTACTTTGCTGTCCTTAGGACCAACTCAACAAGCAACGTCCTGTAGAACTGTTCAACCTGATTCATGGCCTCATTCGTCGAGGCAGTCCGCCATTTTAGCAGGTGGCGTAGTAAGTTAACCATTCGTTGTTTGCTTGTGTGTGTGACGTGTAGCTGTGAGTGTAAACCCGCAGACTCATCTTTGTGTTCTACAATGCATTTAGACACATTTAGTTACGTAACATTAATATATTTTACTTACAACGCTCCAAAATTGAAGAACTGTGGCAGTAAACACGATATAAAAATATAGCTTGTCTGAACAGCTGTGTGATGAGTTTCAACTACTCCTTGTAGAGTAAACGTATTACCCCTCTGTACTTACCTATCTGGCAGAAGGACTAACTGTGCCTTCACTCTCAGGCTCCATCTGCTCGGCCTGTGTGTTTGTAGGTATACACGTGTGACATGGCAGCCTGTGTGTGCGACGACCTAGACAGCCATACTTCGTTCTGAAACAATGGAGCGTTATATGAGAGAAGGGTTGTTGGCCTGACTCCCTCTGAATACATCCAGCACATTAATTTCCCGTTATTATGGTTTCTAGCACAGCACCTACCCTTGGCTTTTTCATTGTGATGTGTTTTTGAACCATGAGATTATCGATTCCCTGATTACCACAGTGTATTTAACCCCGGTATGCAAGACACACTAATTACCCTAGGAAATGTATTTTTTTTTTTACCCCAAACAATAAATAGACGGGCAGTCGGGAAATGTCACTCCTGCCTTGCAGTACGCACTGCGTGAATGAGAATCTGAGGAGAGCGATGCTGGTGACTGTTTCCCTACCTGGAAAGGAATGGATAGGGCCTGTGCCGGGGAACAGAAGGGTGCAGCGCCCAAGGGAGTAGTGAGATGGGACTTGTAGCGACAGTCTCAGAGTAGTTCCTGCCTGTGAATCTGGAGATAGGGCCGAGCCATGGCGATATGATGGCAACAGAAGGATGCGGCTATTGTCTGGGAGTAGTGAGAACCTCTGCCAGGTATTCGGGGAGCACGGTGTCCACCGGAGAAACGAGGAATAGGTCATCTAATGGGGAGTCTGGGGACAGGACATCTCATTAGGGATTAGGGTGGACAGCTTCTTAGCGGAAATCAAGGGGAAGAGCTTCTAGTCAGGAATCAGTGGACTGAGGATCTACCAGAAACACGGCTGATCTCCAGGCTGCGCATGTGCAGCACAGCTATTTTTCTGTTAAATGTTTATCGGGGAGGGCAGTGTTTCATGTATTATGGAGTGCTGTGTCTTATCAAACATACATATTTCCTGTACTTTTTTTTTTAGGTTTTGCCCCACAAATCTAAAAAGGATCATGTTGCAGTTGGTGAGTGTTATTTTTCTTATGTGTGGACAGGGTTATGCAGTCTTTGGATCTGTCTATATTTTCCAATTATTCATTTGCAAAAAAGGAACCGGCAAATAATTATTTGATGACAAATGGGTCCTTGTTAAGAGCCTTTCATTTTTGGTTGTGACATTTAAACAGCTGCTCCATGCACAATACATCCTGTTGGAGCCCTCTCCGACTGCGACCATCAATGGAAACCGCCCTTTGAGTTAACAAGTGTAAGGATGTCCACTTGCAGAATGAATGTTGAATACTTGCAGTGACAATGCCCCAGGTATGTACTCCAGTCAGGGCGAGGAGAGTGCCCTGTGTGTAGGCTTTTGTTGCCACCTCTAGGTGGCAGTGTTACACCCTGCTAGAGAAAATGGGGTTAATGACAGTTTCCCCTAGCAACAAGAGGGTCCCACAAGAGCCTGCAGAGATGAAACTATTTGTTAGTATTGATGAGTGTGTGATTGGCTTGGTGGTTGAAAATATGTACTTGGTGTCTGCCAGGTAAACAGAATGTTCTGGTGTATGAGTCAGAGATTTTCAGAGAGTGCTCAGAGTAAGAGCCTTCAGGGGGCAGGTACTTTACAGCACTCTCAGAGGTGTATTTCCAATGCTAGCTCTTCCCTGGGGCTGGGACAGAACATACCTAGTGGCAGTGCAAGAGCCGGACGGGTGGGTACTAAGGGCCCGGTGTAAGAGTTGGCGGATGGAGTAACATGCAAGGGCCTGGCTGAGGACATAATGTTCACCAGGCTGAGACTACTCCACCCACCAAATTTATAAATGAGGACCAAGCTTGAGGTAATTTCTAAAGCATTTGCAGGAACCACCATCACAGCGGTTCCTCCTGTCAATGCTTATTGGTGTTTAGTGCACGGCTCCAAAGATGATATCAATCCTGACAATTAGATATAAGAGCTCTAATGGCCGGAGCTGAATACATCATTTGTAACAAAATAAGTGCAGGCGCCAAATGTTTTTCTTAGGGGCTCACTGGCTAAGATGTCGAAAGTTGGGGTTGCTGAATACCTAAGCTGCCTGGTCTTCTTTACAACTCATGCCTTATTTTTCCACCACCTTACGCTTCCTGGCTCTGCATCTCACTCTTACAGGCTCTCTCTCAGACCTATTTTGTGTGTTTATATGTATGTGTTTTTTGTATTGTGTGAACCTATCCTTACCTGCTGTATTTCTTTTGCTCTGGAAGTAAGTCAGGTGATGAATAATAAGTCCTTCTGGTTACAAAAGCAGAGCTGGGGATGCTATTCATGCTACTGTGATTACTGCTGTATTTTGCAGTGAGTTCCTAAACAGATCGGAAGTACCTAGAACCCTTGTCCAGCAGGGAGGTCATTCAGCATAAACCCTGAAACTGCTAGTTGTCCTTTCCAGGCGGAGGGATCTGGAGATAAAACTTGACAGTAGTCCTCTTCCAGCAACTATGAAATGGATGCAGCATGAAAATCAGGGCCATCATCCACTGGTTTGGTAGTAAACAACAGCTATAAATATAGTATATATGCACCTCTTCCATCCCTAGGGTCCTCTGCACCAATAGTAGCCACACCCTGCTGGAGCCTGAATGCAAATGGATGCTTTCATAATGAGTAACAGTAACCTAAAGGCCATTTACAGTGTAGATCAGAGATACTCAAAGTATGGCCCGGGGGCCACACGTGGCCCCCTGGTCAATAGCTTCACTGGGTTGCTTTTTACCCGACTGAGCACTAACATTTTTTTTTTTTTTTAACTAAACAGCTGTTTATTTATAACTAAACAGCTGTTTATTTATAGGTTAGTTGCAGTTTAAAAGGATATAACTAGGTGGTGCTGCACCACTTAACTTTAGGAGCACTTTCATTTTTGAAGACATCTTGCAGCAAAAGGGTAAAACTATAAGTCTCTTCAGAATTTAAAAAGTGTATTTTATTAACATGCAGAACAGTTTCACCTTAATAAATCGGATTATATCAGAACATTGAAAAATTAGAAGTTTTGTTTTTATAGAAAGTGATGTATTTTTTTTAAACATGAACCTAGAAACATGCATTTTCCCCCACCCTGGCAACAATGCCAATAGTGAACTAAGAGGCAAGTCAGTTGTTGTGTGGCCCTTTAAGTTGCATGGGTTTGTGTTATACATGAACAAAAATATTGTTTATTAAATCAAACACAAGAGGCGGTTTCGTACATCACTCATCCTGAAGTCCTGAATTTTGAGTGCTTTTATGAGAATGGAGGGAAAGTGGAATAAAAAAATTTCATAAGATCACACAGTTTGGTAACGTGGGGGAGCTAGGATTAATCCCTGGCTTCTGGTTTCACTTTGTGCAATTCAGCCACTAGATGTTTATTCTTTACTCCCCTAAACCCACCATACCTCCAACACCCCCCCCGAACCACAACCACCGCCCTGTTCGCTTCAATGCGGCCCTTGGTCACATCACAGACCAAAATGTTGGCGACTGGGAAAATCTTTGCGAGTTCCCATGGTGTAGACGAACGCAAATGTATTTTAATGGATTGGATCCTTAGGCCCATATTTATACTCCTTTAGCGCCGCATTTGCGCCGTTTTTTGACACAAAAACGGCGCAAACTTACAAAATACAATTGTATTTTGTAAGTTTGCGCCGTTTTTGCATCAAAAAGCAGTGCAAACACGGAGCAAAAAAAGTATAAATAAGGGCCTTAGTGTCTCAGTTAATGACATGGTGGCTGGTCACATGCAAAGTTGCTGTGCAAAATGCGAGGATCGACTGATGGCAGGAACAAATGGCTATCTCTGTAGTAACTCACAGCCCTACAAAAGCAACCGCATTCTCCAAAATGGCAGCGCTGTACTACAACATTTGTCTGAAACAATTCGTGCAGTGACTGCACAGAATTTCCAGGGACAGGTCAAGAGCACAAGTAAAGGATACATAGCAACAGCCATGCTGTTTTATCAGGCTGGTAAGAAAATATTCAGGGCCTATAACTTCTCCACACAGATCCATTGTGGCGCCAGCAGAGCACTGGACGCGTAAGAGACCACAGTACAGTGCACAGGTGGTCACTTCATACCCTTGTGCATTCAGTGGCCTCTCGCCTACTGCCGTTCAGAGGCTGCTGCTCCACAGTGGCTTGTGCAGAATCACAACACTTGCAAAAGTTCCGAGGGCCATGCTTACGGATGCGGGAACACACCAATTATGTTTTTCTGACACCATTGCCCACGTAGTGCATTATGGAGGATGAATATTCCTTTGCCTGTTTCTCTGATGTAAGTGATGCAGTCAGTAGCATCCATTTACAGGAAGGGTCAGCACTCGGCAGTGTCAGATGCAATCCACACCATCACAAACATGGCTACATAACATCCTGGTAGCACACATGGTTCATAACATGCTCATGCATTGTGGCATAAGGGAATTAGGGATGGTTAGCTCCAGTGCAAGACATTATCCCATCATATAAACATTAACTGTTAGGAAAGCCTGTTCTTTTATTGGTACTATCATAGGTGACAGACCATAAGTCATGCAATTGTGTATCCAGAGACAATTTCTGAATCCTAAATTAGCAAGATATATCTTCAAGAGCAGAACCGAGAACGATGTGAGAAACAAAAATCACGAGAAATAGAAAGTGAGAAAATCAAAACAGAAGAAAACAAAAAAAGCAAGGTTTGAAAAAAGATAAAAAGGAATAGGAATGACTAGGGCTAGAGTAACAAAAAAGAAGAGGTTATGAAAAAAAATGAAGGATAGGAATGTGGCAAGGGAAAATCCTAGGAAAGTATGGATGTGCATCAGCGCTGGGGATTAAAGTGAGGGTTTTTAAGTGTTTAATGGGAGGCAAGGTGTGGGCTGGGGTTAGGTTTAAGGGTCAGTTTTGGGTTAGAGTTAAGGTTAGTGGTTGGGTTTGAGGCATGGAACATGGCTAGGCTTAGAGAAAGGGTTACCCCAAGGGTTAGCATTATGCATAGGGATAGAGTGAAGGCAATGGTATGGATGAGGTTTAAGGTTTGGGATTGAATGGGGTGGGGTAAATTGGAGTTTTGATAAGTAAGGAACCCCCCTTCAATCAGAGTAAGGGGTAGTGTGAACCATAGGAATATTTTTGGATTAGGTTTGCTGTTGGGTTTAGGAGAGATCTCACTTGGGGATCATATTTAAAGGTCAGGGGAAATCACTGTAGTTACTCTTAAGATTTAGAGGTTATATTTTACGATTAAAAGAAGAAAATATTGAGGTAATTTAAATGTGTAGAATAACTTTCACCTAATGCTTTCTTACGGTTCGTATTTCCCATTTAAAGTGATGATATTCTTAAGGAAAATTTCTCACATAACATTATCTAATGTTTTCCTATCTTCTCCAATTCAGCACTTCACCACAGCACATTGTATGACAAAGTTGTTGGTGGAATCCACCATTGGCAATTTAAAATCACAGTTTAGACACCTCTATAAATCCAGTCGTGCCCTGTACTACGACCCTCTTGTTTGCTGTAAATAGCTGAAATGTTTTATACCATTAGGAGAAAACATAAACTAGGAGTTCCAAATGCCTACTTTCTCGGCATGATACAATCTCTTCTTTCTTTCAAATGAACACAGGTTTGCATCTTTTAGGTTGAACTCAGAGTTTTTGGACGAACAAAGTTCAACCGGTTGACGAATTGTGAACTGTGATATTGAGTTGTAGACTTGTAGTCATGTACGTGTCTTTTTTTATTTCCTATGGTTTGGTCCTTCGGGCTGTTGTAGAGTCATCTGAAGCCCCCATGAGGATATGGATTTAGTTGGAATCCTTCACCGTATGTATTCAGATAGGTGCCGCTCTTAAGTGAATAATCGAGGTATGGGCTATCTAGTCAATCAGTGACTAAATCCACATAGGATGTTCCTCGTGTTCTGTTATTGCATCATGCACATGGAGGTCAATTAAGGTACCCACGAGTATTAGTGGCTATCACTGTTTGATACGCCTGCTGCTGCCTTTGCTATTCCTGATCTCAGGGGTCATGAAGGTAGCGGCAGGGCTCTAAGTGGCTTGTTTACTTTTTTTTACTTTCGGTAGTACTTCCTCTTGTCCCTGTGCAGCAGATAGGAGTCTTTAGAAGAGCTAAAGGTGGACCAAGGGGTCAACACTTCATGAGGGGCAAATGACATTTGATATCACTTCTGTGTCCCACACTTTGTTGCAGCGACATCCATGAGCACGGCCAGCTTTAGCGCTGGTGGCACCCGGTGTGACAATCTTTTTTGCGCATCCCCCCAATGACCACCTCCTCTGATTCCCTCACTACCACCGGGCAAAAGTGCCACTCATCTCTCCATAGCCCCTCTCTTATATACATTTTATTTGTTTTAAATGCTGGCTTTACTAATCCACTCAACTGTCCACATAAAATACAGACCTGTTCTTTGCATCAGGCATATTACCCTCTGTACTACTTTATGGTGAGTCAAAACTCCCACTGGAGGAAACTCCAGTCTCTTCCTAGCAGGAACATTAACCACAAGAGTTATCTTGACATTTTGTTGCTGCCTAAAAGCTGGACAAACAAAGAATTCTGCAGCAGGTGCTTTTTAAATTGCATGTTATTGCAAAACACAGCTCCCCCTGAGGTCAGTGCCCCCTCTCCAAGTCAGTGCCCAGCGTGGCCGCACTGGTCACACAGCCCTAAGGCCGGCCCTTCCATGAGTATATGGGCTGTGCACATTTGTTTAATTTGCATGTTGATTACTCTTAAGGGATAATTGCTGTGCTGCTTTTGGAACCACTGGTGTGTGCGGTGTCTGGCTGGGTTTGTTTTTAGTATACAGTGCATCAACACCTGCGGTTGCAGACAGGTTTGTGAGTTCTTCTTCACATTACTACTTGGTACAAACATGCTGAGGATAGAAAGTAGTCCTCTCTACAGGTCACGGGGAGGAGTTCAAGTGGTGTATTTAAGCTGCAGGGTAAGTGGGCAGTGGGGGCATTTAGTAAGGACTTTGAGGACTGGAAGCATGCCAAGATCTGCTCGCTCTGAAAGAAATCCACAGCCGAATTAACAGATCTCAAGAATTACCACCCAAACTCAGACTCCTGTGACACCTGTCAGAACTTACAGAGAACTGCTGTGGGGCACCCAAGGATCCTCGTTGAGACCCAGGCTGTTCAACATCTACATGACTGCGCTCGCCCCAGTCATTTGGAACTACGGACTAAACATCGTCTCTTTCGCTGATGACACCCAGCTGATCATCTCCCTGACTGAAATCCCCTCCATGGCCAAAAAGAAGTTCCAAGACGGGATGGAAGCAGGCGCTGCCTGAATGAAGGAGAGCTGCCTTAAGCTGAACTCCATCATGACTGAGATCCTCATCCTGGGACCCTCTTCCTCAGCCTGGGAGGACTCCTGGTGGCCCTCAACACTTAAAGAAACACGAGGCAACAATGACTTCAATTAGCCGCACATCCCTACAATTCCTTCAAGTCCTAATGTCTCAATTAATGGTGCTCAATAACACTATAACACATCTGTTGCCACCCTGTGTAAGCTGGAATCAAAGAACCAGTTAATAATAGACACAAAAAATAGCGGAGCACAAAATCCTGTTTTTCTCAGTCAAATGATGGTTATCAATAAGACCATCTGGAAGAATGCATTGAATAATTATATGACAAAAGAGAAAAAAAAACATGAAAAATCAGATACAAAAGCAAATGGGTGTGAGCATTTTCTTAATCATCAACACCTTTAATAGTGTTATATTTCTTTATATTAAAAAGGCATTATATGACTCATCCTGTCCATGATTCCGGAGATCACATAAGAATTATTTTGAAAGTTGGAGAGATTAATGTCCTTTCATATAAAATTCCATTTGGCAGTGGAGCCCAGATGTTCAGTCTTTGTAAGTCCTCAACCAATGGAAATAAGCTTCAGACCATGCGATGTTTAGCCAACACATGTTTCGTCCTATGCAAGGACTTTATCAAGGCTCATGTTATATTCATTATGAACTCCAAATTCCAAATCCAATAAAATCCAGCTCTTGTTATTTTATACTTGTTTACTTTTCAATGTCCTGGTTTGGCTATGTAATTGTCTATATTAACCATGCATTTTCTTATGCATATCTCTATCCTATCTGAAACCTCATAGACAGTGCTCCGTGTATACGATCAAACCACTTAGCAGTTCCCCCACCATACAGACCACACATGCAACCTCTGCGTCGTCCTCGACTCAGCGCTCACCATGACAAGACAGGTCAACTCCGTCATCTCCAGCTGTTTCCACACCCTCTGACTCCTACAGAAGATATTCAGATGGATCCCTAGTGACTGCCGCAAAACCGTGTCACACGCCCTGATCACAAGCAGACTTGACCACGGCAACACCCTCTATGCCAGAACCACCAAGAAGAACCTGAGCAAGCTACATCAAATCCAGAATGCCTCCACCAGACTCGTCCTGAACATCCCCGCCAATAAAACATCACAGGACACCTGAGAGATCTCACCTAGCTCCCCATCGAGAAGAGGATCAACATCAAGCTCCTCGTACACGCATACAGGGCCCTCCACAACCTTGGATCCAGTTAACTCAACCACGGCATCACCTTTTAGCACCCTGCCAGACCTCTCCGCTCCTCTCAGCAGTCGCTCGCCACCGTACCCCACATAAAGAAGTCCTCGGCTGTGTAATGTTGTCACCTTACTAACCCAGTGTCGCTGGGCAGCCGCAACATTCTGGGGGTACCAAATAAACACACCAGACACGGTAGACTATTGCTTATTCAGCCGTTCCGTGGGTCAACCTTCTTGCCACCGTACGCGAGCCCCTTCTTGACTCCGCCTAATGGCCGCATTTATTTTATAACTTTACCCCATGTGACTCGGGTCTACAACATTGCACAGTGCACCAAAGGGGGAGGCTCACTAGCCTCCCCTTACTTGCACCTTTCAAGATGGTAGTGCCCACAACCAGTTACATCACTGGCACAGCGCTACTTTCCTCCCGAAAACCAGTGGAACAAGAGTAAAGCAGGTATAGACCATATATAAACAAATAATAATACTTTGTCTTACATCAGATGATCCTGCAGCTTCTGGGAAGGTGCAGGATTGCCACGTAGTTCATAATTGGTGTGTGTGGACCGATCAGAGACATTGTCTACCTGTCGTTCGCTGGAGCATGCTGGGCGTTCATTGCTCCCTAGGGCTGTGCAAGAATCAGATGGATGAGATGAAGGTGTCATTGGCGGAACATTGCTGGTGTTGGACAATGAGTGTTGATCAGTGTTGGGGAAACAAAAGTCGGTGTCCAGCCTTGCAAGGCAAGAGCTGGGGTAAAACCGTTTGAACATAGATACATTTCAGGCGATGGTGGCTGTTCCTCTCCAGGCAACAACCATGGTGCCATGCCGGCAAACAGTGGTCCAAGGGTGTTGTTCAAATGGCAACCAGAACTTGCTCCTTGGGGACTGGTCCTTGAGGAGTACCAAGTCAGAGTCTTTGGTGTGCCTGCAGTGACTGGCTTTCCAGTTTGCATCTAGTAGTTTCTGTTGCACCTGTCAATCATTTACTAGATCAGGCTTCCAGAGGCAATGGTGGGGGACAGAGGCTGACACTACACGCCCCATGGAGAGGTGACCTGGAGCTCACCTGTAGTGGAGTGTGGAGTCTGGCGGTAGTCCCTAAAAAATGAGTATATGGCTAGCTGTCGGAAGACGGAGGCTATTCAGATAAAGTTATTCAAAGTTCGCATGAATCGATTCAATACCCTGTTCACTTGAGGCCAGCGTGGAGTGATCTTTATGTCGTATACCTGTCGCATTAAAACAGGATGACAACTCATGACTTTGAAAGGGGGCCCGTTGTCTGTCTTCAATTTGGATATCAGACCATGGGTGGGCAGAGTTTTCTCGACTTTGGGTATTACATATTTGGCTGTCAGAGAGGATATGACCTCTACTTTGGGGTATTTTGAGTAGTCATCTATCACTACCATGGTGTGTCTCCCATCAGGGAGGCTCCCAAAATCTAAACTGGCTGAAACCCACAGTTGGCGTGGCCTGTCTTCTGTCTCCAACGGGACAGGGTAGCTGGGCTCCCCCGAGGCTTGGCACCACTCACAGGAGCGTACTATTCCATCCACTTTTTCATCCATCAAGGGGAATCAAACCTTGGTCTTTAACTGATTTGTTAGTTTCACCATCCCTTGATGCCCATTGTGGGCTAGCTGGACCATGTGGTCGGTGAGAGAGAAAGGAATCACCAGCCGGTGTCCTCTTAACAAACACCCATCGGGGTCAACAGACAGTTCTTGTCTGACATGATAGGTTCTTCATTACTCGTTGAGAGACAGCAGTGAGTAGTGGCAGTTGCTTCTTCACAACATGCCACTGATTCATCTGTACAACTTTTAATGCCTTGTGGAAGCACTCATTTTGGCTAGTGCCTGGAATATGGTCTCAGTAGAGAGAGGCAGCGGTCTAGACTGGTCAGCTATGTATCTCACATACTCTTCTACTTCATGAGCCTCGCTTACCTCCTCCACAGTAGCTGCTCGAGGGTGTTGAGACAGGTAGTTGGCTAGGTTTATTGGATCCAGGTCAATATTCGAGACAACAATTATATTCCTGTAATTGAAGAAACCGCTTTTCCATCCATGGGGGTGTTTTTGAGGCTGTCCCGTTGAACAGTGGGATGAGTGGCTTGAGATCTGTGGTTACTATAAAAGAGTTTCCCTACACATAAAGATGAAAATGCCTGCAGCCTCAATGTACCGCAATGGCCTCTTTCCCAATTTGTGAGTACTTCTGCTCAGTGTCGGTCAGAGACCTGCTGGCAAAAGCAATCTGTGACCACTCGTGGTTGTCTTGTTTTTGGAGCAGCACTGCCCCCAAACCCTTCGGTCCTGCCTCTACAGCAATCGTTGTTTCTTTGCAGGGGTCAAAATACCGGAGGATTGTATCTGTTGAGAGTGCATCCTTGGTGGCTTAGAAGGCTGCTTGTTGGGGTGGACCCCATGACCAGGGCTCCGAAGATTTTGCCAGATCTCGGATAGATGACCCGATCAGGTCATTGATTGTGGGGGTCAGATATCTCTCTCTCTTGATCGCAACGTTTGGTAGGTGCATGTCCACGCATATTCACACCTCACTAGGCTGCTTGGGCTTCCGAGCGACAACAATCGGGGATACCCACAGCGTGGGTCCAGTCACCTTTTTGATGATGCCAGCCTTCTCAGCTAGTCCAACTCCTTTTCTATCTGTGGTCCCAGATGGAACGCGATGCGTTGATGTCAAAGTGCTACTGGTTGCACGGATTCGTCTATGTGCAGCCGTATCTCTTTGTTTTGCAGGCAGCCAATGCTGTTGAACACTTCAGGGAACTCACTTAGGATGTCAGCCACTGACTCTTGGTGTACTCTGAACGTGAATGTGATGACGCCAAGGGCTTCGGCCACTTGGCACCCCAACAGCATTCCATGGTCGCTTTCAGCAACATACACTTGGGTCTTGACTGAGCGGGTCCATAGGCAATGGTTGTCTTCTCAGGACGAGTGGTGTGTTTTGCCTATAAACGTAGACTTTTATCTTTGCAGGTTTGACACTAAGGTCTGGAGTCATCTGGTGATAGACATCGGAGGCCATGATGTTAATGGAGGCTCCTGTGTCCACGACTGCAAGGGTTGGGTGTCCGCCCATCAGTATTTGGCATCGCGGTAACCACTTTGAAGTCTGAACTGCTGTCCCTACAGTAAACATGGAGTGAATTGTGTGTTCATAATCATAGTCGTCATACATGTCATTGCTCTTATACGGCATACTAAGGGCAGAATTGACTGTGGTGCTCTCAGCCCGTGTTTTGCTTGACCAGCATTGTTTCACAAAATGATTTACCTTGCTGCATCCTGTGCAACGCTTTCCTCTTGCTGGGCAGGCTGTGGGGTGGTGCATCGGCCCTCCACAGTACCCACACATTCGGGGCAGTGGGTGGGTGTTCTTTTGTTTTGTCTTGTAGGTGTACGCATCACAACATTGACCGGGTCATTTTTAATTGGTCTTTGTAGTGCGGCTTCCATGCGTGACGTGTGAGCTTTGGATAATTCCTTCATTGTCCTCATCGTCAGGATGTGAGCTAAGGCCCTCCAAGACTCTTCAAGAACCCTTTCACGTAGCTTCGCCGGTGCACACCTTTGAAGTGCTAACTAGTTCCTTGAGTCCCATGTGGAACGATTCAATAGACTCTTCAGCCTCTTGTCGGGCTTGACGGAACACAAAGCATTCATAGTATTTATTTGCCATTGGGTTGAAGTGCATGTTAAGGGCAGTGATGAGGATCAGGTGGGTCGTGGGGGTAGCTTCTGCAAGTGTTTTGGAGTTCCTGTATATGTCTTTGCCCCTGAGGTGTAGTGTCATGGCTCTCTTCTGGGCGTTCTCAACTATAGTAGCTTCAAAGTATAGTAGGACTCTTTCAACCCAGTCTTTCCATCTGGGCGCTTGGGCTGATGAGGCCCCCCCCATGATAAATGGCTCACCTTACGGGATGGTGGACATCATGGATTGGTTAGAGCTGTTCTGTGGGTCACAGTTTCTTCCTTGAGTACTGTCACAAGGAGTGGCTTAGTTAATGCAGCTCCTTAACTCAGTGCTAGTTTCATTGCAGCTGGGGGTAGGGAGTGTGTTTGTCTGTCTCTCCTCCTCTTTTCCTCCTTTTAAATGTTTTTTTTTTTTTTTTGTACTGTATTGTCTCTGTGCCGGCTCCCTGGCAGACTGTGGAATGTGCAGGTAGGTTTAAAGATGTCACCTACAGCGGTCGATGGACTCACGTTATAGCGAGCTTGGAGCAAGGAGTCACGCCCTGGAGGCAGATCTGGACGTTGGCTGGGAGCAGCAGCACGGTGAGCACGTGTGTGTGCAGGAGTACACGTTGCAGCACGGGAGCCTCACAGGTCC
Organism: Pleurodeles waltl; assembly: GCF_031143425.1. Lineage (NCBI taxonomy): Eukaryota > Metazoa > Chordata > Amphibia > Caudata > Salamandridae > Pleurodeles > Pleurodeles waltl. The sequence continues at coordinate 599,366,277 of NC_090446.1, read as the reverse complement.
GGCATGGGGGCGCACGCTGTGCTGGAGCCGGATTGCCGCAGAGACAACCACTGGGATGTGAGCATGTCACCGACATGATCATCAGTGCATTGGTAGCACTTGGCAAGAGCACTGCATATGGACACCCGGCTGCCACAGTGTGCAGTGCACGGTGAGTGTGGACAACCACTTGTCACCAATGTAATGTTGTCACCTTACTAATTCAGTGCCGCTCGGCAGCCGCAACATCCCAGGGTCTGGGGGTACCAAGTAAACACACCAGACACAGTAGACTATTGCTCTTTCGGCCAGCAGGCGGGTTAATCTTCTTGCACCCTTCCACAAACCCCTTCTTGACCCCACCTGCTATTTTATAACTTTACCCCACATGACTCGGGGTCTATAACATTGCACAATGCACAAAAGGGGGAGGCTGACTAGCCTCCCCTTACTTGCACCTTTCCAAATGGTAGTGTCCGTGACTAGTTACGTCAATGGCGCGACACTACGGGCTGGAGAAAGATCGTTTACCGAGCTTGCGGCAAAATGTTGGAACACCTTTCCTCTCCACCTCAGACAGTCGCAATCGCTACCTCAATTCAGGAAGAACCTCAAGGCCTGGCTTTTCGACTGATCTCTGATGACATACCCCACAGTGCCTTGAGACCCTACGGGTGAGTACCGGGCTCTAAAAAAGACTAATTGGTTAATTGCTTGATTGACTCAGTATAATGAAGATTACTGGTAAGTAATACAGACATTTCATCCATAAGAATCACTCACTGGCTCTGACAAAACTCTGACTGCTCACACGAAAACCAAGCAGTTTAGTTTTATAAAAACTCACACTTTGCCAGCAAATATGTTGCCCATTTCGTACCAACTAACCCTCTTGCACTCTCAACTTTTGAGATGCACCCTACATCCGAAACTTGCACTTAAAGCAAGAGCCCCCAACTCCACAACGTTGTATTAACCTGCCTGCACTGCAAGTGAGAAACACGCAATGTGTACTAATTTCTGCCTTCAGGCTGCTGCCATAAATCACTTTATGGAACACAATAGGATGGAACTATATGGGACCTGCACCAGCCTTGACAGATTGATTCTTCCTCTGGTGAACGACAGGTGTACCCGCCTCAATCCCTCACTGTTGTCTGATCTTCTACCCTGCCCAGGCAGACAACCATTTATTGGGCCTTCTTACCTAGAGTGAGCTGGATCAATCATCAACCGCTTTTAACTCACCTTTCTCCTTTAAACCAGCAGCCTTAGACTGCATCGTTTTCTGTACATATGGCCCAACATATTTTAGACCCACAAAAAATGGTGCATATCGCACCTCACTAACCCCATGCACTCAATGATCCCTTGCTCCAATCTAGCTCTCTTGATAGCCATCGCAGGCCCCGCTGCGAAGGGACTGGCTCATGCTTTAAACATGTTTTAAATTACGATTTGTAGCATCAAAAGTGTCAGATTTTTGTTTGTTTATCCTTGATGTATTTCTGTGCCTGTTTTGCGTGAGCAGGACCTTTGCTTCATACTCTTTTGCTTCTGAAAATTGACATTGGTTTTCAATGGGCGAGGGCCGCTGGGCTAGAACACGTGCCATAGTGAGCTCCATTGTGCAAGTCGCTGCCCCCACATACTCCCACCGCCCTTACTAAGAAGCGAGACAACCCAGTTGTGGTATTCTCTGTGACGTAGCCTTTTTTTTACACTCTTTCAGCAAAAAATGCACACTGTAGCTAGACAGACATTGGACATTTCGACTCTACTGTAGCTGTTGAACACTGCTTCACCTAAAGACAGCATAGAAGAAAAGCACACGGTGCCACCCACATCATCTTTTGTCTTGAACATTGCACAGCACCCTTTACAGCAAACATTGTGCAGAAGGCCCCAATAGTATGTTATACAGATACATCATATCTCCCCGTCTGTCCTTCCCAGGCGTCAAGGAGATCATTGCCTGGCAGCAAGATAAACGTCATGCACTTATTGTAACACGTCCTCTTCACATATAGGGGTGAGGAAAGACTCGCAGTTTGCTTGCTGCCAACACACAATACTAGGGTACCGCGTAGCGCTCTGACCCTGCTGGGGTACCTGAAACCAGGCATACTCCCCTTTCACGTCCGCATCTAAGCAATTCAGGGTTGGGGCTGAAGGGTCCAGGACCACCAGCAGGTCAATCCCCCCTCCCGCCAGCCCCGCACCCACTCAACAACACCCTACCAAGGGATCAGTCCATGAAAACAGTCCAATTCTTTGGGTCTCCCCCTTCTCTCCGCAGATAGGAGTTTCGCCACAGGGCAATAAGGCTATTGGCAAACTCGCCCTTACCCATTTAGCTGCCGAATCACCTCATCCGTAGACCCTAAGATTGTATGCAGGAACAATTTGTGACCGCTGGCAGACAGATGCACCCCGTCCCTTTCAAACAACTTACCCCTTGTGAGCTGCAGTATGTTGAGGAGGTAGGTCAGTCGGGCCACGTCTATTGGCCTCCTCCCATCCCAAACCACTGGGGCCAGGCGCTGCCACCCCTTTAGCGCCCTCCTCACCCTCACACCCCTCAGTCCCAAAAAGAATGCTGTGGCTGAAATCTGTCTTCTGACAAGGACCACCGACCTGCCCCTCCCCCTCTGCATCACTATGAACTGCAACACACCCTCAGGTAAGAAACTCCTTTGTCCCTCCCCACACGGAAGGATGCAGTATATGCTTGCCATGCCACCTCATATGCACGCTTTGTCCTAGGTGCGAGGGATGCTGCTATTAGATCTGGGTCACTGGAGCACTAAGCTTCCGCAATTTCTTTGGGGAAGACCTCATCATACTGTCTCCTGTGAACATAACGCTGTGAAGTCTGCCAACCTAAAACAGGACAAGGCATCCTCAACTGTATTCTGTACCCCACATGCTTGCCCGCGAAATACACATTAGATGCGAGGCAAGCACGGACAAGAGTATTGAGCAGTCTAAGAACAAAAGGGTATTTCACATTTTGATTGTTGATGGCTGCTACCGCCGACATACTGTCTGAGCAAAAGACTATCTTATTGGCCAAGAGAGACCCCCAGATGTGCAGTGCCATAATAATTGGGAACAGTTAGAGGAATGTGATGTCCTTAGTGAGCCCTGAGACCACCCAATCTGCTGGCCAATGCTGCATACACCACTTAGTACCCAGGATTGCCCCAAAGCCTACACTTCCTGCTACATCTGCGTAGAGAGCCAGGTCTGCATTGGACTGCATCGGTTGGTGCCACACTAGTGTCCCATTGAAGTCTGTTTGAAATTCTTTCCAAATCAACACATCCTCTCTCACCTCACGTGACACCCTGGTGTGTTGCTATTTGGCTTTGAGGCCAGACATGGATCTAGCTATGCTTTTGGAAAAGGCTTTCCCCATGGGAATGACTCAGAGGGGGCGAAGTTCAACTTCCCAACCAGGACCTGAAGCTGTCAAAGAGTGACTTTCCCAGCCATTAGGCACGTGTCAATGAATGCCCGAAAGGTGGACACCGTGTCCTGGGGTAGCCTACAAATACCCTCTACTGAGTCTATCTCAATACCTACAAAACAGAGTCTCGTTGTGGGCCCCTTTGTTTTGGCCTCTTCCAACGGTATGCCTAGCATGTGCTCTAACTAGTGGAAGCTCAGCACGGCCTCTCACACCCAAGGGAATCTGGTAGACCATGAACAAGAAGTCGTTCAGGTAATACACAATGTTATCTGAAGTGACCAGGTCCCTCACTGCCCACTCAGAAAGTGGCTAAAGACCTCCAACAGGGACCTTGCTATCGCGCATCCCAAGGGCATGCACATGTCCACCTAATATTAACCCTCAAATGTGAAACCCAAAAGACAGGCATCTTCCGGGTAAGAGGCAGAAAGCTGCTTCAATGTGTAGGAGGCTGGCCTGGTTTGTAGTGGGTACCTATGGTACTTACACCTTATACCAGGTCCAGTTATCCCTTATTAGTGAAATGTAGGCAGTGTGTAGAAGCCAGGCTCTCTAGAGGTAGCTGTAGCTGAGCAGCCAAGGCTTATCTGGGAAGACAGGCAAAGCTCACACAGTACTCACCATTAAAAAAAAACACTCAGTGTTACAAAAATAAAGGTACTTTATTTTGGTGACACAGATGCCAAAAATACCATAGAGACTATACTCCCTTAGGAGGTAAGTAATACACAAATTATATACACTAGTATGCAGAAATAGGCATAAAAACTGTTCGAAAACAGTGTAATTAGTGAAAATCATATTAGATAGAAATGGGCCTAGGGGAACACAAACCATATACTAAGAAAGGGGAATGCGAATGTTGGTTTCCTACCTAGGCAAGCATAGTGTGTAGAGGGGTGCTGGGAGTACTACACAGCCCCCAAAGGTAAGTACTAGAACCCACCACAGTGCCCAGGAAAGCAGGAGTAAAACACAGTAACTTTCCTAGAACACACACAGAAACGAGAAAGAAGATTATGCAAGAACCAGAAGAGACTGCAAGACACCAACAGTGGATTCCTGGAACTGAGGACCTGTGGAAGAAGGGGACCAAGTCCAAGAAGCACAGAAGAGTCCATGGAGAACAGGAACCCCTGCTAACCCAGATGAAGGTGCAAAAGAGGAACCACTGGTGAAGAAGAACAGTCAGTATTCCACCCATGAGGACGGAGTCGGGTTCCTGGTTGATGAAAGTGATGTCCCACGTCGGATGGACGATTGCAGTCTGGTTTGCGTCGCTGGAGTCCGCCAACAAGCCTTGGCACATGCAAAGCTTGCGGTTAGCAGAAAATGGAGCTGCCTGGGACCAGGAGGGACCTGGTGGACTCTACCCAGGAGGAGGAGTCAGAGGAGGCTCTCAGCAACTCAGAGAGCCCTCAGAAGACCAGGCAGCATGCACAGGAGTCCCACAACACTGGAAAAAAAGAAGTACAAAAGGAGGCCCACGCAGTACTGCGACAAAGGCTCCCACGCCACCGGAGAACCACTCAGGAAGCTGTGCATCGCAGGATAGAGTGCTGGGAGCCAGAGCTGCAAGATGCATGAAGAACTTCATGGAAGGATGCCAACAAGCCTTGACAACTGCAAACCATGCAGTGCACAGGGGAACGGTCTTACGTGGGGAGGCAAGCTCTTACCTCCACCAAAGTTGGCCAGTGCGACGTCAAGACCATTGGGACCACTTAAGTCTACCACCCATGATGCAGGATCCATGCAGCTCAGCAGGAGAGGAGATCCACACAGCTGGTCGACGTTGCAGTAGGTGCAAGCCAGGGGAGTGACTCCTTCACCCCAGGGGAGATTCCTTCGCTCTTCTGGTGCAGGCTGTGTACAGGCCATCCTCAGAGGATGCACAACTGTGAAACAGTTGCAGTTGCTGGCAGGAGCTGAAGATACAATGTTGCAGAAGGCATCTTGCTTCTTTGTTGCAGTTTGTAGAGTTCCTGGAGGGTCCAGACACAGTTTATTTGGTGAGAAGTTTAAGTGGAGGATGCAGAGGATTCCTGCTGGAGTCTTGCTATCCGAATCTTAAGAACCACCTAAAGGAGCGACCCTAGATAGTCCTGAAAGGGGGATTGGTCATCTAACCAGGTAAGCACCTATCAGGGGAGGGCTCTGATGTCACCTGCTGGCACTGGCCACTCAGATGCTCCCAGAGTTCCCTGCCAACTTGGAATCCAAGATGGCAAAACCCGGGGACCCTCTGTAGGAGCTCGGAGCACCACCCCTGGGGTGGTGATGGACAGGGGAGTGGTCACTCCCCTTTCTTTTGTCCCATTCCGTGCCAGAGCAGGGACTGGGGGTCCCTGAACTGGTGTAGACTGGATTATGCAAGGAGGGCCTCAAATGTGCCCTTCAAAGCATTTCCATTGACTTGGGGAGGCTACCCCTCCCAAGCCTGTGACACCTATTTCCAAAGGTAGAGGGTGTTACACCCCTTTCCCAAAGGAAAAGCTTTGTTCTGCCTTCCTGGGCTCAAGCTTTTCAAGCAACAGGAGGGCAGAAACCTGTCTGTGAGGTTGCAGCAGTTTGGGGCTGCCTGGAAAACCTCAGAAGGCTGTAATGGCAATACTGGGGGTCCTCTAAGGAACCCACAGAGTTCACGGAATCATACAACCAGTGCTTGCAAAAGCCTTGGGGTATGATTCCAACATGTTTGATACCAAACATGCTTATGTTCGGAGTTAGCATTATGTAGCTCGACATAGGTTGTGACCTATGTCCAGTACACACGTAAAATGGCATCCCCGCACTCACGAAATCCAGGAAAATGGTACTGAAGGTTGAGAGGGCACCTCTGCTAGTACAGGGGTGCCCTTACACACAGGTACTTTGCATCCTGCCCTCAGGGCTGGAGGGCTGCTATGTGTGTGAATTATAGGTGACTTGGTGCAGTGTAAATGGCAGTGAAAGGGTGCCTGCACGTTTTCACACAGGCTGCAATGACAGTCCTGCAGAAGCCTTTGCATGAGCTCCCTATGGGTGGCAAAATAAATGCTGCAGCCCATAAGGATCCCTTGGAACCCCAATGCCCTTGTTACCTAAGTACCATGTACTTGGGATTTATAAGGGAACACCAGTATGCCAATTGTGGGTGAAATACTGGGTTACCAGTATGCAACATCCACATTTAGAGGAGAGAGAACATAATCACTGGGGTTCTGGTCAGCAGGATCCCAGAGAACACAGTCAAGCACACTGACACCAGTCAGGAAATGGGGGTAACCATGGCAAAAAAGAGGATACTTTCCTACACAATGTCAGACTTCTCCATCAACGCCCCTGCCCTAACCTCTGCAACTTGCCCAAGGCCTCATCAAAGGAAGTGTACCTCACCGTGTACTGTTTCTGTCCCAGGCCTCACTCACTAAGAACCCTTTGGGGAAGGATAGATTATTGTATTGTATTGTAATCGTATTTATATAGCGCTTACTACCCCTGACGAGGCATCGAAGCGCTTTTCGATGAGTAGCACGCTACTCCGGAACGCAACAAGAATTAGTGATGGATTAGTATCATTTAATAATGAGTACAGTTTTAGTATTATTATGAGATAATTTGAGCCACAGATATGAGAGTTTGTTAGTTAGATTGACTGGAGTAATGGAGGGGTGGAGGAGGAAAGAAATCCAGAAGTGTTAATTGGGAGTATTTCCTTCATTTACTCAAGCCAAAGGCTTGGGATGAATAAAGGGGGGTGGATGGGGAAGAGTATGTGGAAGGGTTAGGGAGAGCATAGTAGCAGGGTGAGATGAATGCAGGAAAATTTAGTAGGGTTGTGTGGGAGGTCACAGAGGTAGAGTGAGGTTCGGTGAGTTAGATGTGGAGGTGGAGGGAAGAGCTTAGGCAGAGATATTTAGGAGATGAAAGTGGTAGAAGGGATTTGGGATGAGTCAGAGTGAGAATGGAGGATAGTTTGATAGAGACATGACATAAGAGTGATGAGTAGATAAGTGTGATAAGATGAGAGCAGGAATTCATAGATATCTAGTATAACAACCCAAAAACCAGGAGCCATGCAATGATCCACGAACATGCCAAGCACAGAAACAACATATACAGATACATACACACACACATGAATACACACACATATGCACATACAATACATAATTAGAATCATGGGTAAAAAAATACTTAGTCAGACAGGTTTAAAGAGTGTGTGTGTATTTTATTGTTATGACAGTAGCAATACATATTTTCCAAAGAAACTATAAATAAATAGAAATATACATATAATCTGAAAAAAAGATATTTATCCACATAGGCATATGCAGTTCATAGTTGTTTGAAAAAGGTGGTTATGAAGGAAAGAGACAACTCTTGAGTAGTTTTCTGAAGACAAGAAAGTTATCTGTGGCTCTTATATTTGGGGGTAATGAATTCCATAGTTTGGCTGCTTAGATGGAGAAGGATGTACCACCTACAGTCTTTTTCTTGTATGTTGGTGTTCTAAGGCGGGGTGCCAGTTTTGAGCGGAGGGTTCTTTGTTGGATGTATTTGGTGATTTTCTTTCTGATAAATAGCGGTCCTGTTCCATGTATAGCTTTGTGGGTGATACAAAGCAGCTTGAAAGTGCATCTTCTGGCAACGGGTAACCAGTGTAGTGCTCTCAAGGCAGGGGAGATGTGGGCTTGCAGCTTTATATGTAGTAGTAGCCTGGCTGCGGAATTCTGGATATGTTGTAGTTTTTTCATAACAGATAGAGATGATCCATGGTAGAGGCTATTGGCATAATCCAGTTTGGATAGTACAAGTGAGATAGTAGCTTGCACCTTGTGTGGAAATCCGAGGTGGGGGAAGATGCGTCGTAAAGTCTTTAAGATGGTGAAGCTTGTGCGTGCTAATTTGTCTACTTGGGCATTCATAGTTAGCTTGGAATCCATGGTGATTCCTAGGTTTTTAACTTCCTTGGATAATTGAGGAGGTGGTCCGAGATCATCAGGCCAGACGCACAGAGGGTCATAATTTTTCCAGTCATCACATATGAGTATTTCTGTTTTGGAGGTATTTAGTTTGAGATGGCTCCAGGTCATCCACTGATCAACGGCTCTGAGGCAACTGAAGATTTGTGAGTTTTCAATGTTTTTGGGGTCTTCTAATTTAAGTAGTATTTGTGTGTCATCTGCATAGTTGTAGCATGTGAGATGGAAATCATTGATCAGTTCTGGTAAAGATATCATGTACATGTTGAAAAGCAAAGGTGAGATGATTGACCCTTGGGGAACCCCTGCTTTTGTGAGGTAGGGTTCGGACGAGAAGGGGGGCGAGTGGATGATGTTCGCTCTTTTTTGGAGATAGGAAGTAATCCAGTCGAGAGCAATCCCTTGTATGCCAGCTTTGTGGAGTCTTTGAGTTAGGGTGTCATGGTCAACCGTATCAAAGGCAGCTGAGAGGTCCAAGAGAAGTAGTGCAGCAGCTCCATTTCGGTCGACTGTGTTTTCAAGATCGTCCCAGATTGCCATGAGTGCCGATTCAGTGCTTCTTCCTGGGCGGAATCCAGTTTGGAAGTCTGAAAGTATAGAATTGTCTTCAATGAATTGTGACATCTGGGCGAATGCTGCTCTTTCTATCAATTTGCCCAGGAAAGGTCCATTTGTGATAGGTCTGTAGTTGTTGGGGTCTTGCGGGTCTAGGTTTGTTTTCTTTAATAATGGTCGTATGTATGCCTTTTTCAGGTCTGCAGGAAAAGTTCCTGAAGTTAAAGAGTTGTTGATGATTCTTCTTACAGGTGTGGCAGCAGAAGTAGATAGCAGGATGTTCTTGAAGATTTGTGGTGGGCAAGGGTCTGAAGGGCAACCAGAAGGTCTGCTTGCTTCGACCAAATCCATAAATTCATCCTGGGATATTTGTTTGAAGGACTGTAGAGGTTGGGATGGTTTATTCTTAAAGGGTATTTTAGTAAAGGGGTTGGTGCTGATGGTTTTCTTCTGTTTTAAATAGGAGTCCAATGTGTCTGCCTTGGTTGTGTAGTAAGTTGCCAATTTGTTTGTGAAATCTTGAGTGGTGGCATGACTTCCTTCCATGCATGTAGGTTTTCGAAATTCATTGAGAATTTTATAAAATTCCTTGGTTGTAGATTGAGCATTTTGAATTCTGTCTGAGTAGTATCTTTTTTTAGCTTTTTTGATTGATGATTTGTATATCCTGTTAAGTTTGTGTAGCTGCAGTTTTAGGCAGAACTTATCTGGTTCTTTCTTGGGCACTTTGTGGCATTTTAAACACACACACACACTTGTGTTACTATCTAACCAACTATGGTGCTGTTATTAGAACAGTCTTCGCTCAGCTCTTGTCCTGGGCTCCCTTCCCTTCTTGTGCCGTGCTACCCTCTACACACCGCTGTCAGCATCCGCTTCATGCCTACTACTGGATACCCTTCCTGCCTCTGTTACGATACCCACCCTGATTGTTTCAGGATACCCCCTCTAGCTGCGCCAGCCTCTCCTCAACACCTGAATGAAGCTTCCCGACAGGGAATTACCTGTGCTGTGAAACCGAGGGAGTGGCAAACAGCCAAACAAGCCAAACAAGCCTTCTTGCCAGGGTGCCTGTTTGCCTGAAAAAAATGTAAATGTGCACAACTAATTAATGTACAAATGTAATGGGTTCCTGGAAGCCGGTATTGGAATAACTTGAAGCTTCCTTATGACACAGATTTATTCTTTTTGAGTCGTATTGAAAGGGAGTTACCAGCTGAGCTGTGAAGAGTGTGCTTTTAAAGGACAGTTATTTTAAAAAACTGCACTTTTTACTGTATTGGAAGTATTAAAATCTATATTTTAGAAGCAATGTTTTATCTTAAACTTTTGTACATTTTGTAGCAGCCTATGTTATACTGTGCGTAAAGCAAATTTAAAATAACTTACATATTCAAAGTGCTATCTGTCACGATTGGGACCTTGTGACACTAAACACACACAAGTCACTATTCTCCACTGCATCAACCAGGATTCAGTTCTTCAGCTCTCTGGTTACAGACACAGACAGTGAATTAACTATTACGGGTTTTCTAGTGTACGATAGTGGATTTCCCACTGATTACCTGAACTTGCATGTATTTTTCAGTTAAGCTGTGCTTATTTTACATGTAGTTATCTGAAGATGAAAGACCGAAAAAAGTTACAGAATATTTAGTTTTTTGAGCCGCACCTTTGACCCCGCTCCCACACTCACTAATCCCGCCACCTTTGTGCACAGCATTACAGTTCCCAATATTTTAGTTAGAGTATAGCAGTGTGCAAGCGCTGCTTTTCTGACGTGTTCGTATCTTTGTCGGCTTTTAACCATGCCCACCGCATGCCCATCACTTTCATTCGTTTGTGGGCTTGCCTTTCAAAAATCCTTTGTTGTCATTGGTAAATGCTTTATGTTTGTCCCTCCTTGGGGCAGTTTTGTTACTGCCTTGGCCATCGACCCTGTTACATGGATAATTGCACGTTTTCTGATATGTTTAACTGCGAGCTAACTTCTTTCTCTTCTTGTGCCTGTCCTTCGCGCTCATGCTCAAGGCGGACATGGCGCTTTGAATCAGCTTGCTTATCTCAACTGTTTTACTTTACATTTTCAATTAATGTGGCAAGAAAAGTCCAGTTAGGAATTTACAAGGCTAATAGCTCTAACTCGAGCAAACGTGAGACCCACTGCTTTGCAAATGCTTGTAATTTCTGTATCTCATTTTAGTTACTGACTACTGCTTTGTAGTTGCTTGGCACATAGACTATAAACAACAACACTGCCCGAGCAGCAGAAAGTTAAAGTAATCCAGAAATCATCCCTAATTTACAATATTTGGGGAATCAAACCTTCATATTCAGGTTCTGTTTGTACTCCTTAAGGATGTTTCTGAAGCACAAAAAGCTTTCCCTGTGCCCTCTACACATCTGGGTGACTGACGACTATTACCAACCAACAGACTCTACTACGCATTGTATTTTCCTCTGGCGAATGAAAATCTGAACCTGGGAAACAGAGACCTTCTGAATGCAGTTTGTACACATAACTCTGAAGTAGGCCCATTAACACGCTGAGCTGCCTTGCCAGTGACTAGTAACATAAGAGGTCTCTAAGAGTAAGTGCCTTAAGCAACAGGCGGGGAGCTGTGCTTGTTTTGTCTAATCCTACTAGCGAAAAAAAGCTCACACTGTGTTACCAGTGTTCTCAGCCTTAACAGGAAATGTGGTCAGTTTAATTGTATGGCGAGGTTTAGGGTTGCATACACTTCCAAGGTAAGTGTGTACTGCAGGGTATTGTTTACCCCATGGCCACAGTACACAAACTATCCCACACTCACTTGGGTACGTAAATATCAAGTGTCCCTATTCTGGAGGATAGTGAGAAAAGTTGCAAGTTGCAAATGTTTCTTAAAAAAGGGTTATAGGTCATACCTATAACGTGGCGTGTAAAACAAGAAGCTCCTTCTAATTACTAGATGACTTGCTTATGTCAACTGTTTTACTTTACATTTTAAATTTATGTGGCAAGAAAAGTCCAGATAAGAATTTACAACGCTAATAGCTCTAACTCGAGCAAACGCGAGACTCATTGCATTGCAAATGCTTGTTTTTTCATGCACCTCAACCACGGGCTCACTTCCTCCCCTCGCCTATGCAGGGTTATCTTTGATATGTCTTTCCTCTCACAGTGATCTCCGTGCACCTTTCCATGTCTTGCAGTTCTGACTGAGAGCGGGCAGCCTTGTCATTTCCCTTTTCGTCACAACCGCCAGTTCTTCAACTCCTGCATCCGCAAGGGCCGACAAAGACTCTGGTGAGAGCTTGTGGTTTTATATGAACTGAGCCAATCTGCTGCTGGGTGTGGGGTGGTGTTGCTCACTGAGATTCAGATATGGTCTGTGTATTGTGACTCACCAAGTTCAAGTACTGTGTGGGTCTGTGCTGTGTTAGGCAATGGCCTTTAATCACCGAAGTTCTGTACAGGTTGGATCTGTGCTGTGTTAGGCAATGGCTTTTAATCAGCGGGGTTATGTACAGGCTGGGTCTGTGCTGTGTTAGGCAATGGCCTTTAATCACCGAGGTTATGTACAGGCTGGATCTGTGTGCTGTTAAGCAATGGGCTTTAGTGACTGATGACAAATCTCCCAACATGTCCTCTTAATGAGCAATGACCACCCTAACACTATGGAGGTAAAGGGCAGTAGAAGTCTTAATCAAGTCTTGACTGTCCTTTGCAGTTAACAGTAACCAGGGGAAGGTGAGGAGATGTGATGATGCTACTGTTGAGTGCTCCAGTCCCCACCATTGGCACGAGCTTAAGAAAATGCCTGACTGAGTATATGTGTAGACCTAAGCAGAATATAAGGACACATACCATCAAACTACACAAAGTGGCATGGTTTGCATAAAATGGCGAATGGCTACACCCCAGAAGTCATGTCCTCTAAGTGACATCACACATGCCCTGCAGTCTGGAAGTTATGTCATACGTGGACCTGAAAGTTCCAACTTCATATACCTCGTGACCCGATACTGACATCATCTATATCCCCCTAACTTCGAAGTTATGTCATCGATGCTTTCTGGCCTGGAAGTGACATCACCCATGCCTGTCTGGCTTGAGGGGCTCATTATCTAGGGGTTTGTAATGGGTGTATCTGTGTGTTAGGGAGTGGACATCCCAATAGCTTGCCTTCCTGAATTTGTCGGAGGTTTTAGGCATCCAGCCCTCCACAAGATCTCCTCTGCAAGTATTGACAGACATTTATATGCCCATCAGGGTGTTTTTCTTCATGAATTGTAACCAGTCCAACGTCCTTTCCTGACTCTTTACCTAAGGGGTTTGGCAAAGACCCATGAGGTATGGGAGCTGAAATCATTGCCAGCATGTGGGTTGCGGCTCGACGTTCTCCTTACTTGAATTGAGATAGGAGTTTGGGCGATGTAGTATAATTCCATGGGCTGTACTAAGGATATGCACAAGGCACGTACATCATGGATGGCAAACGAAGGGTAGAGGCATGGGCCATGTTCAAAGCATGGAAAAAGTATGCTCTTTGGATGCAGATTCACTGTAGAGTAAAATTATGCTCAGTGCTTAAGTGATCACACAGTGAGTGAGAGTTAAAAAAGACAGTGCAGTGTGTGTATTACAGACAGGCAATGAAACAGTGGCATTTTTTTGTTGCTTGTGCTGCTTGAGTCACATATTTCCAGACAACAAAAGAGTTGGTTTAAAGAGCGGTGCAACTGCCACAGTTTTACGATTGTGGCAGTTGGACATCTCTTAAAACATGAATCTGTTTAAAGAGCGGTCCACATGCCACAATCTGACAATTGTGGCAGTTGGACCGTTCCTGAAACAAGATTCTGTTTAGAGGGCGGTCCACGTGCCACAATCTGTTGAATGTGGGAGTTGGATCACTCTTAAAACATGAATCTGTTTATGGTTCAAATCTTTTTATAATCAGCATAGTCAAGATTACATGACATGCATACAAAACAACTAAGGAGGTGATCCAACACCCCAGAGCTACTATATATGTAGATCCATAAACACGCCCCAACCCCTCTCTCTCCCCCAGGAGCACTCATAACCAGCTTACGTTAAGACCAAACACATGATCTTTCAATATAAATCTCTTTATGTATCCCCTGTGGTTTGTGTCGGGACCACGACTTCCGTGAGTCACAAAAGTCTTAGATATTTAGGGCATGTCAACTCCCGGAACTCCTTAGAGAGTAGAGACAAATACAGATGCCAAAGTTCTCGAACGGAGTCTGCCTGAGCAGTAAGCACCAGAGTGAGTTTCTCCTTACGCAACACATGTGATAACCACCAAACAGGGTCAAGACTGATTTGCATATGGCTGGGTCTGAGCTGAATGTCATGGCAAGCAAAAAAAATGATGGATTAAACCCAGATCCGTGACTGGGGGTGAATGTTTGATATGTCCTGCATTCCGTCCATCTTCTGTTGTTTTTGCATTTGTCGCCCCAAGTGGGAAGGGCATGCCCAGACGTGTGTCCAGTGCTTGCTATGTCACCAGATATAAGCTAGCCTAGCTGATGAAGGGTGATACCATGTAACCGGTCTCTGGATGCTTGTTTCTGCTCCAGAGAGGACCTGGCCTGGCAGTTTGGGCTGGACTGTTCCCATGGGGAACAGGGTCAAGACTGATTTGCTTATGGCTGGGTCTGAGCTGGAATGGCATGGCAAGCAAAAAAACTGATGGATTAAACCCAGATCTGCGACTCGGGGTGAATGTTTGATTTGTTCTGCATTCCGTCCATCTTCTGTTGTTTTTGCATAACCACCAAAGCCACCCTAAGTGGGCAGGGAGGGCATCAGTGTCCAGTGAGCAAGGATTATTGGATGACTGCTCCTAATGCTACACCGATCTGTCATCCCCACCGAGATTTGAGTGTCTGTCATCCCCACCGAGATTTGAGTGGATAAGTAAGGGCGTTGGCAAGTCCCAGAACATCAAAGGGGGGAAATCTGGGAAGATGTTTGTCTAGGTGTGCGTCTAGATCATTCAGGACCCCATCCCAGTATTGTTCAAGTTCTGGGCATTCCCAAAGCAAATGTACCAGTGTCCCAGGAGATCTACATTTCCTCCAGCAATCTGGGATACGAGTGAGTTTACTCCTGTGCAGGCAAACTGGGGTGAGGTACCAGTATGTAGCGATTTTGGTTGCTGTCTCTCTGCTGACCATGTTCCATGCCTTGTGGAATGCCCTATAGTATACCTCATTGCATTACATTTTTTGGTTGTGAGTGCCCTTCCAAGCTCTGTCTCCCAGAGTTTCTGTCCCGGTGTTTTGGAAGGAGTGGGAATGTTTTGGAGGATGCCATACAGTTCAGTGATGAGACCTTGTCAGTGGTTTTCATCCAGAGCCATTATTAAAAAACAGTGAGCGGTTGTTGTGCTCCCTCTTGTATTGTCGGTTGCATCACTAAGTGTCGGATCCGCAGATATCACATTCTCTCCGTCTCCGGGAGTGCGTAGTCATCTAGGAGGCACTCGAATGAGAGTGGGCCTTCCTTGTCAAAGAAGTGTCCGATTGAGCAAAACCCGGCATTCAGCCATTGCCTAAATGTAGTCAGGTCTACGTCAGGTGTAAAGGCAGTGTTGTCTACTATTTGGGTGAGTGGGGAGGGAAGTGTGGAGAGAGCTCTCTGCTTCGCAACATAGTCTCAGACTTTTAAAAGCGTGCTTTTGACCAGTGAGATGCAAAGGCCCCATGGTCGAGTCAGGAACAGGATCTTCCAAAGGGAAGTAACCGCAATTGCTCGATCCTTGAATTGCCACCTCTTTTCACACTCCTCCCTGAACCAATCCACTATGTAGCAAAGTTTAGTGGCCTGGACATATTGTAGGAGGTTGGAGATCCCCAATTCTCCTTGCGATGGGGGCCAATAGCTCAATGCCTGACTCATCCAGGGGCACCCCCTTCCCACACAAAGCAATGAAATTCGCCCTGTAGAGATTGGAGCATGCCCCACGGGGATTGATCAGTAAAGCTTGAAAGAGGAATAATATTCTCGGGAGCACCTTCATCTTCAGTGCTACTACACGGCCTATCGAGGAAAGTGGGTAGTGCTTCCACTGTGCCAGAACTCATTTGATATGTTGGAGAAGTGTTTGATAATTGATGGATGATGTCTCGTGTATAGTCAGGCCAAGTTGTGTCCCCAGATACGGAATGGAGGTGGACTGCCATTGTATTGGATAGCAGCGCACAAGTAGCATCATTCCTTCTGAGAGGACCAAGAGATTGAGGGCCTGAGACTTCTGGATAATAATCCAAAAACCCGAAGTAGCACCAAAGGCCTCTGTCTTATCTATGAAAGCCAGACCAGCCCTCTGTGGATTATCCAGGGCAACAATGATAACATCGGCATATAGACCTAGGATATGCATCTTCTCGCCAAAAGTGATGCCCGTAGTTCTTGGATGATCCTGAACCCATTGTACAGGGCAAATAGCAGAGGTGAAAGTGGGCACCCCTGCTTCATCCATCGACGGATAGGAAATGGGGACGAGATCTGGCCTGACTATAGTTACTGAGGATTGAAATCGGGGGCCAAAGCTAAGGTGGGTAAGGGTTGCCTCTAAATATTGCCAGTGCACCCGGTCATATGCTTTCTCCACATGGCCAGGAGCATAATTTCCCAATTAAAGCACTTGACTTTATCAAGCAGATGTAAAATGCGTTTTGTATTATCATTGCATTGCCTGTGGGGAACAAAGCCTGCTTGGTCTGGGTCCCCAGCATGATTTGATTCTATTGGGATGCTAGTATACTAGTTAGTAGCTTGATGTCAATGTTTAGGAGAGATATTTCCTTGTAGGACCCACATTGGTGGGGATCTTTCCCTGGTTTGGTAAGAACGACTATTGCCGCCTCCATCATAGAAATTGGGAGCAAGCCAGGGCCAGTTATCACACTGAAGAGTCAAGTCAGGATGGGCTCCTGAATCGAGCAGAGCATTTTATAAAATAGAGCTGGAAACCCATCCGGGCCTGGTGATTTAAGAGGCTTCAGTTGTGGGATGGCCAATACAACCTCTTCTATTCTTATTGGGCAGTCTAGCAACTCCTCCTGTACTGCTATCAGTTGTGCGATGTGGGCACCTCTCAGATACGACTCCAGATCTTCCGCGGTGGGAGTTTGTTGGGAGTATAGATTTTCAAAGAACTGGTGAAGGGCAAATACGATGAAAGCATCCCCTATGATTGTGCTGCTGTCAGGCACTCGGAGGGAATCCACTCCCGCTGTTTGTCTTTGGGCTCGAAGCCGGTTAGCCAGCAAGCACCCACACCTACCCCCCCCCCACGTAAAAAGAGTGACGAAATATACGTAAAATGTACTCTGCCCTATTTTGATACAGACCCAGAAGCTGTGTTCTAGCTGCCTCCAGACGCGAGGCGCCTCAGTGCGCTTATGCATCCTTTTTAGCTCCAGCACTTGCTGGCAGAGCTGCTCTGTCTTTTCCCGCCGGAGTTTGTTATTGGCCACCAAAATCGCTATTAGCTATCCTCGTATGACTGCCTCTAAGGCTTCACACAGGAGGGAGACAGAGGTGTCAGCGGTGTCTAGGTACCATGTGATGGTTTGAGAGATGTGATCCACTATTGTAGGCTTCTGTAATAGAGTTGCTCTCATTCTACACGGGCGAAAGGCCCTTTGCAGAGGTGGGAGCACAAGAACTAGAGAAACTGCAGCGTGGTCGGATAGGCAGTGAGGTTCTATTTCAACATCTATGAGTAAATTCTGTATTCCTAGGGTCCCTAGAAAGTGGTCCAGTTGGACGTATGTCTTGTGTGCATGGGAATAGAATGTATAGTTTTGTGTCTGAGGATGACACTCACATCAGAGGTCCCTGAGCCCCATCTCCTGCACCCATCAGGCCCCCTTTGTGGAAATGGCCTCGGTCCCACCAAACCTATGTGCCGATCTGTCCAGGTCATTATGAAATACCAGATTCAGGTTGCCGCCCAGTAGCACCAACCTGTCTTGATGGAACATCACTTTCGCCAGTGCCCTTCTAAGGAATTTCTTTTGGCCCTCATTGGGTGCATAAAGCGATCCCACCACAAAGGAATGGTCCATCACATGCACCCTGTACACCAACAGTCGCCCCCTGATCTCCAACAATCTGTCCCCCTGCCTTCCCTCGGAATAAGTGTGAGGCCAACAGTACCACTCTCGCTATCTTGGTGTCAGTAGAGGAAAAGTATTGGTGGGGGCAGGCCTGTGAATTAAATCTTTGGCAGTCCCCAGGGAGTAGATGTGTCTCCTGCAATAGGCATGGGTCCGCTCCTGTTTGTTCTAAGTAGGACAGGATCCCTCTGCAATTGGTTGGATTATTTAACCCCTATGCATTACAGGTAATAACTTTTAACTTATTTTATGGTATAGGTGATCAGTTTCTGCGTTTGGGCAAACGGCCATCGCAAAGGTCACCCAATGTATATGTAATGGCAGGTCTACCTTAGGAGAGTCGTATTGAGTTGTCTATCTATCATGTAGTGTGTCTTTTGAGGTTGAGTGTGCTCCTATCCCAACATTCAGAATAAAACCCCTTCATAACAAGAACAAAATGTCAATAAACAGGTAAAGCCAGGATTGCCTAACATTGCCCATAAGGATATTTGGGCAGCGGGGTCTGTAGCTCCCCATAGACTCATGTTTCTCCACCCCTGTCCTCCCCACTTTCACCCCACAAACGCTGTGCTCTAGACCGCGCCTCTCCCCCAGCTCTTCACTGCAGTCCGACGGGATCTCACTCGTCGGCCTCTCCGGCTAGTGACTCCAGCACCGCACTGCATTTATTTGCCATAGTTTCAGGGTCCAATCTGTGGTCATTCGAGGAGGTCCTCCTGCCCCTCCATTGAGAGCATTTCGGTATCCTCCACTCCTGGGGGGCAGAGTGCTGAACGTCCTCCGTGGGTCTCTCAATTTGTAGAACCTTTCAAGCCTCTGCCAGGGATCAGTTTTCCTTCCCAATGGAAGATAATATGGAAGGAGTGCCTCCTGGAGTGTGTTATTCCTTTATCAAGGAGGAGGGTTGTGACTGGGCGGAATTCTCTTATCGGGCAGTCTAGCGATTGCGCCTGTATTGCTGGCAGTCATGTGGCGTGGGCTCCTCTCAGATAGAACTCCGGATCTTCCCCAATGGAAGTTTATTGGGAACATAGATTTTCGTAGAACTTGCAAAAGGCAGACGCAATGTAAGCATTCCCTACAATTGCAGTGCCGTCCTGCCCTCAGAGGGATTCCACCCCTGCTGTTTGTGTTTAGGTTCGGAGCCGGTGAGCCAGCAAGCGCCCACAACTATTCCCTCCCATGTATAAAGAGTGATGAAGACTAAGTAAAGCGTACTATGCCCTATCTTGATACAGACCAACAAGATGTGTTCTAGCTGCCTCCAGACATGGGTGCTTATGTATCATTTCTAGCTCCAGCACTTGCTGGCAGAGCTACTCCCTCTTTTCCTGCTGGAGTTTGTCATCAGCTGCAGAAATCGCTTTTAGCTCTCCTCGTATGACTGCCTTTAAGGCTTCTCACAGGAAGGAGACAGAGGTGTCAGCTGTGTTGTTCAGTTCTAGGTATTGTGTTAGGCCTTGAGAGATATGAACCACTACTGTAGACCTCTGTAGGAGAGTTTCTCTCATTCTCCAAGGTCAAAAGGCCCTTTGCAGTGGTGGGAGTGCAAGAATGAGAGAAACTGTGGCGTGGTCGGATAGGCAGTGAGATTCTACTTCAACATCTGTGAGTAAATACTGTATCCTATGGTCCCTAGAAAGTGATCCAGTCAGGCGTATGTCTTGTGCGCATTTGAATAGAATGTATAAATCTTCTGTCTGAGGATGACACTCATGGCAGAGGTCCCTGAGCCACATCTTCTGCATCCATCCGGACCCCTCTGTGGAAATGACCCCGGTCCCCCAAAACCTATGTGCCAATCTCTCCAGGTCATCATGAAATACCAGATTCAGGTCACCGCCCAGTAGCATCAGCCTATCTTGATGGGACATCACTTTTGCTAGTGCCTGTCTAAGGATTTTTTCTTAGCCCTCGTTGAGTGCATAAAGGCATCCCACCAGAAAGGAATTGTCCCCCACATGCACCCTGCATGCCAATAGTGGCCTCCAGATCTCTAACACTCTACACTCCACTTTCCCTTTAAATGAGCATGAGGCCTACAGCGCCACTCCCACCCTCTTGGTGTCAGTAGGGGTAAAGTATTGGTGGGGTAGGCGTGTAATCTAAATCTATGGCAGAACTGATGCTCTTAGCAGTCTGAGGGGATATTGCTATTGGGGTGCAACAAGCTGCTGATCATTTCCCTATAGTGGATTGACTTGCTAGTCTTGACTGCTGCCGCCCTGACCAGCTCAACATGGCCTGGTTGCCAGCACCTGTAATATTGAGACTTCTGAGTTGGCACAAGGAGCACAGAGCAGGGTACAAGACTGGCTGAACACTCGCCCCACCGGGAACAAGACACATTGGTATGGCATTGGCGGTATAACCGGCTCAAGGTCCCCTCAGGTGCTAGTGTGTGTGCTGCTTCCTCTCCTAATGGCGCTCTTGAAGTGGGGTGCCAACGATTCCCAGCAGCCACTACTGCTGGTAGAGGTGGGATATGGCAAAGGCTTGCATCAAGAAATACCTACCCTGAAAGAGATACTTTCCAAACCGACCGGGGGCAATATAGGGGATGGACCTACACCTCCCACCCTCCACCGTCCCCCTGATCAAGAACGGCAGGCTGATGGAGATGGAGGTGAGAGTCTGGTCACCCACACATTGCTAGAGGCACTATTTGCCTTTCTCGGAGAAAACTTGCAGATGTGAAGAAAGACCTCCCGCAAGATATGAAAGAAGTCTGCTGCGAGTTGGCAGAGATTGGTGATAGGGTCTCCACCCTAGAAGAACGCAAGACTTTGCCGGATGAAGAAACAAAGCAACCCCAGTAGGAAGTTATACGCTTCTGCAAATAGAAGACTGACCTGCAGGCCCATGCAGAAGATCTAGAGAACTGGTCATGAAGGAACAATATTCGTATGTGTGGGGCCCCCAACTAACGTGGAAGGGACAGACATTGTGACGTAAGTCAGGGCCCTATTCCTTCAGATCCTAGAGACAGCATAAGAAAAGGATATCCAGCTTGACAGGGTCCATAGAGTTGGCCTCCCAGAGGATGAGAACTCTCGCCCAGCTGACATTCTGGTTTGCGTACACGATTTTCAATTCAAGGGACAGATCCTCTGTAAAGCCAGATACTTGCACCCCCTGACGTTCAAAGGACACACTCTGGTCCTGTACCAGAATCTGTCAGCAATTACTCTGCAAACATGGAGAGAGTTCCCCCCGTCATAACCCTCCTCCTAGATAACAATGGTACACTGGTAGCATGTTGTGGATTATTTATGCCTAGTGAGCGGCACAGCAGAGTGGGCCCATGGCTGGCATGTGTGAGGGCAGTGCCGCAGCACACTGGCAATGAGGACAGAGATGAGCACGGCTGCTCGCATCACTGTCGGGTCAGCTGCTGGCCAGGGAAGAGGCCCGCCACATGGGCAATCACCCTCACATCCCCTTGTGGGACCGGGCGGAGTGCACCTGCTGCTGTGTACTTACTGTGGCCAGCGTTACCAGCACAGCACAACGGTGCCACCTACAGGCATGAATACAGTACCATGCCCTTCTCCCCAGTGAGTAGGTCATATGGAGCCGGACTGTGAGGGCAGATCAGCAAGGCCACGAGGATGTCACCCACCAGCCAAAAAAAAAACAAGAAGGAGGCACAGGCATTGAATCAGTGTGTAGGGCCCTGTAGAACAGTATTTACAAGACGCTGAGCCTCCACTCAAGGTGAGCACTTCAGGCAGAACATGATAAATGCAGTGTGCAAACACAAGGGACTAAAAGTGAGGGATTTCATGAATTTGAAGGAGAATTACAGCAGGTATGGGAACCTAAATGTAAGGGTCAAACGGGACCGTTTTGTGCACCTCCCACACAGGGACTAGTGTGCAAAGCCAGGAGTGTATGTCTGCCACATAGGACTGAAGATGGTAGACAACGCACAGCCACTACCCGTGGGTATCACCGCTGATGATAACTGAGAAACCCAAGCAGCCATAGGCCATGAGGCTCTGCGTCGACATGAGACTACCAAGTTGACCAGGAGAGAGTGCCACATCACACCAACAGTGGACTATATTATCTTTAAGCTTAATGGGTCAAAGTGGTTTTCAAAGTTAGACTTAAATGTCGGCTATCACCAGCTAGCACTATATCCAGACACCCTGTACACTACCACTTTTTCTACGCACCTGGGACTGCAGTGCTATGAGCAGTTAAAATTCAGAATATTTTCGGTTGCTGAAATATTTCAAAATACAGAGAAACCTTGTCAGGATTTGAGGGAGTACTCAATGTCAGTGATGATATTTTAATCTATTCATCCACTCTATCCGATTACCACAAGTGCCTCAAAGCCACCCTTCGAAGACTATTAGAAAGGGGCATGACGTTGCACGAAGGCAAGTGCTCCTTCTTTGAGCCCCTAGGTGGAGTTCTTTGGGTTTGTGTTTACTCAGAAAAACCTGCAAATTGACCCCAGAAAATCTGTGGCCATCAAAGAAGCACCTGCACCAAAGAATGAGACAAAGGTCCACCGTTTTTTAGGAATGGCTACATACTGCAGAAGGTTTCAGCTGAATATGGCCTGCTGATCTGATCCACTGAGAGCACTCACAAACACTGGACTCTGATGGCAGTGAGGCCCCACAGAGCAGGAGGCATTTGACATGCCTTCAAAGACCCTTCGGGTGGATGCCATGATGGCATACTTTGCCCCAGACAAAGCCACCGGGTGGTGGTGGAAACAAGCCCAGTGGGGTTAGAAGACGTCCTGACACAGAAGCAAGAAACAGGAGTTTGAGCCGTGCCTGCATTTGTGAGTTGTACTCTAACAACCACGGAAGCGTGGCATGCCCAAATCGAACGAGAGGCTCTAGCCATTAAGTGGACATGTCATCATTTTCACCTTTTCATCTATGGGCGTGAATTTTAGGTGATCGCTCATCATAAGCCGCTGGTGAGCCTGTTTGCAGGAACAACTCCCTATACACACACCCCCCTTTCACCCGGATGAAACCCTGGGCAGTGAAACTGTTGCCGTACCAATTCAGTGTAACATAGAGGCCAGAAGCCAAGAACCCTGCTTTTTTTCTGTCAAGGAAACCACTAGAACAAGAAGGGGTGTCAAACACAGCTAGTGATGAGGGTAAAGAGCTTGCCTACATGGTAACTACTGCAGCATGCCCAAAGGTCATGATGCTTGAGGAAATCAAGTAAGCAACAGTGGAGGATGATGGCCTCTGAAGTGTTGAAAAGGAAATGAGTGGAGGCTAATCCTGTGAGATGATAACCAGTGGCCCCCTGAAGAAAAGTCAAGGCTCTCGCATCTGGGGAGGATGAGAGATGAACTAAGCTTTATGGTTGAGGGCATCATCATGAGGTGCCACCAAATCATAATTCCTAAGGTGCTGGATAACAGAATCATCTCTCAGGGTTACGAAGGACTTCAAGGAGTGGAGAAAACCAAGGTATGAATAAAAAGCAAAGTATGGTTTCCAGGTATGGATGAGAAGGTGGAGGAAACTGTGCAGTGCTGCCAGACCTGCCCGGTTGTGGGAAACCCTGCCGCACCTGCCCCGGTGGTGACTGCAAATGCATTTAAGGCCTCATGGGAGAGAGTGAGTATGGACTTTGGAAGCTTCCCATATGGGAGGCTGACCATGATCATGGTCGATGACCAGTCAAAATATCCAGTGTTAGACCTAGTAGCAACCACAGCATTCACCCAAGTCAAAACATTACTGGCGAAGGTTTTTGCAGTGTGTGGCATACCTGAAGTCGTCAAGGCTGACAATGGCCCCTGTTTTCAGGGCACAAAATTTGGAGACTACCTGGCAGCCCTGGGCATCTGGCCCCAGAAGATAAAACCCAAGTGGCCCCAGGTGAATGGCACTGTTGAACGGTTCGTGCAATCCTTGAACAAGGCGCTCTGTGTGGCTCTTGATCAGAACAATGACTGTGAATGGGAACTACACCGGTTTTTGAGAGCATACCGCAGCACACCGCACAGCATGACAAGATGCACCCCAGTGCACCTCATGTTCCAGTGGGCAGTCAAAGGCAGCATTCCATCAGGCCCAGGATGGCAGCCTGATCCCCTCAGTGAGAGGGATGTCCAGCAGAGAAGACCATGTCTTAGTGATGGATCGCTACCCAGGATAGAAATTCTGCACCCTTTTCGAGCGGGGTTCGTGGACTGTGACAGCTGTGAATGGAACCATGATCACTGCCCAGAGGGGCCAAGAGATAACCACAAAGAACATCACATGGTTCAGACACGTCCAGGGCTCGGATAGAAGAGGAGACAAAGAGGAAGAGGAGTTAGACACTCAGACAGTGATGATGCCAGCTGGTGAGACTGAGGCGATGGCATCGAAAGAGCGCAAAGAAAAGACACAGTGATATCTGGGAGAAACCTCCAATGTCACCAGTGAAGCAAAACCAGGAGAAAGTGGGGGTGGAAGACGCTGTGACATCCCAGAGGTGAAGTGGTCACAGGTATAAATTGAGGCCAAATCTGGAACCCAACCAGAGACTCCATGATTTCGTATGTGCCCAGGTGAGTGTGATTCCAAATATCTAACAAATGAGATGTAGTGATCCACTCAGATTTACAGTGTTCCTGGTGCCATCAGCATGCACCACCTCGGGTGGGTCGGGCCTAGGTGATCAGTGGCGGTTGCTGCAAATCAAGAGTGGTTGGCGGGAGGGGTACTGTGAATTGGGGAGGGAATGGGGGGAAATAAAAATAAAAAATCTTATCTGCCTGCCGCTCACAATCCTGGCCACCTCCGTTGCTCCTCTTTTTCCAGCAGTAACTGGGGCTCAGGCTACCAATCCAGACACTGCTCTCATGCTATACCAAGCATGAGAGCATTGGCAGGATTTGCCTGAGCAGACTGGTTTGACGCTTGCTCAGGTAGAGGGAGCCTGTGCCATTTCTCCATCCCGGCTGTGTAACACAGCTGGGTTGGTGAAATGTAATTGCACGTCAGTTTGGCTGGCATTAGACAGCTGGCCAAACTGACATGCACACGTTACAGCGCCCACCACTCCTCCTCATTATGGCCCGGCCCTGCCCTGCCGTAGATGTGCATGGCTCAGACAGTGACAAATAAAATGATAATAAAATAATGTTATCATTTTGTCACTGTCTGACTGAGCAGGGAGGGTGACATTCCTCTGCCATTACAGAGGGGCCGCATCTGTAGGTGATATAATAAAGAATGATGAGCTGCAGTGGCTCAGTGCCAAAATAGTACACTGGTAGTATGTTGTGGATCATTTATGCCTTGTGAGGGGCGCAGCAGAGTGTGCCCGCAGCCAGTACATGTCAGAGCAGTGCCACACCACAACAGGCAGGGGGTGTTGTGCACCTTTGATTGATAGGAGAGTTTGTAGGCTGTGATTGACACAAATGGCAGCTGGACTGTTATTGGCAGGAGTGGGTGCTAGGCTGTGATTGTGAGGAAAGGCTGCTGGGATGTTTCTACTAGAAACAGGCTGATAGGACAGATGGCGTTCAATGGGGGATGTCACAGGGACTATTATTGGACTCTGAGGGTGAAGAAGGTCTCCATGAAACAAAATCTCTCTAATATTGTATGTGCACTTAGAAAGCAATAAAACTGCTCACTGAACAGACAAAGCCCTGCGTATCACCTTTCTGTTACATCAGGCTGCTAAAGGGTAAGGGATGACAAAGGGGGTGATAAAGGCATGGGCTCTCATTACGACCCTGGTGGACGGCGGTAATTTGGGAAAAGGTACTGCCAACAGACTGGCGGTACCTTTTCCCAAATTATGACATTGGCGGTTTGGCTGAAGCCAAACCGCCAATGTACCACTTTGTCCGCCAGGGTGGTAACAGCCTTTGGGCTGGAGACTTCGGTCTCAAGCCAGGCGGCTGTCACAATCCCACCCTCTGGATTATGACCCCACCTACTGCTATGGTTTTCATGACAAATCTACCACCCCGAAAACCATGGCGGTAGGCACTATCAGTGCCAGGGAATTCCTTTCCTGGTACAAATAGGGGTCTCCCCCGCACCCCCTCCCAGAATCCTCCCTCCCCCTTCCTTTCCCGACCCACCGGACATCGACACATGCGCACACATGCCCACTCATTCACACATGCATACCCACATCCACCCACGCATGCACACATACATACCCACACCCCGCAACACACACTAACATACTTTGTAGCACACACGCATTCACAACACACAACATACACATACACTCACATTCATTCATTCACGCATGCACGCATTCCACGTGACTCACATCCGCATGCACACATACAAAAACAGACCCCCACACATGACACCCCCACACCCCTACACATGCACACAACACTCCCAACCCCCCTCTCCTGTCAGAGAACCTGACTTACCTGCTTGCAGGGGGTCCTCCGGCAGGGGACGGGATGTGGCGCTGCTGCCAGCTGCAGCGTCCACCAGCAAAACACCGCCAGGCCATATCATGGATCATGATACAGTAGGTGGTGTTTTGCTGGCATCCACCGTACTGGCGTCCGCCGCCATGACCATCGACGGAATGCTAAAACTTTTTAAACACTGACCCCCCCAGTCACCGATCTGGGTTAAATCCATATTTCTTTTGTTCACCATGCCACCTCAGTTTGGACCCATCCATATGCAAATCAGTCTTGACCCTGCTCCCCATGGGGACAGTCCAGCCTGAACTGCCAGGGCAGGTCCTTCTTGGACTGGAAATAAGCATCCTGGGACAGGATTTGGGGTACCACCCCCCATCAGCCAGACTAGTTTGAATCCCGTGGGACAGCGAGCAAGGGGCCCATGCCAGGGCATACCATGATCACTTATGGTGAAAGTAGCAACACCACAAGATGATAGACGGAGTGCTGAAACTTTTCAAACACTCACCCCTGTCACAGATGTGGGTTAAATCCATATTACTTTTAATCACCATGCCACCCCTGTTTGGACCCAGCCATATGGAAATCAGTCTTGACCCTTCTCCCATTGGGAAAAGTCCAGCCTAAACCACCAGGACCTTCCTGGGCCAGAAACAAGCATCCAGGTACCAGTTTAGAAATTATTTAATGCATAGTAGTGTAAGTCTGGATACCCCTGTCTATTATTCCAACCATCCAGCAATATTGTGTCAGCAGTGTTGAAAGCAGAGAAAGGCAAAGGAATAAAAGTGGTGTTTTCTGGTCTTTGTCTATGGTGAAGAGGAGCCCTTCTTTTATGTTGGCCAAGGTGGATTTAGTGCTCCCCGCAGGGCCTGAATCATGACTGATTATCATCGAGAAAATGATTTGCTTTGACATGCTCTGTTGTCTCATCTCCACGATGTAGTGGGTGGAATGAAACAAGTCATTGTGGATGTAGGAATCGGGTGGGTTCAGGCCCTGGTTTGACTCTGTATGTCCAGTATTCTTCGCTATGCCCTCTGTCTGAGCTTGTATCAGAGAATTACAGTAGCTGCAGGTAGTACATGAATTGGGCGCTCACTCAGTCTAGGCTATGAATGAGTTCTGGTGCCTGGTGGGCACAGTTTTTTGGTAAATCAGGGCTTTCTGAGCAGTATGCTTAGATTCCCACCCTCTTTCCCTGGAGTAGTGAGTGCCTTGAGATACATCCTCGCTGTCCTCTGTGTGTGCCCATCACTTGTCCTAAAATCTATGTGTTCTTGTGCTATAGGTGCGCCATCACCAAGAACTATGACAAAGACCAGAAGTGGTCCTATTGCACAGAGGAGAAGATAGTGAAAGGTAGAGTATTTCACAATGATAATCAATAACACATCAAGGTACTGTTGGAAATTTATGATAAAGGCTCTTCAGTGCTCGATTGCAAATCAATAGTCTCTACACATCAGTTTCCTGTTGGAATTCCATAATCTAGAGAAGTCAGTACTGTACAAGAAATTCATAATCAATAAAATTCAGTACCCTACTGGAAATTCGTAAGCCTTATAAGTCACGGTCAAGTTGGAAATTGACACTGCAATGTAGTGCTTGATTGCAAATCCATAATCAGTACAAATCAGTATCCTAATAGAAACCCTCAATCAAAACAAACCAGTGCCTTGTTGGAAATGCACGTAGGGCTCCACTGATGTCCTCAGCGTCTTATCTCTGTCTCTCCTGCTCTCAGATCACTGTGCCAAGAGCCCTTGTGAAAATGGAGGCACCTGTAAGAACACCTTGACCAACTATGATTGTGAGTGCGTGGAGGGATACACCGGGAGAGACTGCCAGACAGGTGAGAGGAACTAATCCAATGATACAGAGGAAGACATTGC
Organism: Pleurodeles waltl; assembly: GCF_031143425.1. Lineage (NCBI taxonomy): Eukaryota > Metazoa > Chordata > Amphibia > Caudata > Salamandridae > Pleurodeles > Pleurodeles waltl. The sequence continues at coordinate 599,337,861 of NC_090446.1, read as the reverse complement.
CTGACGGGTGACATGAACTAATCCAGTGAGACATTGCCTGAACGGTGAGGTGAACTAATCCAGTGATACAGAGGGAAACATTGCTTGATGGGTGAGGTGAAATAATCTAATGATATAATCTAATGATACAGAGTGAGCCATTGCCAGGTAGTTGAGATGAACTAATCAAATGATACAGAGGGGGACATTGCCTGACGGGTGAGGTGAACTAATACAATGATACAGAGGGAAACATTGCCTGACCACTGAGTTGAACTAATCCAGTGATGCAGAGGGAGACATTGTCTCACGGGTGAGGTGAACTAATACAATGACATAGAGGGAGACATTCTTTGACGGGTGAGGTGAACTAATCCATTGATACAGAGTGAGACATTGCTGGATGGGTGAGGTGAACTAATCCAAAGATACAGAAAGAGACATAACCTGACAAGTGAGGTAAACTAATCCAGTGACACAGAGAGAAACATTTCGTATGGTGAATTAACCAGTGATACAGAGGGAGAAATTACCTAACGGGTGAGGTGAACTAATCCAATGATAAGGAGGGAGACATTGCCTCACAGGTAAGGTGAACTAATCCAATGATAGAAAGGGATACCTTGCCTGATTGGTGAAGTGAACTAATCCTTTGATACAGAGCAAGACATTGCCAGACGGGTGAGGTGAACTAATCCAATGACATGGGGGGAGACACTGAGGTGAACTAATCCAGTGATGCAGAGGGAGACTTTGCCGGATGATTGAGGTAAACTAATTCAGAGATACAGGGGGTGGCTCTGTCAAACAGGTGAGATTAAATAAATACAAGTATTCATAACAAGATACTGCCACACAGGTAAGGTGACCTGTTTTCAGGATTGAGAGGGAGACATTTCCAGATAGGTGAGTGGAACTAATCCAGTTAAAGACACTACCAGAGAGATGAGGAGATGTAATCCAAAAATACAGATGGAGATACGCCCAGACAGGTGTGGTGAACAGATTGAGTGGTAGAGAGAGGACATTGCCAGCATGGTAAGTAAATTAATCCAATGATCCAGTGTGAGACACTGCTAGACTGGTGAGCTGAATAAAAACAGGGGATATTAGAATCTAAAGGGAGACAGTGCCAGACAGGTGAAGACGACAGATTCAAGGAAAGAGATGGCAAAACTGTCAATCAGGTGAGTGAACTAAACTGACAATACAAAGGGAGACACTGCCAGACAGGTGAAATGAACAATTACAAGTGTTATATGGATGAAGAGGGAGACGCTGCCATGCGTGTGAGATGAACAGATTCAGTCATAGGGAGGGATGTCATACAAGATTAGTGTACTAGACTAATCCAGTGAGACAGTGGGAGACACTGCAAGACTGGAGAGGGGAACAAATACAAAGGGTACAAGGATGCTGAAGGAGACACTACCAGACATGAAGCTAAAGTAAACCAATGATTCAGCAGGGTACACTGCCAGACAGGTGAGGTGAGCACATACAGGGATACAGAGGGAGCCACTGACACTCCGGTGAGTGGACTAAGCCAACAATACAGAGGGTTTCACTGCTAGATAGATCAGGTGAATAAATTACAGGGATGCAGAGGGAGACATTGACACTCAGGTGAGTGGACTAAACCAACAATACAGAGGGTTTTACTGCATAGGGAGACACTGCCCGGCATGTGGGCTGAGCAGATTCAAGGACAGAGAGGGACAGAGGTGAGAGGAACTGATTTAAGGACTGAGGGAGAGACACGGTCAGACAGGTAAGGTGAACAAATACAAGGATACTGAACGAGACACTCTCGGATACGAGAGGGGAACAGATTGAAGGATAGAGACGGACAAACCACACAACAGATGATGTAAACTAGACCAATGATAAAGTGGGAAACACTGCAGGACAGGTGAGGAGCACTAATCAACTGATTGAGAGGAATGCACTGCCAGACAGGTGAAGTGATAAGAGTTAAGGCTAGGGTGGGAGACACTGCGAGACAGGTGTGGTGAAAAAGTTGAGGCTAGGGCCAGAGATGCTGCCTGACAGGTGAAGTGAGAAGATTTAAGGCTAGAGCGGGAGTCACTGCCAGACGCGCGAGGTGAAAAGAGTTTAGGCTAAGGAGTGACACGCTGCCCAACAGGTAAGGTGAAAAGGCTTGAGGCTAGGGCGGGGAGACACTGCCAGACAGGTGAGGTGAAAATAGTTAGGGCTAGGGCGGGAGACGTTGCCAGACAAGTGAGGTGAAAGGTTTAAGGCGAGGGTGGGCGACGCTGCCAGACAGGTGGAGTGATAAGAGTTAAGGCTAGGGGGGGAGACGCTGCTAGACAGGTGGAGTGATAAGAGTTAAGGCTAGGGCGGGAGACGCTGCTAGACAGGTGGAGTGATAAGAGTTGAGGCTAGGGGGGGAGACGCTGCTAGACAGGTGGAGTGATAAGAGTTAAGGCTAGGGCGGGAGACGCTGCTAGACAGGTGGAGTGATAAGAGTTAAGGCTAGGGCGGGAGACGCTGCTAGACAGGTGGAGTGATAAGAGTTGAGGCTAGGGGGGGAGACGCTGCTAGACAGGTGGAGTGATAAGAGTTAAGGCTAGGGCGGGAGACGCTGCTAGACAGGTGGAGTGATAAGAGTTGAGGCTGGGGAGGGAGACATTGCCAGACAGGTGAGGTGAAAAGATTCCATGACACAAACGGAGATAATGCCAGACATATGAGTTAACAAGGGACATGATACAGAGAGAGATCCTGCTAGGTAGGTGATGACATCCCAGGACAGAGAGAAACGCAGATCCCAAGATATACTGAGACACTAGCAGACAGGTAAAGTGAAATGATCCAGGAAGACATGCCAGACTGAGACTTCAGCAGCTCTCCACCAGGCCCACCCTCACTTCTATAGAGAGATCCTGGAAAACCCATATTCAATTCGAGGATTGCACCCCTTGTTATCAGCGACCTGGGGGTTCAGTATGCAAGACGACTGAAAACTCTTTTCGTTCCCTGGCATCGACTGTGACTCCTACCACTCATTTGTTTTGGTGAATTTCAAACCCTGAAATTCAAATCCAAGCACAGAATATGTTGTTTGGTTTGTGTGCGCTTACAACCTTTCATAAGCTGTTTTTTTTAAATGATAGACATTTACCCTGCAAATACTTGTGGTACTGTCCTTTCAAAGTTCACCTGAATAGTTCTTGGAAAAAGTTATGTCGTTGGAAGTGGACTCAGGAGAGTGAGTCTGCAGACACAGAGGGCCTGACTGAGGAATGAGAGCTAGATGGACTATATGAGCATTGCTTAGTTGTCAATCAAGGAGAGTCCCTATTCTTTTGACACAGAAAGAACTATTTTTTACAAGACTACCCTTTCCATGTTCTCTTGCACTTCCTCCCAGAATGCCCACATACTTCCTGTCAGGCTCATAGCCATCACCCGTTGCATAGTATGGCCGCCTGGCCACTGCACATGCTCAGTTCCACATATCCCAGGATGCTTCAGAGCACACTGTTGTATCAGGGGCTCTAAGACTAAGCTCCCCCAGGCCATCTTGCAAATAGTGTGAGTTCTGTGAGAGAGCCTGGGAGGATGTGGAGTGGAACAGACCCCTGAGCCTTAGACTGCGTATCTTACATTAGAACAGAAGAAGACACTCATCACTTAGGCCATAAAACAAAGCTCTAACCGCGGGTTGGTAAACGAGAATTGGATTTAGGACATAGCTTGAACAAGGGGTTCAAACATAAAAAGACACTATTTGGGGTTTCAAATACAGCCTGTGGGTTTCAAACAAAGCCCAGTTGGAGGTTAGAACATAACCCGTTCTTGTGTATTCGTCTAGTGCGACGTTACTCAAAGTACGGCCCGCGGGCCGCCAGTGGCCCCATGGACCTATCTTGGCGGCCCGCGGACGTCCGAGAAACGCCATATAATAATGGCCACAGTACATAAACATAGAAGAGGGCCGCAGGAGCATGCGCAATAGTGGCTACTTCGCGCATGCTCCCGCGGCCCTCCTCTATGTTTACCTAAGGCGGCCATTAGTTATGGCGTTTCAATGACGATCCTGGCTAGTGGTGGGAAGCCAAAGCCCCTTAAAAGTTAGCGCTTGCAGCTAACTTTTACGGGGCTTTTTTGTCTGCTTCCTGTCACCGTCTCCACGTCTGCCGCCCACCCGCCTGCCGTGCCGTTGTACATTTGTGGCATCTTTACAGTGCTTTATTAAGGCAGGTAAGGCTCTTTGGTTATTTATTTATTTGTTTTTAATGTAGTGTGTGTGTTACTGGGGTAGGGGTGAGAGCAGATGGCGCTGTATGCAGATGGCGCTGTGTGTGATACTGGGGTTTGGGTGAGAGCAGATGGCGCGGTGTGTGTGCTCTGTGTGTGTGTTACTGGGGTAGGGGTGAGAGCAGATGGCGCTGTGTGCAGATGGCGCTGTGTGTGTGTGCACTGTGTGTGTTACTGGGGTAGGTTTGTAGTTATACCTGGATTCAAAATGCAGCATTGTTTAGCAATGTTTTGAAAAAGGGGGCGGGGTGGTTGTACCCCCTATAAGCCCCGCCTCCGCCCCTACCCCCGCTGTCACTTCAGTGCGACCCTCGGCCGCAAACCATACTGCAATTTTGGCCCCCGAGAAAAAGTTTGTGAGTACCCATGGTCTAGTGTGACAGAACCCAGGCTTTCTCGGGACTTGTCTTCGTTTACTAGAACAGAAAGGCCCCGACTATACTTAGAAGGTTGATTTGAGATTTACTGATTCTAAGCAGGGCCGAGTGGCACAGTAGGTGCAGGTCTCGAGTGAATCACTTCCGCTCTCATTTCGAGAAAGTATATATTGGAATGGATGAGCGGCTGCAGAGAGAGCCTCACCAGAGGTGTGTATTCCAAGTTTCAGTCTCTGCTCATTAGATGTCTTTTCCCCTCTCCTTTCTACAGAGATGTGCTTCGACGCCCAACTGCTGCAGTTTTTTGACTTGGAGGAGCGCTGGATGAGGGCCAGGCCACCACATGTGGAGGAGTGCCATTGCAGTAAGAAGGGAACATCTTGCAAGCGCACCAACGTCAAATGTAAGTTTCTGGTGTGCTGTGGGGGGGAGGGGCATTTCCTCCTGCATGTGATTGGGTATTTCTGATCAGGCACCTTACAGACTCGATGAGGCTTTCAGGAGTTCCTGTTGTGGTCCTTTTATAGCTATCTTCAGAACCACTCACAAAGGTTGTGACTGTCCATACGGAGAGCTCTCCATGTACTATGATTCTATGTGCTGGAACCCACAAATAGCAGTTTACCTTAGGGTCATGTGGGAGGAACTTCAGAGCAGCCTGCCATGCGTCTCGTGGGTTTCCGGAAAAATGGTGAAACAGCTTTTTGGGCTGAGCATCCAGCACGAGGCCTGCATGTTTTAAGTTAGAATCTAGACGGGGCTAAATTAGCCGTTGGTCCTTGAGAGGTTGCTAAAATCAGTACCATGGAGTTGAGTAAAGCAACTCCTGGTACTCAAGTTTGTGCATTGTGCATCCCCTCGGACAGTGAGACATCATTCGCTCTTCCACAGAAACATTGGTCAGAGGTTGTGGTCAAAGACCACATTGACTATCGTAGGTGATCCCTTCCTGATAGAAGAACCTTGACCTTTGACCCAGACACTCAATCACACTAACGTCCTGTCTCTAGCACTGCCTTCCCTACAAAACTCCTTGCTAAAAAGGCGACTAATCAAACTATACTTTCGAACAAGACCTACAACCCATAGTGTGCTCTAGCTGAGGAACGTCCACACTGAAGGATTCCTTATGAGTCTCCTGTGAAAACCAGGGAGACAGACAAAACTCTTTATTGTTTTCGTCCAACTTTAGGGACGATAACATTTGATAATTTTTAATAAAACAAAGATCTTACTGTCTTATTAACATAAAATGTTTATGAATTACTTCTGGGTTACAGCATTTCCTAAGCTTTTTTGTTCTCTCCCTACAATGACATGTAACAGCAGAAGAAGGATCATTGTAGTTTCTATCACTCCTTACACCCCCCCTGCCCCCCCTCCACCATAATGGTATCTAAATGTCTGCTGTTGGCAGATCCCTTCTGCTCACATAAATGACAGTCGCACTTAAGGACGAACTAGCACAAGTTTCTTATTTTGTTTAAACTGCTAAAAAGATGAATACATCAAAGCTATGCATTTTATTATCAGGATTGTGTGGAAATGTAGGTGCATTATCAACAGTAAAAGTACCATTACCTATAAACATGAGCTTTAAAAATCTCATCCGAATCTTACCCAATGTAGGGCACACGAAAACCACAAGATCAAAACCTTGGATTCCAAATAAACATAAATTACAAACTCGATCGTTTTTCTTAAGTCTCTCCCAAGCACTGGCTAATAGTAACATTTGCAATCTAGGGCCATATGTACGAACACATTTTCCCATTGACACAGAATGGGAAAAACCCTTTGCTACATCTGGCCCCTAGTTTGAAGAATCAGTGGTGCACAATATGCGCAATATTCCTACTCAGATAGTGCTGCATTATCTTAATACAAGAGGCACATACCCTCCTATTTCCGGGATTTAATAGACAGGAAGCGTTATCCAACCCCAGACTCAGAGCCGGGCTAGAATTATTACAAAATAGCTTAAATTCCGACACTGAGGTAGCTGCCAGTTCCCCTTGGTTAATTTTAAAGTAGGAAAAGGCAGAGAGAGGTTTTTCCCAAAGGCACTGTCATGCATCTGCTCAGTGAAGGCCTCTGAGCACAACTTCTGCTTGGAGTTTTATCCCTGGAATACATCAACCGAATAGCCGCTAGGCCGAGTACACATGCACTCACCAGTGGCGGCTCCTCCATATGGGCGGAGGAGTGTTGCCCACGCCAACAGAGGCAGCTGCTAAACCTTTTAAACAAAACAATAATAAGCTATGTTTATTATTGTTTTGTTTAAAAGGGGCGGGCCACAGGGATGACGTCTCAGGCCGGCCAAACACACATGCGCTGTAGGCTGTGTTGCCGGGCTGGAGAGAGCCTGCACAGTCTGCCTGGGAGCGCCCCCAGCCAATCCTGACGCTGCTTTGGGCAGCGTCAGTATAGGCCGCAGGGCAGGCTGGGAGCCCGTGCCTGTGTCCAGCCAGCAACAGGTAAGTGTGTGTGTTTTTTTTAAATTAAATTCAATTAAATTTTAGCGCCCGCCCTCCCGCCCCTCCTTCCATCCCCGTCCCTTCCACAGCCCGCAAGCCGCTACTGGTACTCACTAGACCCATTTCTAAATGCAGAGCCACTAATGGGGTTACCGTATTCAAAACATTTATTCTACGAAGAATTTTACCTTTAATGGAGTCCAGAAAAGGCTAACCAGCAATAGTCACAACCGCTAAGGCATTGAGTAAATAGGGAGGACATTTTAAATGATATAGCTGAAGCAGAAACTAAAAGTGCCTAAGGCATTGAACATTTTAAAACAATCTTCGCCTATTAGCATGGTTCATGGCTTTAGTGCAGGAATGGCCTACGTGATAAATTAGGACTGAAGTATTTTCCTGGATAAAAGTATGACTGTCCAGGTTCGTAAAACCTCACCAAGAATTACCAAGATATCGCAATTACTGGCTCCCGTATTACCACAGACAACATTCTGACTTTCAACCACTGGAATAGGCTCTGTGCACAGATTTCCCCAAGTTTTTCTCTCATTTCGAGTACTTTCCCGCTAACAGATTCCCTCTGCTATTTAGGGGTGAATGCTATATGAGAAGTACGCGGGAGTGCAGGTTTTGACAGGAAACTCGCAATACCTTTGCAGGGAAGAATGTTCCCCCGAATCAGGATTACGGAGAAACACCTTCGAGGGTCTGAGTATTTGAGGAAACGAGGCTGCGTAGTCTTAGTTCCGCTTTATGCCTTTTTTCCAACCACCAGACACTCCCGCACCTCTATTTCAATCTTTCAGAACTTTGTTCAACCTTGTTTTCTCCCTTTGTTACTGTTTTTCAGGCTTTCTCTTTCTCCTTTTGTGTTTTTCTTTCTCACGGTATGGGTCGAAGTCTGATGAAGAATAATAAAGTTCCAGTTTCCAAAAATGGGTGCCGGTGGGCTTCGCCTATAAGTACCAGCTCAAATTAAGCACTAGGCATCTGATACTATGGGTAGGTTCAATGAGATGACCGAAGTGCTGAAACAACCTCTGAAATGCGTGATTTTTCTCCTTTTGGAAGGAAATAGGTTGGATCTTCTATTGGGAGTGGGGGATGGTTCTGGTTTTGTTGACACTTTCAAACTCGACAGCAGCGGAATTCAATATTTGTCTTTGACAGGTGCATGAACTGTGTGCTTAGTTAAATCAGCGAAGCAGGTTCTTGACCACAGTGTAGGAGAAGTGACGACAGTTGGCGTGATACTGCTGTGAGACAGGCAGGCGTGCAAACAAACTGAACGCTTGATTAGGAAGTGTCCCAGACTGTCATAAAACAGTGTTGTGATAGGTCTGTTTGCCAGACAACTTAGGTGAAAGAAGCGGCCATCTTTGCACAGGCAGACAAAGGTTTTTGCTTAAGGAAGCACCCCATTATGCGACAACTTTGTCAAGACTTGGTCCATGAAGATCACATGTAGGCAAAGAGAAGAGATAGATATCTAGAGGGGAGAAAGGAGAGAGGGATTCGCTAAAAATGCGTATCGTTTTCTCTCATGATGGTGTGATGTGGTGCCATATTCGGACAAAATAATGTCACCTAACACGAAAGCCAAAAATCAAGTGCTAGTTGCCAATTGATGGTGTCAGCTAAACTGTTCAGGTAACTGATTGGCAGGCATGCAGAACATGGCGCGAAATGTTACCAGCTGGACAGATTTCCAATTTTGACTGCTCTTCGGCAAGTGTGCCTTTGTAACACAAGGTGCTCTCATTATTTACTTCAATAGCTTATTATGTGGTGCATCCAAAGAACCTATGATATCCCCAATATCTTTTAATATCTATATCAAACTGTCCACCGACAGTCTAGTCAACACTTCTTCAATAATTCTCAAAAGTACATGGATCTCATAGGAGATCCCTCCATCACTGGTCTCAACAATTTCTTCATCCTACTGAAGTCCTGAGTGACAAACAATTGGTTTACCTTCAACGCGGTTAAAACTGAGGTTGTGATCTATGTAACCAATCACAAACTCAAGAGTGGGTCATTGCCTGCATCCACCGCTTTCGTTGTGGACCTTGGTACATCAAGACATACCACAAAATCACAGATTTGTGGGAAAGCTTTGTCAACACCTAATCTGTGAAGACCAGGTCAACAAAGGTTTTTTAACGTGGATAATTCACCTTAAAACGCTTTAAGAAGGTCCAGCTTTCCCATTGCAGGCAGCACAAAGCCTCTACAACACAAACCACTTTGTGAGCAGACACTGGCTACTGAGATTGCTCACAGACCAAGCACCAAGAAAAAGTACTTACGGACTCCAAAATGCTCATTATTGTCCCAAACCGACTATGGATCTCATCAACAGGCATGTCCATCAACAGTGGCCAAGATTGAAGAGCTGAATTCAAGTTCTTAGCCACACTTTGCAATACAACACACAGCAACGCTTTTAGGTATCTTCGGTCACCAGATAAGTATCCCATAGAAATCTGTTGTCTTCCTTCAAACAGAGCCCGGAAATCCCAAAATCCAGGGGCGAATTGACAATTCTACTTGTGTAGACCCAAACAACCTAACTTTCACCTGCTCCTGCCATGCTGGAACATTTCGACCTTTGCACAAACCCATATTTGCACAGAGGTCGGATTTATGAATTTTGTGGTTTATTGCTCCCTGTTTGTTACATTGTGCAATAAAGCCTGCACACTCTGTTAAGCTTCAACAGGTCAAATCTGCCAACAAATACTGGAGGGGGGAAAGGCCCAGTAATTACTGGGACATGCAATAATGCATCAAACACTGCATACTATGCCCCATTTTTGGAGAGAGAACTGAAATAGACCTGGCTCTTTGATTGAGCAGCACACCCACAAACAGCTCCTTGAGACACTATGGGCCTGATTCTAACTTTGGAGGATGGTGTTAAACCGTCCCAAAAGTGGCGGATATACCACCTACCGTATTACGAGTCCATTATATCCTATGGAACTCGTAATACGGTAGGTGGTATATCCGCCACTTTTGGGACGGTTTAACACCGTCCTCCAAAGTTAGAATCAGGCCCTATGTGTGATAAGCCGTGCTCTACAAATCTCTGATTGATTGATTGAAATAGGTTCTGTTTAATACACTCAAATTTCAAAACTAGGGGTGTCGGATTGTATTAGGTGTGATACTTTATTGACCACACTAAACACCCAATACCCCTATGGGGCATTCGAAGTCAAGATAGAAGGAGATAAACCATTAAGTATCCTCAAGAATGTGAAGCTGTTAATCCTCAATAGGGGTATGCACAGATGCAACGTTTTTGCAATCTGCGGGAAGTTCTGTGGAATACTTTGCAACTTCTTGGATGAAAATGAATTGGATGTCTGTTGACTCAGAGCGTCGAGTAGGCACGTCAGAAGCTATCCCGATGGGACGAGAAACTGAAGTGGGGTCCTAATTAGAAAAGCCCCTGCTTCAGTGTTGAAAACAGACTGAAACGCTCAAAGATGTAGCTGTGATTTACTCTTGTAGTATCTTGGCCTAGCGCTGAATTTGAAACTAAGGCACATGTAAGTCAAATATACCAGTGGCTTATTTCTGGAAATCAGGAGCAGGCCAGGGGAACAACGAAACTGTGGCACACCTACTCATAGCCAGTGTCTCTAAAATGATGTGCAGGCGTGGATCAAATTATGCAGCAGGGTTGACTATATGAGCAAAGGTTTCACCTCATTAGTACTAGTTTAACACTCAGGCTCATCAATAAGCAAATGAAATGTGGCTAGGCAACCCAGGCGAAGAGCCTTCCACTGTGTTGCAACTCGGGCTGCTGCCCTTTAAGTAATTTTTGATACATTTGAGATAGAAACATTTATAGTTACAATCTGCAGATTATGAGGGAGATTTTATGCAGCAGATGGTGGATTATATGGCAATGCGACAAATGTGTGTTTATGCGAAAAACACCGTGGCTGCAGAATCGCATAATTCCACTGGCCCTTCTCATCTCATAGCATAATCTTTATTAATCACGTCCAAAATGTTGTGGAAGGAATGTTCAGCAAGAAATCCGGTTCCATCTAGTGATATGTTCCAAAACCATTAGATGGCGCCTGATGGCTAACTCTTCATTAATAAATAGTGCCGTTTTGCTCTGAGTCTATAAATAAATATTGCAGCGTGAGTGCGGCAGCCTCAGAAACGGCTGCGCCTGAGGAACAGCGAACCTTCTAGACTCCCGCGCCCGCCTCCCCTTCTGACGGCCCTAGCATCGACCTCTTCCGCTTCCAAACCAAATTTCTGACTTGGTTTTACATATGAAAGAAATATTTACATTTATGTTTTCACCAGACATCAGCTCCGCCTCTTTTTTGTTTCTAGCGTGTGATGTGAATCCATGTTTGAACGGAGGACACTGCTGGGAAGCAAAGAAAAGTCGTGTCTGCAGCTGCCCCAAAGAGTACACAGGCAAATTTTGTGACATAGGTAAGGTGGACAAGAGAGAGCGAGGGGAGAAGAGAAAGAAAGTGGGGAGAGAAGAGATGGGACAAAATATAATTATGTGGAAGCTGAAGGTCAAACTATGCTTAGTTTTTATTATATTTTAGACAAATTATGTAACACAAAGCAGAACATTCTGTGGCAGTACTATTTCACTATTTTGACATTTTAACACATAGTAAAAGTGTCTAAAAGATTTTACATCATTAGTACCAGTTTAACAAAAAATAAATCACTCAGCAGGAACTGAGGACCTCATTTCGAGGCTGGCTGTCTTACCACCGTGGACCCAGTGGTAAAGACTGCAGCATTACAAGTTGTGGTGTTTGGCAGATGCCAAACCACCACAACGCTGCCTGACCCGTTGGTGCACTCGCACCGACACGGCCGGCTGTGAGCTCCTCCAGCCCGGCGGCAGGCCTCTGCCTGCCAGCCAGATTACAAGCCTTCAGACAGACAGGCTTTCCGTGCCGGTCACCCCGCCACGAAAACTCTGGCAGTAACACACTCTGCAACAGGAATCCCCATTCCTGTCAATGGCACACACACCCCCACACGTCCACACATATGTAAACACCCCCCACCTGTCCACACACTTAGAAGCACCCCCACCCGCCCACACACTTACAAACACCCCCCCAACCGTACACATCCATTCTAACACCCCACCCACTCTCACACTGACATACACACCCCCCACTCACACATACACACCCCCCAAAAAAATTCTCCCCACCCCTCCCCAATCATCCACACCCCCACCCCTTCACAAACGCATACATTCACATACACACCTCCCTCATACGCATACATTCACACACACACTCCCACTCCCTCAGACGCACACACAAACCCCCACTCACTCGCAGACTTGCACACAAGCACCCCCAACTGCACGAATACATCCAGACACCACCACTTGCTCGCTCATAGACATGCACTCAGACACCCCCATACGCACACAAACATGCACTCAGATACCCTAATTCGCACACATACACACAAATACACGCACTCAGCCACCCCCATTTGCACACAAACATAGACTCAGTCATCCCCATTCGCACACATACCCGCATACACCACACGTGCACCCAACACCCTCCCTTTCGGACGATCAACATACCTTTTCCGGCATGATGGTCGTCCAGAGGGGACGGGTCCTGAGGGTTTTGCACCGGCAGCACCACCACGCCAGCAAGACTCCGCCAAGATGTATTACAGCTCATAATACAGTGGGTGGAGTCTTGCTGGCGTGGCGGTGTTGGTGATGCAACCACCTCTTCAACTCCGTCGGCCAGGCTGACAGAGCCGGACGTAAACACAACTCCTAATATGGCAGTCAGCAGACCTCCAGCACTGGCAGTCTCTTGGCTGCAGCGGCTTCAGCGGTCATTGGAAAAGACTGCTGAAGTCATAATGAGGCCCTAAATGTGACCAGATATCCTTTGCAAGGGGCCTGCTACTGAAATAACTTTTGATCCCTTTGAGCTAGAAGCAAGCATGTTCTTGTTGAAATCGGCAAATTGTGTAGCAGATGGTGTGTTATGTGGCAAGTGTGGTGTATCCTTAATTTTTGGATAGCCAGTAGTTACGTCATCAAATAATTCCAGTGATCCTGACTATAATACAGGGAGGTGTGAATATGGGCAGCAGAAAACGTGAGAGGGACAACAACAATGACAGATGAAATTCGGGGAAATAGAGGATGGAGTGCAAAAGAAAAAAACAGTGACCTAGTGAGTAAGAAGGAAAAGGTAGAAAAATATGGGACAGGAGAGAAAAGAAGTGGTGCAATAGAGGAGGGCAAGAGGAGAGGAGTGGAATAGAGAGAAAGAAGAAAAGAATAAATACAAGGAAAATGTAAGAGGGAAGACGAATGAGGCGGCGGTTGAGAGGGACCAGTGGGAGTGACGGAACAGAGGAAAGAAGGAGAAGCAAGAATAAGAAGAGACTGAGAAAGACCAGCACAAACTATGATCTCAGCCAGGGAGGAGTGCAAAGAGAGCTGGGAGTGAGAGAGGGAGAACGCGGGGGAAGATGAGAGGAGTGACAGGAGGAAATGCTTGCCAGTCAGCCAGATAGAGCGGAGAGGGGCTCAAGAGGATTTCATGTGACAAAGTTAAGGGGGGGGGGCAGACCGCAGTAGGAGAGACGTGAGAAAGTGAATTGGAGGGGATAGAGATGAAAGAGGAGGGATGGCTAGAGGCGGTTATATGTCAGAACAACGCATGCTCCAACCACGCATGCCTGAACAATGAGGTCGGAACAACGACCTCGTTTTTACCACTAATGCCTTTACCACGAATGCCTTAACAACGATTTTTTGTTGTAAAGGCATTCCTGGTAAAGGCATTAGGGAACGGCATGCATGGTTCCAGCATGCGTCCCCCCTGGCACCCGATCCCCACCCCTAAAAATTACCAGGGCCTCCCACCCCCACAACCACCCCAACCCTCCACCCCCAAAATTACCACAACCCCAACCCCCTCCACTAAAACCTAAAGCACCCCAACCCCCCACCCCACCCCTAAAACCTGGCACCCTCCCCCGCCCCTAAACCTTAATCACCCGAGCCCCCACCCCCAAAAACTAAAAATACCCAGACTTCCCACCCCGCCCCAACCCCACCCCCAAAATTACTGCAACCCCTCATCCCGCCCCTAAAACCTAAAACCACCCCAACCCCCTCCCCTAAAATCTAAAGCACCCCAACCCCCACCCCTAAAACCTAAACCCTGAACCCCATCCCCCGCCCCTAAACCTTAATCACCCCGAGCCCCCACCCCAAAAACTAAAAATACCCTGACTCCCCACCCCCGCCCCTAAAACCTAAAGCACCCCACCCCTAAAACCTAAACCCTGACCTCCCCTCCCCCGCCCCTAAACCTTAATCACCCCGAGCCCCCACCCCACTCCCAAAAATGAAAAATACCCCGACTCCCCACCCCTAAAACTAAAAATACCCCGACTCCCTGCCCCTAAACCACCCAGACCCCACCCCCAAAATTAAAAATACCCCAACCCCCCTGCCCTTAAAACAGCCCCAGTCCCACCCCAACTTACCTCCTCCTTGATCGCGTTGTCCTCCTCAGCCAACTCCCTTCTTCTGTGCCTTACCCACGCATGTGCGTGGTTCAGCACATGCGTGGTTAAGGCCCTGAACAAGGAAGTTGTGGTTAACGAAAGCGTTGTTCTGCCGTTCGGGAGGCTTCCCGCTAGAGGCAGGAGCAGAGAAAGACTCGAGGAATGAACAGGCACATGAACTGAGACGCAGGTAAGGAATAAGAGGTGTGTGGAGACGGAGAGGTATGGTGGAAAGAAGTATGCACGAGGCGACATGGAAAGAGAGGAAGGTGGGGGTGAGGGTATGGAGGGCGAGGAGGTAGAAATGAGGAAGAGACACATGGACGTTCTGTGACGTAGAGCGAGTCTCTATCCTGGGCAAGGAGCGGTTACTGTGGAGAAGCTTAGGTAGGTGGTGTCTTTCATCACCTGTGTCCCAAGGCTTCAGTACTATTGCTCTGCTCCCAGATTTCGCAGTTACGCAATTTTTGCACATGACGTTCCCTGAGGGGAAGAGAGAGATGTAGTCTAGAGGAGGCGGTAAGGAGTGCAGAGAAGAGAAGGAAGCCAGAAAAAGTGGACACTGGAGCTGCTGAATCTCTCCATATGTCTGGGCCTGTAGAGTTGATGGTGACGTGAATTGAAAGGTCAGATGTGCCCTGGTTAGCATCCTTTATAAACACTCTCAGCTGAATTTTAGAGGTCACAGAGCACCTAAAGGTCATCTGCAGAAACAGCAAACACCACAGAAAGTACTGAGGCACACAGCACGGCTTTCTCCCTTGTACCCCAATTAAAAATTCCTCTTGCTTTTCTGGAGTCAGTTTACTCAAACATGCGTCACCCATGGCCATGTCTGCTTCTGCCCTCGGTCCACAGAGAGGGAATTTCGAGTGCTGCAGTGGAGGGAAGGGCTCATAGTGGTGCCTGAGATCAGAAGGCTTCAAGGCAAGGAGTTACCATCAGAAGATGCTTAAATAGAGAAGGATTTGAAGGAAAGGAACGGGCAAATAAGATTGGGAAAGCCACAAGCTGTGGGTATAGGGGCTGAAAATGGAATACAGGGGTGAAATTGAAAGAACTTCGGAATTTGGGAAAAACATTGAAGAGAAAAAGCCATCCTCAGTACATCACAACTGAACTGAACTTTACTCTGCAGATCCCAGGGAGTTTTGTTACTCAGGGAACGGTGCTTCCTATAGGGGTACCGCACAGACCACCGCTTCGGGCCTGGAGTGTCTGCCGTGGAACTCGGACATCATGTTCCATGAGCTCTCTATCCACAGTATGGACGAGGCACTTATCTCCGGACTGGGTGGACACCCCTACTGCAGGTGAGATCTTTTATGGGGAACCAGTGGGTGTGGGTGGTAGAGGTCACCCTTACTGCAGGTGAGGGGGACAGACTGAGGTAGAAAAGTTGGGATATCCAAATGAAGGGGGCACCCATATCAAGAACTGGTTTCCCAGGATCATAATGTCTCTCGTACATCTATGTACGTACATCAGAACAGAGAGAGTGCTTTCTTCCAGCAGAAAGAAAAGACCTTGTAGGTTCTCGATAGCAGGAGTTGCCCAGACCTCAAAGAACATTGACCGGAGGCCCTTTATGAAGTTTACTCCTGGCGCACTAGTACAAGCTTCCCAAATGAAGTGAGGAGGTGAAAAGCTGTGATAGTAAGAGCATGAGAAACCATCTTATCTGTCTGACCTGCTGTCATGTTTTGGGAAAGAGTTCACTGGTAGCAAGGCCTAAACCAGTTCTATTATCTGTGACTGACTGAGCTGGCACTTTTGTCTCTGCAGGAACCCAGGACATGATGTGCAGCCATGGTGCTATGTGGTTAAAGACCAACGCATAAGCTGGGAGCACTGCAGTATCCCAAAATGCAACGTAACAGAAGGTAAGATGGGTGCCTTCCATTGTGGGTTGCGTGGTGCGGCAGGATGTTGGAGCTGATTGCATCTGGCGATTAAAAGGGTAGACCTCATCACATGAGAAGTGGAGAGAGGATGCCATCTGGGAAGGATTGCCAAGAAATGAGAGTTATCATGTGAGGCACAAAGAATGGCAGTTCGCATCATGGCGGGGTGGAGACTAGTGGCCATATTAGCATGCAGAGTAGAAATCAGGGAAAGCTAATGGAGCCCTTTGAGTGAGCAGCAACGACATTCATCCTGTTGTCCATTTTAGAAGAGAGATTGGGCAGTTCTGTGAGTGGAAAGGAGAATGTTGACACTGAGGGGTGGAAGTCAAAGAACCCTGCTTTCTTGCTTCCAAGCACAACAGACTGATTTCTGTTTCACTCCAGAGGAATCTACAGCTGTGACAAAAAAGACTCCCCTTGGATCGAAAGATACAGCTCCTGAGACGAGAGAAGCCACTCCTGGCACGAGGGATACTGTTGCTGGGACGCCTGAGCCACCTGTGAAAAGGGATACGTCACTCTCGAGCTGTGGAAAGCGTAGCAGGAAGAGCCCAAGCATGACATCACGCATTGTGGGAGGTCTGGTGGCGCTGCCCGCCTCCCACCCCTACATGGCAGCCCTCTACCTAGGAAAGCAGTTCTGCGGGGGCACGCTCATCGCACCTTGTTGGGTAGTGACTGCCGCCCACTGCTTGCAGATCATGTAAGTTCAGTCCTTTCCAAACGTAATCAGTATTTTGTTCTAATTCGCTGGGGTGCCATTGCAAGAACTCATTCCTTCACACATCTTGTAAAGCCAGCCATCCTCCCCATTCATTTCGGCACTACCCCTTAGGACACCATAGTCTCACCTTCATGCTCAAACCTCACCAGCACTTCTCAACAAAGGTGTGAACCCAATAGATCGTACACACACCTTTAATGAACAGTACCAGCACTTTACAGTACGGCTGTCAATCTAGTGTAAGCCAATACCCATATATCCTGGATGTGTTGCTATAGTTTATCCAGGAAGTGGCGCCACTTTTCAGCTTTGCTTCAATGCAAACAACTGACATTACCAGCACTTCTCAACAGGGCTGCTAGGCTTTTAAAACGAATCTACTTCCACTTGCCCACAGGGTGGCATGCATTTATTTGGAACAATCAGTGCTTATTTTTTAAATAAAAACGTGCCTGTGCTCAAAGCCCTCCTATTAAACACGCGGCTGCTGCAATTAAATGTGGGAACACGGAATACTGAGGCAGCGTAATCCTGAAGCCATCTCGGGCCTCTTTAATCCATTCACAGCCACCGCCTGCCTCTTCAGCTCACTCTAGCAGCTTTCTGCTTTCTCCCTTTGCGACGCTTTTTCGTTTCCCCCTTACTCCGTCTTTCCCAGATGTGTCTTTTACTCGCAGCAAATACTTGGGGCAGAAGAATAAGCGCCAGCCCTAAAAAATAAGTGCCGGTGCTCAGCACCGGAAATAAACACAAATTAAGCACTGAGAACAGTGGCACTTCTCTGCACGATGGGAATACTTCCTATGGGATATTTCCAGCACTTTCCTGTAAAAACATATTTTACTTGACTGAATAATCACATTTCTCCTCACCTGGAATAAACAAACGCATGCAACTGTTACACTTAAAAAAATAATTATATTGCCGGTATGAGAGCGAAGGCATGTTTATAGTCGGCCCTTTTTAAAAACCATTCATATTCAGTTCAGTATTACTCAGAATACAGAAGCTGACAGCACCTGCTAATCGTCCTGCACTGGTGGTATTAATAGTGAGTTATCCTGTCCTTGAATATTTAGGAGACCGAGGGTTGAATTTTCGTTGGATACTTAAAGGCGCTGCCGCTCACTGTTCAATCTCCAGTTAAAACAGTTGGGCAATTTATTTCCGTCCTGGCCCATGCCTGCCTAGATGGCCAGAGGCGTAATGCAACTTCAGCCCCCCGCTGAAAAGTACTTCTAGGAGGGGCCTCCCTCCTGGGCCCAGTCAGGGGCCTGCCGTCTGTGCACAGTGTACTGTGGCCGAAAAGGACCCCTGGAGCTCGCCCCCCCCCCCTTTCGGCGCTCCCGCGGAGGCTGCGGGTGCCCTTGTTACGCCACTGTAGGTAACGCACCACAGTCTGTAGCCCCTCCAATCCCACTTTTGCCGACGCTTGCTGCCTGCGCCTAGGCCCTCCTGTGCCGCTGCTACAGAGCCACATATGTGCCCTGGGCAATCTCTCCTGCGCCCGTCCGAGTGGTGGCTCTAAGCGCTGCTTCCCAACAGGGCCAAGTCCCCCGCCCGTTCCGCTGTTGCAGTGCCGCGGGCCCATTTCCGCAACTGCCATTTACATTGTCCCACTCCGGCTCCTGTAGTCCTCGGTAGTGGTGAGGAGGTGCTCTGTATATGTGTGAGGGAGATGACGTGGGAAAATAATGGACTGCCACTTAACCAACTTTCGTGGTCATCTGATTATGTCAGTTAGCCTTCTGAAAGAGTAAATTTCTGGGAAAAATAGAAATGTCAACTCTCGAGGAAATAGAAACAAATGACAGACAGAGTTAAAAGGCAGAAATACGACCAGCACTGATAATACTCGCGGGGAGGCTGCCTGAGGGCAAGAGGCAGCAATGATAAAGAAACAGTCATGTGAGGAAAGGGACAACGAGGAAAGGGACGATGTGCCTAGGAAGGGCGAGGCACTGAGAGGTGGGCAGAAAATGGTGACCAGAGGAAGGGTGACCAAGTGCCCCTGGTTTGATGAGACAGTCCCGGATTTCCACCAGCTGTCGTGGAAGATTTTGTCAAATTTGGCTCATGCCCCGGTTTTCAGAGATGGACGTCTGAATCAGTGTGTGTGGGGGGGGGGGGGGGGGCAGTTTCTGTGTGTTCCAAAGAGGGACTAATTACCGCCTGTTTTCAGAAAGCAATTGAATTAACATATACGATACTTGGTTTAAAAATAGCATTTTATGTAGTTCCTTTGTGCCTTTCCTGTATTTCTTCGTTGATGAGCGCTGTCATTCTGTGCATCTTGGTCGATGTAAACTTGTAGTCCCTCTACGAACAGTTTCTCCGAATTCAGAGAATTTATTCCGAAGTGGGGGATTTCAAACAGTAAACCTTGGCCCTTGAGCAGAAATTGATAGAACGTGACTATAAGTTGAGGATTGTCTAGAGGGCACAAAAAAGAGCAAGGAACTGTGACAGGGAAGTACAGGGAAGCCGAAACCCATTTATGTGACAGCCTTTAACACTGCTTCCAATGAAGTGAAACGAATAATCAATAGGAACTGAAGAATCTTGAACTCAAGTGGCCTACAGTTGAAAAAAAACAATGTTTTCTTTCAGGAAGAGTGCCAACATACGGGACCTATTGATCCACACTAGACCCCAACATCCAGTACCCATGAATGAACCTAAAATGTGGGATTTACCACAAGTGAGGGGCCATTCAGCAAGTGGATCTTGCAGTGTAGGAGGCTGGACTGGCTTGTAGTGAGTACCAAGGGGTACTTACACCTTGCACCAGGCCCAGGTGTCCCTTATTAGTGTAGAGGGGTGTCTAGGAGCTTAGGCTGATAGATAATGGTAGCTTAGCAGAGCAGCTTAGGCTGAACTAGGAGACGAGTGAAACTCCTACAGTACCACTAGTGTCACTTGCACAATATCATAAGAAAACACAATACACAGATATACTAAAAATAAAGGTACTTTATTTTTATGACAATATGCCAAAGTATCTCAGAGTGTACCCTCAGTATGAGGATAGCAAATATACACAAGATATATGTACACAATACCAAAAATATGTAGTATAGTCTTAGAAAACAGTGCAAACAATGTATAGTTACAATAGGATGCAATGGGGACACATAGGGATAGGGGCAACACAAACCATATACTCCAAAAGTGGAATGCGAACCATGAATGGACCCCAAACCTATGTGACCTTGTAGAGGGTCGCTGGGACTATTAGAAAATAGTAAGGGTTAGAAAAATAGCCCACCCCAAGACCCTGAAAAGTGAGTGCAAAGTGCACTAAAGTTCCCCAAAGGACATAGAAGTCGTGATAGGGGAATTCTGCAGGAAAGACACAAACCAGCAATGCAACAACGATGGATTTCCAGTCGAGGGTACCTGTGGAACAAGGGGACCAAGTCCAAAAGTCACAAGCAAGTCGGAGATGGGCAGATGCCCAGGAAATGCCAGCTGTGGGTGCAAAGAAGCTGCTACTAGACAGTAGAAGCTGAGGATTCTGCAGGAACGACAAGGGCTAGAGACTTCCCCTTTGGAGGATGGATCCCCACGCCGTGGAGAGTCGTGCAGAAGTGTTTTCCTGAAGAAAGACAGCCAACAAGCCTTGCTAGCTGCAAATCGTGCGGTTAGGGTTTTTGGATGCTGCTGTGGGCCAGGAGGGACCAGGATGTCGCCAATTGCGTCTGGGGACAGAGGGGGCATCGAGCAAGACAAGGAGCCCTCTCAGAAGCAGGCAGCACCCGCAGAAGTGCTGGAACAGGCACTACGAAGAGAAGTGAAACAGTGCTCACCCGAAGTTGCACAAAGGAGTCCCACGTCGCTGGAGGGCCACTTAGAAAGTCGTGCAATGCAGGTTAGAGTGCCGTGGACCCAGGCTTGGCTGTGCACAAAGGATTTCCGGCGGAAGTGCACAGAGGCCGGAGTAGCTGCAAAAGTCGCGGTTCCCAGCAATGCAGTCTGGCGTGGGGAGGCAAGGACTTACCTCCACCAAACGTGGACTGAAGAGTCACTGGACTGTGGGAGTCACTTGGACACAGTTGCTGGATTCAAGGGACCTCGCTCGTCGTGCTGAGAGGAGACCCAGGGGACCAGTGATGCAGTTCTTTGGTGCCTGCGGTAGCAGGGGGAAGATTCCGTCGACCCACGGGAGATTTCTTCGGAGCTTCTAGTGCAGAGAGGAGGCAGACTACCCCCACAGCATGCACAACCAGGAAAACAGTCGAGAAGGCGGCAGGATCAGCGTTACAGAGTTGCAGTAGTCGTCTTCGCTACTTTGTTGCAGTTTTGCAGGCTTCCAGCGCGATCAGCAGTCGATTCCTTGGCAGAAGGTGAAGAGAGAGATGCAGAGGAACTCTGATGAGCTCTTGCATTCGTTATCTGAGGAATTCCCCAAAGCAGAGTCCCTAAATAGCCAGAAAAGAGGGTTTGGCTACTTAGGAGAGAGGATAGGCTAGCAACACCTGAAGGAGCCTATCCGAAGGAGTCTCTGACGTCACCTGCTGGCCCTGGCCACTCAGAGCACTCCAGTGTGCCAGCAGCACCTCTGTTTCCAAGATGGCAGAGGTCTGGAGCACACTGGAGGAGCTCTGGGCACCTCCCAGGGGAGGTGCAGGTCAGGGGAGTGGTCACTCCCCTTTCCTTTGTCCAGTTTTGTGCCAGAGCAGGGCTGAGGGGTCCCTGAATCGGTGTAGACTGGCTTATGCAGAAATGGGCACCATCTGTGCTCATGAAAGCATTTCCAGAGGCTGGGGGAGGCTACTCCTCCCCTGCCTTAACACCTTTTTCCAAAGGGAGAGGGTGTAACACCCTCTCTCTGAGGAAGTCCTTTGTTCTGCCATCCTGGGACAAGCCTGGCTGGACCCCAGGAGGGCAGAAACCTGTCTGAGGGGTTGGCAGCAGCAGCAGCTGCAGTGAAACCCCTGAAAAGGCAGTTTGGCAGTACCCGGGTCTGAGCTACAGACCCGTGGGATCATGGGATTGTGCCAACAATGCCAGGATGGCATAGAGGGGGCAATTCCATGATCTTAGACATGTTACATGGCCATATTCGGAGTTACCATTGTGAAGCTACACATAGGTAGTGACCTATGTGTAGTGCACGCGTGTAATGGTGTCCCCGCACTCACAAAGTCCGGGGAATTTGCCCTGAACAATGTGGGGGCACCTTGGCTAGTGCCAGGGTGCCCACACACTAAGTAACTTTGCACCTAACCGTTACCAGGTAAAGGATAGACATATAGGTGACATATAAGTTACTTAAGTGCAGTGGTAAATGGCTGTGAAATAACGTGGACGTTATTTCACTCAGGCTGCAGTGGCAGGCCTGTGTAAGAATTGTCAGAGCTCCCTATGGGTGGCAAAAGAAATTCTGCAGCCCATAGGGATCTCCTGGAACCCCAATACCCTGGGTACCTCAGTACCATATACTAGGGAATTATAAGGGTGTTCCAGTATGCCAATGTGAATTGGTGAAATTGGTCACTAGCCTGTTAGTGACAATTTGGAAAGAAATGAGAGAGCATAACCACTGAGGTTCTGGATAGCAGAGCCTCAGTGAGACAGTTAGTCATAACACAGGTAACACTTTCAGGCACACTTATGAGCACTGGGGCCTTGGCTGGCAGGGTCCCAGTGACACATACAACTAAAACAACATATATACAGTGAAAAATGGGGGTAACATGCCAGGCAAGATGGTACTTTCCTACATGCAGTGTCTGCCCTTTAACTAAGAACACCAAAATGGTGGATGTGGGTCCGGCATCACCATGGATACAGACGAAATACGCAAACTGTAATTCTGAAAATGTAATTTACTTAATTCGGTGTCTGTGCGATCTTCCCTACATTAGGATGACTACATGGAAGGTTATACCCGAATTATGGAACATAGAAGCAATATTAGGTGCAGAAAGACGATAACTAAAATGACTACCCATTTCGTAGAGATGGGTCATTAAGCAGGGTACTTGACCTGGACAGTCTTGGACAAACCCACCATTCCCTTACATACAATGGATAATAAGGGGTTTTTACTTAGATGTGAACAACAGTATGTAGGAGGCTGGCCTGGCTTGTAGTGGGTACCAAGGGGTACTTACACTCTGTACCAGGTTCAGTTATCCCTTATTAGTGTAGAAGAGGTGTTTCTAGCAGCTTAGGCTGATAGAAGGTAGCTATAGCAGAGCAGCTTAGGCTGAACTAGGAGACATGCAAAGCTCCTACTATACCACTGGTGTCATATGCACAATATCATAAGAAAACACAATACACAGATATACTAAAAATAAAGGTACTTTATTTTTATGACAATATGCCAAAAGTATCTCAGTGAGTACCCTCAGTATGAGGATGCCAAATATACACAAGATATATGTACACAATACCAAAAATATGCAGTAATAGCAAAAGGAAGTAATGCAAGCAGTGTATAGTTACAATAGATTGCAATAGGAGCACATAGGTATAGGGGCAACACAAACCATATACTCCAAAAGTGGAATGCGAATAACGTATGGACCCCAAACCTATGTGAGCTTGTAGAGGGTCGCTGGGACTGTAAGAAAACAGTGAGGGTTAGAAAAATAGCCCACCTCAAGACCCTGAAAAGTAGGTGTAAAGTGCACCTGTATTCCCCAGAGACCACAGAAGTCGTGATAGGGGAATTCTACAAGGAAGACTAACACCAGCAATGCAACTAAAGTGGATTTCTGGATGAGAGTACCTGTGGAACAAGGGGACCAAGTCCAAGAGTCGCGACAAAGTCATGAGTGGGCAGATGCCCACGAAATGCCAGCTGAGGGTGCAAAGAAGCTGCCACCGGATAGTTGAAGCTGTGGATTCTGCAAGAACGAAGAGGACTAGGAACTTCCCCTTTGGAGGATGGATGTCCCACGTCATGAAGAAGCCTGCAGAGGTGTTCCCATGCAGAAAGACTGCAAACAAGCCTTGCTAGCTGCAAGGGTCGGGGTTAGGGTTTTTGGATGCTGCTGTGGCCCAGGAGGGACCAGGATGTCACCACTTGGACGAGGAGACAGAGGGGGCGCCCAGCAAGTCAGGGAGCCCTCACAGAAGCAGGCAGAACCCGCAGAAGTGCCAGAACAGGCACTACGAAGAGGAGTGAACCAGAGCTCACCCGAAGACACAAAAGGGAGTCCCACGACGCCGGAGGACAACTTAGGAAGCTGTGCACTGCAGGTTAGAGTGTCAGGGACCCAGGCTTAACTGTGCATGAAGGAAATCCTGGAAGAGTGCACAGGAGCCGGAGCAGCTGCAAATCACGCGGTACCCAGCAATGCAGTCTGGCGTGGGGAGGAAAGGACTTACCTCCACCAAACTTGGACTGAAGAGTCACTGGACTGTGGGAGTCACTTGGACAGAGTTGCTGAGTTTCAGGGACCACGCTCATCGTGCTGAGAGGGGACCCAGAGGACCGGTGATGCAGTCTTTTGTTGCCTGCGGTTGCAGGGGGAGGATTCCGTCGTCCCACAGGAGATTTCTTCAGAGCTCCTAGTGCAGCGAGGAGGCAGACTACCCCCAGAGCATGCACCACCAGGAAACAGTCAAGAAGGCGGCAGGATCAGCGATACAAGGTTGCAGTAGTCGTTTTTGCTACTTTGTTGCAGTTTTTCAGGCGTCCTGAGCAGTCAGCGGTCGATCCTTTGGCAGAAGGTGAAGAGAGAGATGCAGAGGAACTCTGATGAGCTCTTGCATTCGTTATCTAAAGAATTCCCCAAAGCAGAGACCCTAAATCGCCAGAAAAGGAGGTTTGGCTACTTAGGAAGGAGGATAGGCTAGCAACACAGGTAAGAGCCTATCAGGAGGAGTCTCTGATGTCACCTGCTGGCACTGGCCACTCAGAGCAGTCCAGTGTGCCAGCAGCACCTCTGTTTCCAAGATGGCAGAGGTCTGGAGCACACTGGAGGAGCTCTGGGCACCTCCCCTGGGAGGTGCAGGTCAGGGGAGTGGTCACTCCCCTTTCCTTTGTCCAGTTTTGCGCCAGAGCAGGGCTGGGGGATCCCTGAACCGGTGTAGACTGGCTTATGCAGAGATGGGCACCATCTGTGCCCATCAAAGCATTTCCAAAGGCTGGGGAGGCTAATCCTCCCCAGCCCTGACACCTATTTCCAAAGGGAGAGGGTGTAACACCCTCTCTCTGAGGAAGTCCTTTGTTCTGCCTTCCTGGGCCAGGCCTGGCTGGACCCCAGGAGGGCAGAAACCTGTCTGAGGGGTTGGCAGCAGCAGCAGCTGCAGTGAAACCCCGGGAAAGGTAGTTTGGTAGTACCCGGGTCTGTGATAGAGACTCGGGGGATCATGGAATTGTCTAATTCCATGGTCCTAGACATGTTACATGGCCATGTTCGGAGTTACCATTGTGACGCTGTACATAGGTGGAGACCTATGTACAGTGCACGCGTGTAATGGTGTCCCCGCACTCACAAAGTCCGGGGAATTTGCCCTGAACGATGTGGGGGCACCTTGGCTAGTGCCAGGGTGCCCACACACTAAGTAACTTTGCACCCAACCTTCACCAGGTGAAGGTTAGACATATAGGTGACTTATAAGTTACTTAAGTGGAGTGGTAAATGGCTGTGAAATAACGTGGATGTTATTTCACTCAGGCTGCACTGTCAGGCCTGTGTAAGAATTGTCAGATCTCTCTATGGGTGGCAAAAGAAATGCTGCAGCCCATAGGGATCTCCTGGAACCCCAATACCCTGGGTACCTCCGTACCATATACTAGGGAAATATAAGGGTGTCAATGTGAATTGGTGAAATTGGTCACTAGCCTGTTAGTGACAATTTGGAAAGCAAAGAGAGCATACCCACTGAGGTTCTGGTTAGCAGAGCCTTAGTGAGACAGTTAGTCATCACACAGGGAACACATACAGGGTACACTTATGAGCACTGGGGCCCTGGCTGACAGGGTCCCAGTGACGCATACACTAAAACAACATATATACAGTGAAATATGGAAGTAACATGCCAGGCAAGATGGTACTTTCCTAAACAGTGGATTTACCGTATTCGGAGTCATGAACAGGGACTGAATAATTAAATACCCTGGCACCAACTGAAATGTCAGTGACATCTGTTATCAAAATTGGGGCAGGATTAATTGGGTATATCCAATGTGGGTCTCTTTTAGCTCCTGCAGCCTCGGGTAGGTTGGAGATGTGGATTAGGAAGATTTATCCATGATAGGTAATAGGTTGTAGCATTGAAAACCATAACCCCACGAAATATATATAACAAATATATTCTCCCCTCTCTCCTCCCTACCCCTGCCCCCTGTCTCTTGCCCCTTCAAACCAACCTCCCCCCACCACCCCACCAGCTCCCTTAGCGTTTGACTATATGGGACCTTTTCCCAATAGAGAACTACGTACATTTTATATTTGTGGCTGTCAGAGTGTATTTTTGCAGAGACCAGATAACTCGTTTATTTGGGTGCCAGCGTCTATTGGTTGAACATTGTTCATAGAGGTGGTGCCAGCCATATAGTCATAATTAGGTATACATTTCATGGGATTTGGAAGTGAGGGTGGGTCACCCTTAAAATAGTACAGATTGGGATTAAACATACTCCTAAAATGGCCACCACAGTTTGGAGTAAATCTACCTGGACGGTTTAGTCTAGGTTTGTTGAGACATGGTACATTAGGGTGAACCACGTGACCCAGTGGAGGAGAGATAAAAGATGGAGCCTGGTACTGCTCGGTTGTCTCCACAGAGCTATGAGTGAATAATAAGAGGCACCGGTCTTTTTTCGAGGTAATCTGCGAAATGGGTAACCGATCTAGTTAAGGGGAGGGGGAGGGCTGACTCTCCGTCATGGGGAAAAGGGGTTGGTAGATCGTTTATGGGTGAGAGGAGGGATTACCTGAGAGAGGGACGGATGAGAATGGATCCGTTGAGCACAACACATAAACCGTGTAACAGTTAATATATATAGAGTTGGGAGTGTACGGAGGGTTCAACCTCTTTAGTATACCAATGGATTGGGACAACTCATGATGCAACACGAACCCCTGTGGAGGTTTATTTCAGGGGACTGATGACTCATTAACCTTGACAGGGGGACATGAGTGAGACAATATTACACCTGCAGAGATGTGAAGGTTGTGTTTTTGTGCTATTCATAATATTTTCTTGTTCAGTGTATGACTACAGGGAGGTGCTCCCACCAAGCTCCAGTTTAGGAGTTACATAATGAATATTCGGTAAGTGAATGCATAGACATTTTAAGACCCTATTGCCTGGAGGGAGTGCTTTGGGTCAATGTGTGTTTCATAATGGCGTTGACGCACAGAGTCTGTAAAGATTCCCGATTCGGAAATGGTAATGTGTGTATATTGATCAAATCAGGCCATGGGGTAATGGGCATATGTGTGACCTAAGGGACAGAGAGACAATGAGGGTGCACCTTTTGCCTGTGACAATGCCTTCACATTTGTGTGTGTTTGTCTTTCTGTTTTTTTATTGTACATAGCCCAGAGTCTGTGTACTGATAAGGGACTATTGAGCCTAAGCACTCACTCCTGTTGATCAAAGCTTTTTTGACGACATGTAGGGGATTTGATTGAAAGGGGATCGATGGTCCTGATGAAGGCCAACTGACACATATGGGCAACTGGAGTGGCCGAAACATGTTGACTTAATAGCAGAGACTTGGGGTGAAAGGGTGACTGTATCCTATATCACCACCATGAATCTATCTTTTTAACCCTATCCAGGTGGTCCCAGAATAAAGATTAGGAGTGGACATCCATGAGATAGTTTTAATAGTTGTTAGTGGTATTTTGTATGATTGAACCCGTTTGTTTTGTTTTGTTTTTTATTGTACTGTTTCCCCTTCCCTTTTGCCCCATCCCTGATGTTGGTTAGCGTGGGGATGTGGAAGCAAAAGCCCTATGATGAAGCATGCCATGAACAGTGAGTGAGTGCAATTTTTTATAGCTGAGCTATGCTTGATGTTTGGTAGAGTCTACTCTGCTGTGGTAGGGAGATCCACCGCAGTTTCTTGTCCTGTTTGTGGTATCGATATATAGGTTGGGAGGCTGGACAAGGAATCTCTTCCTCCTACCCCTCTTTAGGTGTGTTATTTTGAACTGTCATAAGAGCCTGAGTTGAAAATTGAGTGCTGGTGCTGGGCACCGGCAATCATCGGCTCAAATTAAGCACTGTGGTTTGCAGGGTATTGAAGAACATGACTAATGCAGAGGATCAAGTGGGGTAAACTTACAGGCGTTGGGCTGGTAATACTGGAAGAGGCAAAAAGTACAATGAAGAAAGGGTCAGGAGTTTCTGTCATTTGCTGAATGTGAAGGAAAACAGGCTGAACTGGCTTTTCAAAACAGCTTTCATGCTACTTCACAAAACCAGACCTATCTGTCCTATGTAGAAAACCAGAGTACAGATTAAAATTCCTAATTCTCTGCCTCAGGAATGGAACTAGCTAGAAAAATAATTCAATAACTATTGTTAAATATATTTTAAATGAATATTAATGAAAAGTAACTTTTTGAAAGTTAAGTTACTTTTCTCCTCCGCCTGAAGTTCCTGGAGGCTAACTTGCTTTGACTCTCCCACTTCTCCCAGCCACTGATTAGCATTTGAATATGTGTGAAGAAGCTGTGAAGTGCCTTCTAGGAGCAAACAATATGCTGACCTGAATGGACAGAAATTACTCCTTTTAATCTCCCAGAATATGCACGGTGGGGCTATGAGCACCCTTTTTGACATTACAGTGTCAAATCCTGCAGGAAAGTCCAGTCCTACTTGACAGGTCTGCTGAGTTTTACATATAACACTTTGGGGTATACTTGAAAGGAAGGGATACAGGATGCCAAAACAATTCTTAGGTATCCACCCTCTGGTTGTGGGAAACTACTACTTTTGTTCCATCAGACTTCTGTCTCTAGGTTTTACATATAATACCGAGGCCTCACTTCAAAGGAAAGGAAACACAATGCCAAAACAATTCTTGTGTGTCTACTGTGTGGTTGCTGGAAAACCCTATATTTGTCTACCATACATCTGTAACTGGATTTAGTGGGGGAACAGTGGGTGCTTCAGACTGGATTTTAGTGTTAGATGTGGGAGGACACTATGATTACCATTGTACATTCCCCACACACACCTTCAGCCTTCAGAGACCAGGTTTAGTGTAGCCAATGACTTTTGCCATTTTTTGACATCTTGAAAATGCCCAAAATGTGAAGGGTTGGCCCGGGAACTTGTAGTCCATTGGTTAAGATGCACTCAGGAGTCATTCCTACCCACTAGCTCATGTGAGGCATAAGTGTGGCATCTCTAGTAGGCATGGGCAGAGTTCGCTGAGTCGCGCTATGCAGGTCTCCACAGAGTAGTTAAAAAACTCCCATGCACTATGCGGAGTTCCGCAGGCGGGCAGAGTTTCCCCATTTCGTCCGTTCATGTTGAGTTTTATGTGAGATGTAACACATAGTATGTCCTCGCAGTCAACATCGCGCACAAACAGCACCACGCTGTTCGCATGGGCGTGGCCTTCTTGTTTTCTTACTCTGTTCATGGTGCTGGGCCTGTTTTTTTAATTTTTTGAATCTCTTTATATCTTTCCAATCCTCCTCCCTCCTAATTAATGTACTCCTCATTTTTATTTATTGTATTATTGGATGTATTTCTGTCTGTGTCTTTTATGTTTTTTTCATTTCTCTCTTGTTTTTCGTGACTTTTTGAATTTTTGTTTATTTTTCCCTTTACTTCCAAATTTCTTTGTTGCTTCTCCTGTTTCTTTTCTTCACCCCACTCAGTGCCATGGCAGAGAAGGGTGGCGAATAGGGAAGTTGTGGCGCCAGGCCCCCTGGAACAGCCAGCAGCAGCCGCCTACCCTGTGGATGCCAAGATGTGCAGCCCTGGGCTATTTTTTGAGAGGTGGAGGTGGCAGCACTGGCTTTTTATATGCAGGGCCATCTCCCCTCCATCCTAGCAGCAGGTGGAAGGCCTGGCAGGAGCGTCAGATGCGTTGGGGAAGAGTGCACAGGTATGTGCGGCACATCAGTCAGGTCCAGCGAACCACACAGCAGCTGACGCATCCCTGGTTCAACAAGGAGCAGACCTGCTTGGTGTTGAGATTCCAGGGCTTGGTGAGTATTAACTATATTATTTGTTTGTGTTCTACAATGCTAACATTTTTCTGAATAGCATGTTGTTCACACTCAGAGGTAAGTTATGTTTAGTTTACTTTAAGAATATTATTATGTGATTCAGTTTGAGCTAGGCAGGTTCTGGGCGCTACCTCATCGCACTCGTCAGCACTCTCTTTGGCTGATCAATTAAGAAGCTATTGCAATGCAGACTCCTCTGTCCTTCAGTCACCATAGTGAATTAGTGATATCAGTGAGTTAGCATTCTCTATGACTTTCTTTATGTAGCTCGTACAATTTACACTGTGTAGTATTAGTATGCATCTATGGATTGCAAGAAAGGGAGAGTAAGTTAGTCCATCAAGGGGGATGAGAAATGAGAATAGAATCAAAGATCATTCATTGCAATGCATTAGTTCCAAAATTTAGTTTTGGTTAAGGAAATTTGAAATAGGGATTTTAGAAGTATAGCCAACTTAATGAAAGTCGATACTAGTAACAAGGGTGATCTGATTTAGATAAGTACAATTTTACTGCGTTTTCCTGTTATAATAAGTTTGTGGAGATTAACTGTACCACTGATCTATTTTTTTATCTTCTTTATTTCTTACATCAGCACCCAAGGGCAAGAAGAGGGGCAGCAAAGATGCGGTTCTGGCAAGAGCCTGGGAGGAGACGCCGACCACCAGCACCAATGTAGAGGGCTCTGCTCATCCCAGTAAGACCTATTATTTATTATTAATATTTCCCTAACTTTTACCTCTGCCCACTATTACTCTGCTTTTAATTTTGTCTTGTTTATTTCTCCTATCCAAATTTAGCTTAGTTCCGGTTATCCTTGAATTATCTTTTTTTTCCTTATTTCATGTTTTGTTTTGGTAGCTGACTTTTTCCCGTCTGCATTACTCTGTTAATTTCTTCTGCTTTGCTGCTAATCTTTCCCGCTCCCCTATATACCTTGTGATACTGTAAGACCAAGAACAGATGTTTGGTACTTTACTTTCTACGGTGAAGACTGCAGGCCAAAGTAAGCTAGTATTTTAAACGAGAAAGTGGCCATGGTCATGTACCCACCTCCAATGTTGTGCTGTGTAATTCATTTATACAGTATACCAGCAGTTCCCATGACAGTGCAGCATGGCTGGAAGGTATGAGGTCCCATTGCATTTGCCAACTAACACCATATGTCTTTCATTGACCACTATTATTCCACCCCTTTCATTGCGCTTCAATGATTCAGAGTCATCATCATTATCACAGGCTATAGCTCTGCCCCTCCATTACAAATAGGTTTTGGTTGGCATGACTACCTGGCTTTTCTAACATTGTGAACCAACAAAATGCCCAGAGTGATATTTTTGATAGAAGCTACTGCAGTGCTGCTAACAAAACCATAGTGAAGTATTGTGATTGTATTTTTTTGATTACAAAAATTAAGGGGAGGTGTATCTTGCATCTGAAAAATGTATAATGTTTTTTTCTAGCCAGACCGACCGCCAGTGCTGCCGGCTCAAATGCAGCTGCAGAAGTGTCAGTTGGAGGGGGAGAAGCTGCAGCAGGGACTGGCGGTGGTAAGTCACATTGCTTGCTTATTGACAATTACTATTATACTCACTAGCTACAAGGGCGTCATTGTGACTCGTGACTGTGAACCCCCTGCTTTACCAGCTACAGCAGTGATTGAGGTAAAGCCTCTTTAATCTACAACTCAGCAAAGCTCACATAATGTACGCTAAAAATGATGACTTGATGGAAACAGGAAAGAACGGAAGGTTAAAATAAAGGATGGATGAAATAAGTAAAAGGAAAGGATGTGTGGGTGGGTGAAAGGATGTATGGCTGAGTATTGGGTAAATGGAGGGATGGCGGAAGTATGATTGAAAGAAAGGGTCGATATTGAATGGATGGATTGGAAATTTTGGTGAAAGACTGGATAAGAGAAAGTAAAGCTGAAATCATGGTGGCCTTGGGTCAATATAGTATGAAGAATGAAAGAATGAATGAATGATTGCTTGGATGAATAAACAAGGGAACTCTTCTGGAGAGGGACATGCTGCTCATCTACTTGGCTTACTTTGTTTTATGGTTATCAAAGCTATGGTTCGAAGTGGGGGGTATTTTTATTTTTGTTCTGATACCATGACTCACTGTATTTATTAAGCAAGGCAGATATGTATACCACCAATCATCATTCATCAGTCCCCTCACTGTCCATGACATTTCACCACACATGACAGGAACTGCAGTATGGTTCAATTTGTGACAGCAGTGTTGGCTGTGCAATGTGTGTCTGTTCTAGTTAATGGAGCATTTACAAAATGTTCAATGCATTGAAAACCGAACACACGAAGGGGGTCATTACAAGCTTGGCGGGCGGCGGTAACCGCCGTGGTGGGCGCACTCCGGCGGACCCCATTACGACATCCCCGCTGGGCCAGCGGGCGCAAACCAAGTTTTTGCCCGCCGGCCCAGCGGGGATGAGGCCGCAACATAGGAGCTGGCTCCTAATGTAGCCGGCGGTGTTGCGGCTGTGCGACGGGTGTAGTAGCACCCGTCGCGCTTTTCACTGTCTGCTATGCAGACAGTGAAAAGCTGCCCGCGGCCCTGTTAGGGGGCACCTGCACTGCCCATGCCAGTGGAATGGGCAGTGCAGGGGCCCCCAGGGGCCCCAGGACACCCCTTACCGCCAGACTCTTCCTGGCGGTGCAAACCGCCAGAAACAGGCTGGCGGTAGGGGGGTCATAATCCCCAGGGCAGCGCTGCTTGCAACGCTGCCCTGGCGGATTATCACCGCCGGGGCTAAAACGGCTGAAAACCGTCGGCCCCGGCGGTGCGAATACAGGTCTCCGTACCGCCAGCCTGTTGGCGGTACGGACGCCACATTACCCCTGGCGGTCTCTGACCGCCAGGGTCGTAATGACCCCCAAAGTGTGTTTCCCTTTGCCACTCAGTCACCTCTTAGTACTTCACTCCTTTATTCTTTCCCAAGTTGTTCTGTCTCAGCCTACTGAAAAATTGAAAAATCCATTCTTGGCATGTGCCACATTTCTATGGCCATTTGAAGTGATGCCAAAATATATTTCATGGTTTCCCATAGCAGAGTTATTTTACATCTGTTCAGATTTTTCCCTTTAGACCTTTGTCTGTTACAGTGACTGAATAAGCTAAAGCTTAGCCACATGAAAAATTCATGATCAGTGACACCCGTCCATTCTATAGCAAAAACTCTAGCTACCCACCAAATTCCTCTACCAAATCCTGCAGTAGAATTCGTCAAGTTTCCTTTCCTTACTACCCAGCAAATGCATTTGCTGGAAATAATTTGTGGTGGTGGGTAAGGCCAGTGAGTAAAGTGAGACTAAGGCGGTCATTCTGACCGCGGCGGGCGGCGGTCGCCGCCCGCCATGCGGTCACCGCCGAATGACCGCACCGCGGTCAAAAGACCGCGGTGGCCATTCCAACTTTCCCGCTGGGCCGGCGGAGCGGGAAAGCCCCTGCAACCATGAAGCCGGCTCCGAATGGAGCCGGCGGAGTTGCAGGGGTGCGACAGGTGCAGTGGCACCCGTCGCGATTTTCACGGTCTGCTAAGCAGACAGTGAAAATCTTTGTGGGGCCCTGTTAGGGGGCCCCTGCACTGCCCATGCCAGTGGCATGGGCAGTGCAGGGGCCCCACGACACCCGTTCACGCCAGCCTGGTTCTGGCGGTGAATACCGCCAGAAACAGGCTGGCGGGAAGGGGGTCGGAATCCCAATGGCGGCGCTGCAAGCAGCGCCGCCATGAAGGATTCCCTTGGCCAGGGGAAAACCGGCGGGAAACCGCTGGTTCCCCTTTTCTGACCGCGGCTTTACCGCCGCGGTCAGAATGGCCCTGGAAGCACCGCCAGCCTGTTGGCGGTGCTTCCGTGGTCCCCGGCCCTGGCGGTTTGAAACCGCCAGGGTTGGAATGACCACCTAAGTGCCTGATTTGATTTCAAGTTTGGCGTAAGTGATACTCTGTGACAAACGTGCCAAATGCAATCTATTTAGCCTGTTCCTTTCCCTGTAGTGCAGTGCATCATTTTCCCCACCATCTACTTACGGCAGACACTATAATAATATCCACATTTTACATGTGATGGGTGAGACGTAAAATCTTATTTATTATTCATCTGCCTCTTAAGAGTCAGGTTAGAAAGTGAAAGGTATTTGGACAAGAGCAGGGTCATTGGAATTAAAGATAGATAATTGTCAACTACAGCTGCTCCATCTGCAAACAGTAGCAAAGTACCCAAATCGCTATCTAGCATGCCTCCATCAATTTAGGCAGCCACAACTTGTACTCCATAGTGCATAATGCCTTACTCGTAAATGAGAGTTAATTTATTTTTATTTTTCTACTCAAAGTGTCTGTTTAGTTACTAGAAAAGCCTTCAAAAGAAAAAAAAAATCAAAATCAGTCTTTGCGGTGAGGTAAGAGAAGGATCTTCTACCAGTTGAGTTCTTGCGTATCCTTGAGTATGCGGGTCTGATGTTGTGGAGGTCCTTGTATGCGTGTGTAAGGCGCTTGAAGGTGATTTTTGTTGTTGATTGGGAGCCAGTGAGAGTCTCTCAGGTGACCAGAGATGTGGCTGAGGCAGAGGATATCCAGGATAAGTCTGGCCGAGGTGTTGTGGATTCTCTGCAGTTTCTTTTGGTGTGCTTGGGTAGTGCTAGCTTAGAGTGCATTGTTGTAGTCTAATTTGACAAGCGCCTGGGTGACTGTGAACCTGGATTCGAATGGGATCCATTTGAAGATCTTTCGGAGCAGGCGTAGTGTGTGGAAGCATGAGGATGAGGGGTATTGACTTGGCAGTTCATTGAGAGTGAGCAGTCGAGGATGATGCTGAGGTTGCGTGCGTAGTCAGTGGGTGTGTGCGGGGTTCCGAGCACTGGGAGGCCACCAGGAGTCATCCCAGGCGGAAGGCGTGGACTCCCGGATGAGGACCTCGGTATTGTCAGAGCTGAGCTTCGGGGAGCTAACCCTTCATCCATGCGGCGACTGCTCTCATCTCGTTGTGGAAGTTGCTTTTTGCGGTTGTAGGCTTGTTGGTGAGGGAAAGGATCAGCTGGGTGTCGTCTTCGTAAGAGACGATGTTGAGTCAATGGTTTCTGATGAAGTTAGTGAGCAGGGCCTGAGGAACTCCGCAGCTGATCTCTGTCAGTTGTGGCTCTGTCGGGTGACCGGTGGAAGCCTGACTCTCTGGGTGCGGCTGGTGAGGAAAGAGCAGATCCATTCTACGGCTTTGCTGCGGATGCCGGCATCATGCCGTCTGGTGCAGAAGGTGTGGTGGGAGATGTGTCGAAGGTGGCGAAGAGGTCTAGTAGGATGAGGGGTGCAGTTTTGCCTCTGCCTAAGAGAGTGCAGATGTCGTCCGTTGCTGCGAGAAGTGCAGTCTCTGCGCTGTGACTCTCCTAATCATAGTCACAAATTCCAACGGCCCTAGGAGACCAGCAATTTACTGCTATTATGCCACCCACTACTCAATTTTAAACACAGCATTGTTTACAATTTGTCTTTTTTCTTTACGTTTTTCTCAATATAGCTACTCCTGCTGGTCCACCTGCACCACCCACCAGGCAGGAGACAGAGACCCGTCTCTGGCGGTAGAGACTGGAGACCATCTGGGCCGAATACCAGCCGCTGGTGGTCCTGGAGGATGAAGAGGCAGAAATACAAGCTGCCTCTGACCTGGACCCCAGTTCAGCAAGCTGGCCCCAGCCTCCAACCTCCCGGCCATTCCATCGCCGGTGCCACCACCCACTGTCAGGAACTGTTGCCGCCCTCTCCCGAGCTGACACACAGAGGACAACTCTGCGCCCCATCTTGCAGCCTATGGATCGCCTGGAGAGGCTGGTGAGGAGCCGGCTGGAGAGGATCCAGCAGAGCCTTGTGTAGCTCTGGACCCAAATCAATAGTGCCCTCTTCTGAGCCCTTTTTTAATTTTTTGTTTTAGTGGGAGGGACTTGTTGTGGGTGGAGAGAGTGGGAGGGAATTTGGGACTGGGTTTTAGACTTTAGACTTTTGTTGTGGACTTTTCACTTTTAGGGACGATCTATTAATTTTGGGAGGGGGTGGGCCTGTTGTGGGTAGAAAAGGTGGGTGTTCTATTTGTAAAAATAAAAGGGTCTAATTTATTTTACTTGATTTATGCCTCAAATGTTTATTTTGGTGTTTTAGTTTGCACTGCTGTCTTTTAGAGTAGCCTGATTTTTAAACCTGCTAAAACAGTGTATGTCATTTACTTATACTCTTGCCCTACTGCCCTCTGTAACTATATTGACCACTCCAGGATGACTGCCATTGCCTATTTTGAAGAAACAAGGTTCCACTCCCACCTATGCGAACTCCAACTGCAAGATTATTGAAAGGGTTATCCATCACTGTCAACTAGATTGAAAGAAAGTTAGTGGATCATATTTTATACCCTTCGGAAGACTGAGACCAGACTACCACAATGAATGTATTTGACATACAACAAAGAAGACCTGATATGATAATAAACTAGCGATACCAACTTCTTCTGAGCAATGGAGAGCTAGTATTAAAACAATAAACTTAGGAAATGAAATCCTCAATTCAGGAGAAGTGAGGTCAGAGTCAGGAGTGGTTGTACAAAGTTAAGAATTTACAGAACACAAGGCCTTAATGATGATGTTGATAGGGCTGGTGTTGAATATCCCCCCGGTAATAGAAGGTCATGCAGTGAGTTGGTGTCACTTTCACCACATCAGCACACCATAAT
The DNA here is from genome assembly GCF_031143425.1 of Pleurodeles waltl. Taxonomy (NCBI): domain Eukaryota; kingdom Metazoa; phylum Chordata; class Amphibia; order Caudata; family Salamandridae; genus Pleurodeles; species Pleurodeles waltl. The sequence continues at coordinate 599,300,623 of NC_090446.1, read as the reverse complement.
CAATGTGCTGTGGAAGGAAACAATAAAGGGATAAGTGTGACACAGTTCTGTTCAATGCATTGCAAACAGTCCCAGAGAGACCCAAGATAATATATCTCTAAATGTTATGTCGGTGTGAAAAATACAAATGATGGAGAATTGAATTATGGAGAATTGAAGTTAACCCACCCAGTTCTAAAAATTATTATCGTTAAAAGGAAAATTATATTGTATTGCCAAATTGGGTGGTGCATCTCCATTCTTCTTGGAATGTACGTCATTCTTGGGTGCCTGGCTGAACCTGTCTGGCAGGTAAGCTGGAGTGCTGGGCTTTCACCAAGTTTTGTTTGTGCAGGAGAAGGCTAGCATATTGAAAAGTAGTAAGTGTATTATAGAGTGAAGGATGAGGACAAACTGAAGCAAGGTAAGTTTCATGATGAGTCAGGAGCGTACCAAGAAAGCTCAGAGGCAGAGCAGGAACATAAAGAGGATTTTCACGTTTGAGTCAGTGATGCAGCAAAACACACTCAGCAACATTTCCAAAATGAACACACCTCTGTCTAGTCCACAGAGCTGAGTGAGTACTAGGCCTCGGAGTCTTCGCCATCATCATGGTTTCTCTGTGAAGTAGATAACGTTCTCATTCTAGCTGTTGTGGTAGTCCAGCCCTGAGTCCTTCCATTTCCCTCTTCGTGAGTAAATTCGTCCCAGTACTAAACCGAGTGAGGCAGACCAGTGTAGTGCACTGCTGTTGAAGAACAAATAGAGAAATAAAATTAGGGTATTTTGTGTAGATTTGTGTTTGGTAACTAAAGTGACTGTTCTGGTCTCTGAGGAACCAGAAAAAAGGAGTGAACCCCACTGGTAAATTTTGCTAAGTTTGAAAGGCAAATCACTTTCAGGAAAAAAAGATCACCCATCAGCCCCAAAACATTGCAAATCATCGAAATCAAGTTTACAAATTTGTTGAACTCCCTCCCTCACTGTCAACCACCACATACATCATCAATCATCACTCACAGTCACTCAATATAGCACCACTCATTGGTGCAGCAGTTAGTAGTTACCTCTTCCAATCCAAGCATGGTAGTTGATACAAAATATTATCTCCTCTTTGATTGTAGTAACACATTGGAATTTTGGCACTGGCAGTCTTTTAGTCAATGATCTTCTGGGGAAGTCTAACCAGATGATGTAAAGATAATAAAAGGATAGTTGATGGCATGTGAGGGAGGCAGGCATTGTCTTGAATGTCCTGAGGGGTATGTGGGGCCTTCTTCACTACACATGGGTCCAACTCCAATCCGGCAATATATGTGATTATTTTAAATGGTGTGGCAGCATAAATCTGTCACAAACAATGTTCCACTAGCAATTATTTTTGCAAAGAACTAAAGAAAGAATTTCAACGAAAAATAAAAAGTTCTATGGTAGCACTAGCATACTTAGTCCGGGAAATTGTGCCCTCAGGTGGTTCACCCAGAAGTTGGTCAGCAAACACACTTGATTTTGACCAATCGTCCTCTTCCTTCTCCTGTGGTGTTTCAGGAACAGTGTAATCAGGTGGTATAAAATGCTGGTTCATTTTGATAATGCTTAAATTCTCCACGTTTTGAGGCAAGAAACTGGTCCTTCTATCTGTGACAACAGCGCCAGCTGCATTGAACACACGTTCAGCAGACACTCTGGCTACAGGACAAGTCAACTACTTTATTGCCAGCGTGCTGAACTGTGGTCATTGGCGCATCTTACCATACCAATACAAAAATGGGTTTTGATCCACATACACCTCTTTTGGGTCATCCAGATGCTCCCAGAACATCCTCTGAAGTGGCATTGGTGCTGCCACTTGCTCGGCCTCTTTTGCCTTCGCCTCTGCACTGGAATTAAAACCTCCCACTTGAAACCAAACCAATGCAGAGGTTGGGTTTGATTCTTATGATGCTGTTGTTGCCAGTGTTCTTGCTGCTGGTGCTGGCTACTGTGAGACAAGACTGCCCTCTCTGGAAGTTGAAGGCTGCACCCCAGAACTGCAGAGTGGGACTTTAAGTTCCAGCCATTATTCTCCAAAATCTCTGGCTTGCTCAACAATCCACCTCTTGTAGTTTGAATCATCCCCTTGAAAAAAGGAATGAAAGTTGGAAGATTTTTTTTTGTAGAGTGTATCAAGTAGGGTGGCACAGATGTTCTCTTTGGACTTGATAATGTCATTTTGCAGCCTTGCATTACAAGTTAAGTAATAGTTTAGGCTCCCAACCAAGGCATGCGCTTCTGAGTTTTCGTTTACACCTCAGAGTGCAAAACTTTTAAATACCTTCTTTAGCTGCTCCTGTCACAGATGCAACAACGGGATAGCTTGGCCCATTGTAATGTCCTCCTTGCTAACTTCCCAAGTGAAAACCTCAAAAGGGAGCAGCATCTGTGTCAGGCATTTGACTAGGCCCCAATTGCCTTCATCCATGGTCATGGCTTTCCCAATTGCACCCCTTTCTCTTAGGATGACATTGTCATCGATCTGTCTGTACTGCTAAAACAGACTTTGCAACATATAATAGGGTGAGTTCCACCGTGTTGGCACCTCCTGTATCAGGGTTTTAACTGGTACTCTTACCACGATTAATAATCTGCAGCTGCTTCTGGGCTTTAAAAGAATGGCTGAAATGAGTGCTGATTTGCCAGCATTTGGTATGTATGTTGCTGATTATGTCTTCTTTTTTTGGGAAAGTTCTGCACAACCAGGTTGATACAATGCACCAAACACAGGACCCTGAAGTAGCCACCATCTGCCATGGCCTTCACTATGTTATTGCCATTGTCTGTGGCAACATATCCAATTCGGAGACCTCTGGGTAGCAGCCATTCAGAAACCTTGTTATTACATTTGTCCAAGATGTTTGCAGCTGTATGTGATTTCTCCCATGTGAACATGGCTACTGTTGCATGCCACTGAATGCTCTTTAAAAGCTCTTCAGGGCCAAGACCTGTAGATAGCTGTTGCTGTATTCCCGCAAAAGAGATCAAGTGTGCAGTGATGCACATGTAATCAGTAGCCTGACAACTGGTCCACATGTCTGTAGTCAGATAGATAATGTGGACAACACTTTGCTGCAAAGCTTGTCCAACCAATTGCAGCACATTGTGATGCAGCACTGGAACAGCAACTCTGGCAAAATAGGTCCGACTTGGAACCTTCCATTTCAGGTGCATGGCTCCCACAAACTCAAAGAATCCCACTCCTTGTGCAAAAGAGAAAGGGAGGAGGTCCAGCGCTAACATTTTTTCCAGCTTCCCATTGCACAAACGTGCCATTGGGTGGCTGTGGTCATAGGGCCCCTCCTGCCTGAACATGCCTGTAATAGTAGCCTGGATTTTCTTCTTTCCTGGGGCCACTGACACAGGCGACTTTTGAGATGTAGGTGGTGGTAGACCCAATGTGCGTCATGGTGCAGTCACTGTATGCTGTGGTGTCTCCATCTGACTCTGAGTGTTCCTGTGCCATTGTGAGGTCGCTGAGGCAAGTGATTCTGGTGCACTGCTGGCAACAGGGCTGCCTTGTCTGAGGATGTAGCCCTCTTCTTCCTCACCTTCCACTGTGATTTGACCAGTTGTAGCAGATGTGGTACCGGTCTCTCCTCACCTTCACCACCGCAACCACATTCAGCATTTTTTTAGGTGTTCCTCTCACTGGATTGCATGTTGTTTTCTTCATATGGGTCATCTGACCACCAATACCATAATGTGAACCAGGCTTACCTTGACGAACACTCACGCGGCAAATGGTGCATATCACAATGTTCTCTTCCTGTTTACTAATCGTAAAAAAGTCCTAAACTGTGGAGCAATGCTTTTTTACCGGGCCGATGCCTGAAGAAGAACTGGAGGTAGGTGGGTGTGTCAATTGCCCCTCTGTAGTGCATACCTTTACTGAGGTACGGGTTGGTGCAGGTCTCTGCTGGGTCCTGACAAATATGGGAGCTGGCAGTGCTGCCTGTGTCACATCCCTTGGAGCTGGTTGGATAGTAATGTCGGAATCCTCTGTGCCAGCTTCCACAATGACTGTCTCATCATCATCCTCCTCCTCACCTTCATCCCCTTCCATGATTCTAAGGCTTTCTGGAGCTTTTCTTTTCCCTTGCCTCTTCTGGCGCCTCACAGACTCTGCCGGGATCCACTCAATGTCCCTATCATCGTCATCAGAAGTGGTGTTTGGAGAAGATTGTGGAGTAGTACCATTCCTTTTTCTTGCTGGAGATCTGGGAGCTATTGATTCTAACAGAGGAGGTTCTTGCATGGCAGGAAGCTCAACCTCCGGTTCTGCTCCAACTTCGGGAAGATCTACTATTGTTGGCTGCAGCTGCTATCCACTTTGCTCTGTTTCCTGAAACGATTGGTACTACTTTGCGAAAGGAACAAATTCAATTCAATGTCACTGCTTGTTGGAATTGCTCTGATTGCAGTGGCTGCCTCACTGACAGACATGTCTTGGGCTGAGGTTGGAGTGGTGCTGTTGATCCAGGAGAGCTGCTCCCAGGTTCCTTCCCGGAGGCCGGTGTGGCAGGCACACATCTCCTGAAAAAGGTTGTGGTCGGCATACCACTCATGGAAAGCTTCTTCTTCTCACTGACTACTTTCTTGGGAGCAATATCTTCGGGCCATCCTAAAGCTCTCAGTTGGCAGTGGAACTATGCTGCACAAGTAGAAGAGATTGGAGTAATAACTGTACAGGCCTTTTCTTTGGTAGTACTGTGGGTGATGTGATATCTATTCTCTTGTGCACCTGTAAAGGAACCAGGCAAGAAAATAATGTAGTTAGTGAAACATGGCATTGTTGCAGGTTGAAATAGAACAGACAAATGCAATATTAGTGTGGTTGGTTACTTATGTAATAAATACCAATTTAATCAAACATTGTAAAGTCAAACCACACCATAACATTTCATTTCAAATCAGGCAGCACAACTTGCAGATATAGCTCTTTGCTTTATCTCCATCTGTTTTAAAGGAGACACCTGTGATAGTCAGAGAGAGGTGCATGGGCAAATGGAATAATCCTTAAAAAACATATGGCGGCAAGGTAGTCTAGAGGAAATGGAATAATCATTAAAAAATGAATTATGGTGCTGATTTGTCTGGAGTGCACCCCAGCCCGAGTGTTCAGGAGGAAATGGAATTATTATACACCTAAAGAAACCGAATACTGTAGAGCAACTGTGCACCTTTGGTGGATGGATGGATAGGAGGAGGAATGGATGAGGATGGATGGATCAAGGCAAAATGCAGAATAAAATAAAATGAAATTAAAAATTAAAAACAATCGAAAAGAAATTCTAAAAAATTAAATACAATGACAACAAATAAAATAAAAAGCTAAAATAAAAAGTAAAATAAAAAATAAAATAAAGAATAACAGAATAAACAATTAAAATATAAATAGTACACTGGAGTTCTACTATGCTCTTTTACAGGTGCACAGCTTTTTGGCATTCAATTGGTTAACTATTATTTAAATAGACCATATTGAGTACAGGAAGATAAGGTACATTATTTAATAATTTTTTCACTTTTGGTGAGCTGGAAACTGGACCATGTCATATTTGACTTATGGAACCATTTTGAGTGTCTGATCTTTTAGACACTCGTGACGTTCACTTTCTAGATCTAAGTCAAGAATACTAACCTGCATGAACATATCACAGTGGTTACTTTGTGTGTTGGTTACTAAAACTATATGAACATGTTTTCTGGAATAAAACAAATGAAATAGCAATATGCAAGACTTGGAAAGTTGATTTTGGTTTGGCCCTAATATACATGTGCTTGTATGGGGTAACTGTGGTTTCTTGACATAGGAATCACGATAATTGCACTTGCTTTTGGTTTTAACAATTTCACTTGCATGTGGTGGTTCTCAGGAAAATTGATTATAGACTTTGATTTTAAAAATTTGGCTGAGATTATTTGAAGTAGTAATCTAAAACAAGTGATTATAAAGAGTGATATGATTTGTTTTTGTCAGCCTTGATAAAGTCCTTTACCGGACGAAACATGTGTCGGCTGAATGTGATCGGGAAATTTACAAACCAATCTGATTATATTGGAGGACAAGAACTCTTATTGCCCAAAGTCAATTGATTGGACATTGTACATCACTTCCCATGAACTGATTGGGATTGTTTTGGCGTTCGGACTTTAAGCTATTTTCTTTGGAAGAACTTGGGTCTCAAATTGGATCAGATTATTTATGTTAAATGTGTGACATGTATATGTTGTTACCTAAGGTGTTTGTGACATTTTTTGTAATATTTATGTATCTTTGTTTGTTTGTTTTATAATTATTGCTTCATATTTATTGGTAACGTTTGTATTAAAATTGACAACTGTAACAGTCTATTTTTGGAACCATCACATACTTATGTTATCTTTATCTATCATTGTATAACCTTTTATGACAATTCATGTTATTACGTTTGATTCCATGTATATAGTTAGGATCTGAAAATAATTATTTAAAGAGTGCTCCGTTCATCCTTTGCTTTATAAAATATAAAATTAAAATGAAAACTTAAAATATAAACTTAAAATAAACACATGATCAATAATTAACAGTGTATGCAAGCCTATGGCAAAGGCACACTGGCTGCATGCACAAAATGGCTGCCAGCCACATGGTAAAACAACAACAGTGAGCAAGGAGGCATAGCAAACAAAGAATATACATGCATGTCTATGGCAAAGGGACAATGACTGGATGCAGAAAATGACTGCCAGCCACATGGTCAGACAACAACAGCAAGGAGCAAGGAGGCATGGGGAACAAAGAAGAACTGATGCAAGCCTATGGCACAGACACACTGACTAGATGCACGAAATGGCTGCAAATGCCAGCCACATGATAAAACAACAACAAGGATTAAGGAGGCATAGCAAACAAATAACTCATGCAAGCCTATGGCAAAGGGACACCGGCTTGATGCAGAAAATAGCCATCAGCCACATGAGCAAACAATAAAAAACAAGGAGCAAGGAGGCATGGGGAACACACACACATTAACACACACTGGCCTTAAGTAGGCATGGTGATAACATTGAAGAAAACACTTACATAAATTCAACAATGCAAAACATGAAAATTAACTCAGCTAGACAAATTTCACAACAATAGTACACATCCTCCAATTACATCAAATATTACCCCACAACATAGATACTTTTTGCAAAAACAAATGAAGTGCAAACAATAGCCAACATTTTCAATTTATTCCAATGTCATCCCTGCCCTAAATGAAGTTTTAAAAACATATACCACTTAAATATTTCATGCACTGATGGCTGCTAGTACTGGACCTACTGGCTAAATGGTCCTTTGGAAATCTAGGCCACATAGTAAAATATTATTGCAAATGTTACAAACATGTAGAAAAGGTACCAAGCTGTGCAACAATTTTCCTTTACAAAAGATGAAAAACCAATTAAATGCAAAATAAATACATAGGCCCATATGTTAATTCCACGCCACCCACCACTATAATTTTTTTTAATGAAATTAAAGTACAAAGAAATACTGGTGCATTCCCAAGCAAACAACACCCTTATTCAGTTGTTTTGGTACTTACTTGTGGGATTTCACAAAACCAAAGTCCTTAAATCCAAAGGTATATCCAGGAGACAAAAAGAGTGATCCTTCCACCTCGAAATTCAAGTGAAAAGTGACCAGGAGATGGACAAAGCACTAGGAGGAGCCTTCTGGACAGGAACAGGAAGTTGGGGTCTCTGGGGCACTTCCTTCCTGTTTGGTAAAAAAAAGAAAAAAGGCTTCTCACATTAAAAAAAAAACTGGAAGGATCCATTGGAGAACACCATCCACTCAAAAACCTCTTTTGACTAGATTTAAGTGTATCTCGAGTATAAAATCTACTCCAGGTGCATTTGCGCTCACAAACAGGACTGTTTTGGCTGCCGTCACGGATGGAAGCAGCGCGGTTAAACGTGAAGTCTTGCGCTACAGGAAACAACATGAGCGAATGCAAATTCTTGTGTCTGCTTGATAGCGGTCCTACCGTATTGTGGCACTCACGAGAGAGCGCCAAAACCAAATCTCATGCGTGCGAATGAACTCTGCTCCACGCCATATTGTGGAATTCGACAACTCTGCATAGTGCAGAGTGCCCAAATTCCTGCAAACTCTGCCAGTGGAGCAGAGTTCTGCTGCCGGGTCAAATATCTAGGCACCTACGTCAGAACACTTCTGGACCTGAGGGAGATCAGAAGAGGATTGAAACTACTTCTGTAACCTGAGAAGAGCCCTGAACAACTGAAACCTCTGTGTCCTGTATCCAGAATAAAGAAATGGACTTAAAGAGATATAAGGCTCACCTCAAGCTCAGGGTACATTGATACAACAATCTACAAAAAGCCTTTTCTGGAACTGCCCAGCTGATCACTTACAAATGGACCTGAACTAGATCCTGCTGTTGGCATTTGCCTGACACTCTGGAAGTCTCTTAAGTGCCTCTCCTTTGGTTCTGGCCTACTGGACTTTAGAAGTGGACTCCTATGGTGGAACGGTTCTAGTGGATTTAAGTCAGAAGGTAAAATCTTTAACCAGGAGGAAATTTGTTGGTGTATCTGTGCATCATGGTCAGTTTCAAATTGCGCCTAACTCCTGGTCTATCACAACCATAGACTATTATTACCACTTTATGCTTCTTGGCATTATTCCTACCTACACATTTAAAAGTTCATATCTCCGGTACTCCTATTGGATTTTAGTTATTTTGGTGTCATTTTTTTAATGGAATTTTACTATATTTTCTAATCAGTTTGAGATTTTTTATTGTTTTACATTTCAATTTTATTACTATTTTGGTACTACATAAATACTTCACACTTTGCCCTAAGGGGTTGAGTGCATGTTAATTTAGTGGCATTGAGGGTTCACACTGGCATGTGATTATTTCCCGAGGTAGGGAGTCACTTTCCTAAATAATAATCCAATTCCTTACAGTAACCCATGAAATAGGATCACCAGTAATGTTTCTAAAATATGTGCATTTGCCATGGCAAAAATAAATCTTTGCTCTGGGTACCTCCAACCACACCAGGACTTCTAACAAGCTATCTGGTTAGGTCCACATGCGCAGTAGGAACATGAAGATACACGCTGAAGATACACAGTATTCTGGAACCTTATAGTAGACATTATGGGGTCGATTATGACTTTGGCAAATGGAAAAGCCCGTCCGTCGAAGTCCCGATGGAGAGGTTGCTGCCAGTGCATATGCCTCCCCATTACGAGTTTCCCACTGGGTCAGTGGGAGGAAATAGAGTTTCCGCCCACTGGCCCAGTGGAAAACTGCCTACAGCATTGTCGTCGGTGGCAATGCTGTAGTGCAGAGTGTGCACCAGTACCCGTGTCGCAAACTTTACAGTCTGCCTTGCAACTGGACTGGCCGGGGGGGCCCTGCACTGCCCATGCCAAGTGCATGGGCAGTGCAGGGGCCCCCGCACCGAATCTCCACAAGCCATTTCATGGCGGTGCTCCAGCCATGAAACCGCTGGTGGAGAGGGGAGTCTGCAGCGCTGCCCTGGTGGATTTGGACTGCCAGCACCGCCAGTCCATCGTGTGGCAGTAAAGTGGATGTGCTGGTGATCCGACCGTAGGCTATCGCCGCCGCCGTAATGTGGCAGTCGGACTGCCACATAGGCAATGGGCCGACCGCAACCCTAGTGGCCTTAAGAAGGCCAGGGTCGTAATGAGGGACTATGTAATATTCAGTACATATTAAATACACACAGACACCTGCACACAGAGAAACGCAGCCAGGAGGTTAAACAAGTAACTGCCATAAAGTTTGTATTAATTTTTCTACAGTCTATTGTCAATCCATTGTATGGTCTCAAAGGTTATAGAGTGGATAAGAGTAAAAGTCATAATCTGAAATATTTGAAAAAACAAGGCCTGGGCAAAATTTTAATTACTCTGCCAAAATTGCAATTTTAAAAAATGTGTGCAAAGAAATTGATGCAAGGTGTACCGTTCAGGTAATTTTGGAACACAAGCAGTATTTCAGGTAGATTTTTTACCTAAGTGGACTGAGGGTAATCTTTGAGCAGGAAACTACAAATTTGAACACGAGCAGCGGTGTTTTGAATGCAAGCTGCAGTACTTTTAACATAGGTGATCAACAAACATTTCAGGTAGATTTTATACCCAAGCAGACCGATCAAGTAATCTTTGAGCGCAAAACTATAAATCGAAATGGGAGTGTCAGTGTTTTGAATGCAAACAACTGGAACGCAACCACAAAATCACATTTTCAAGTTAAACTTTCTCCCAAACTGCCTGTTTAGGTAATTTCTGGAGTGTGAGATGCATTTCACATAATTACATGAAGTTCTGCGTTAATTTCATATAATACCGCTACAGTAGATTAGAGCAGATTACACGATTTTTGCACGCCTCTAGAAAAAACACGCAATAATATTTAAACACTATGCAGATTATAGAACAACCAACCCTCTTGCCCTCACCCCTGCTCTTGCACTGTATTTTAGCTGAGATTTAACATTTACAACCTACATAAATAATTACTGTGTTCCAGCTCTCTGTGGTGGACAAGGGTGAACTTTATCTCTTTTAAATTAAGTAGCATTAAGTACCATTGTTACGAGAGGGTGAATTTATTGACCTGTGAGAGAATCCTTTCCCAATTACACCACATTGCAGAGGCAAGTTCATTATTTCACCTCCTGTCTTTCTACATGTAGCGGTCCTTCTGTTATCTTCTTATGATTAGGGCATTGCACAACGCATCCTTGAGAAAAAGGCAACCCAAGGGATAGGAAAATGGCACAGATCTATTATTCCCTAAATTGAGGGGAGAAATCTGATTTCATGATTTGATTAGGTACTCCCAAAATAAGCAACCTGTTTAAACAATATAAATGAATCAGTTACCCTCAGTGCAAATCATAATCCTTACCATCAGTGCTACATGTCATAAAGTCACCATGAGTCTAATTCGTCAACTATCAACATGTGCATCAGGCATTGTCACCCATCACCAGTCCCCATCAGTATCAAACAATCAGAGTAAGTTTCCATGGTCAGTGAGAAAAGCAGTAATTTCAGTATGCACAAGCTATACATGTCTGTACTTCAGGGTCCCTACCCTAATTACTTCCAGTATGTCATCCGTTAATGCCCTGTCCCTTGTTCCCCTTTCTCCAGGCCTGTGTCTGTCTTTTGTCTTACATCTTTAAGCTTATGTAAAATTCAGTATTCTCACCCCTTTAATGTAGACCCTTGTTCCCCAGCCCCAATTTCCCATGTTTTTTATTCCAATTGTCCTTTGCTCACCATTACTGTTTTTCAGTCCCCGGATCCTTCATTTCAGAATTTGCAGTCTTTCATCTATTTGTACAACACACTTATAGTCCGCATTTTCTCTTTAATTCTCTAAACATCTAACACAAATAATCCAATGTCTACACTCTCCTCTAGTCCCCGAACCTGTCCCCTAGCTCTCCTCCTCCACTTTCCTATACCTTCAAAGCCCATCATCAAATACCCTATTCTAAAGTCTTGATGACCAACAGGTTTGTTATTTCTCCTCCTACCTAACCCCCATTTATCCTGAATGCTCAGTCCACCTTACACTAGCTTCCTGGCCTTCTATAATCGACAAGTGTTTCCACATGTTTACATTTCCACATTCTACAGCCCTCCCGCCATCTAGTTCCTCACCTCCAACAATTGTGTTCTCCAGATTCTCTGATCCATCAGCCCAATCCTACACTCCAATCCTGTAATCTCCAAATGTGGCATATTTTACCTACAAAGGTCTGAATCTCCAAATGCACTCATATAGGATGGTTCATGGCTGGCACAACCCAGTGATGAACCATTAGAGGATGGCATGGCTTACCCTCCAGTGGAGACTGGTTAAAAAAAGGGTACAGTAGGGTCAGCCTTTGGCTGCAGAATCCTTCCCACATTCAGTGCTGAAGTGCCCCACCCCTCTGCAGATGGCTGGTGACTGAATACCACAAGCAAAGCATTGAAACAGCACACTTTGTCTTTGTCCTCAGCTCTGACCCCTCTCAGATGACTGTTGTACTTGGGCAGAACAACTTCAACGAGACCAACAAGAACACAGCTACGTTCCAGGTGCAAGCATACTTTCCACACGAAGAATATGTGCAGACCACATATGCTCATGACATTGGTGAGTTGCAGCTGCAGGGGAACGGGCGAGTGTGGGTAGGCCAATTGTGGTAATCTACTAAGTGCTTGAGTTAACAAGATGCAAAGATCTGGCAAAATATAGCCTCTAGGAATGACCCTGCTCAGATTCATAGACCCAGTTTAAGTTGTGACCTCTCCAAGATACGCGTTCTCAAAAGCAAAACCTATTAAACCAAAGTGAACTTAAATACAGCAAATCACAAACAGCAGTGACTCCATTTGATTACTTTGGTTGTTGAATATTTTGACACTAGAACAAACAAACTCAAGCTTAAGGTAGTGTATTGAAAAGTGCTTCAATATGAATTTATTTTCTTGAGCGAAACAAGAAACTGTAGCAATGTCATACTAGGCAATCCTTGCTCGAAAACTAATCTTAAAGCAATTCAGGTAAAGAATGGTCGAAATCAATGTAAAATAGGAGACTTTTCGGGGGATTATTTGTTTGATTATAGTGACAGAAAGATTATGGTACTCATTACGACTTCAGCAGGGAAGACTGCTGTGCTGGCGGCCCGCCAAAAGACCTCCAGAACGGCTGTCCTCAGACCGCCATATTATGACTGCTGGTGGCTTTCTGATATTTTCCAGACGAAAACCGCCATCGGTGATCTAGTGGCGGTTGTACTGCCGACACTGTCATGCCAACAAAACACCGCCGCCGTATTTCAATTCGAAAAACTGCGTGGTGGTGTTGCGTTGGTAGGGGCTGGCATCGGTGCAAGCGTCAGGACCTGTTCCCTCTCGGACAACCACATCAACGATCATGTAAGGTGCCCGTCTGAAAGGGGGGGGTGCAGTGTCTGTGAGCGTGTGTGACTGTGAGTGTGTGTATGGATTTGGGGTGAGGGGTGTGTTGTGTGTGCATGCTTGCGTGCATGAGTGTAAGGGTGTTGTGAGTGAGTGAGTGTCAGGGTGGGCGTGTGGGGGCGTGTGTGTCAGTATGTTGAAGTTTGTGCATCTGGGTGCGTGCATGCGTGTATGCGGGTAGGTAAGTATGTGGTGCGTGGGGGGTTGCTACGGTGAGCGCAGGGGTTGGGGTTGAGAATATTGTAAGGAAAGGGAGGGTGGGGAGCTCTTGGATGTAGGGGAGGGTGGGGGAGTCATCTACCAGCGAGAGGAATGCACATTCCTGTCACCGGTAGCCTTTCTGCCAGGGTACTCGTAATACCGATGGCAGTCTTAGGTGGACCGCCGGGTCAGAGATGCTTATCTCCGTCCCTGCAGTCCGACCTCCCTGGCGGTAGGAATGTGAAACTGGTGATTTGGCACAGTCCAAACCGCCACACTCGTAATATGGTGGTCCACACCGCCAGCCCATCAGCGGTGGGACCACCACCGTGAGTCTGGCGTACTCGTAATGAGGGCCATTGTGTTCAAAATATTGATAACAAAAATACTGATGTTATATACTTAAGATTAAAATGTTATCAATGTAAATAATGCCAGTCAAATAGAGAACATTCAAAATCATTGGGGCATACTTACAGTGGCATTTTGGATTAAGTAAAATGATACTCATGTAGTATTGTTTTACATGCCCTTACATGCTTTCATCAGTTGGCCTCAAACCTCAAAATTCGATGTAAAATGTGAATATTCAGGAAATATTTATTTACAGTGAATATAAGAGTGACAAAGGCATATACAACTACTTCCTGTACTCATAAATGCTTTTGTCAGGCATTCTCAATTACTACAAAATGATAGAGTACAAAAACATAGGGCATGGTTACAAATCTGGCAGTCCAAGGACAACCAGACTTGCAGTGACAGTTGGACCGCCGCACTCCTGGCGTTCCGACCGCCACGTTAGGACCCTAGGAGTCGGACCACCGTCTCCGCCTGTAACAAGGTTCCAGACGGGCTGACGGCGGTCAGACTCATGTTCAGCCAAGGCAGCACTGAACTCAACACCACCATGCTGATCACAACTCCTGTTTCGGCCAACCTTTCTATGGCAGGGACCCTGCCATGGAAAGGCTGGCAGAAACACAATGCAGGAGGCCCCAGGGGGCATAGGCAGTGCAGGCCTCCCCGCCATCCAGAAGCCTCAGAATGCACACTGACTGCTTTCCTGGGTGCTGTTGTGCTACGGTATTGGCCTCAGCTGATACCATAGCACTGATGCCGCCTGTCAGCCTCACAGGAATGTCGTAATACAATGTTCCCACCGGTCAGCCTGCGGGGACATTGGAATATAACGGGGGATGCTGCTGGCATGACAGCAGCAGCCTCCCTGCAGCTTTGGCGGTCCCGTGGTGGGACCACCAAAGTCGTAATGATTGTTATAGTATTGTAATAAACGTAAACAGATTTAAGAATGATGCCTTTTTAAAAAACATAGTTACCACAATATAAATAACAATTAACATATGAACTTTATTCTTTTTAACAAAATTAGATGTAATGTAGTAATTTAATTTAAATAAAATATCAAATGTTTTGTAGCTTGTTTCAAGCTGACAGAAAAATATTTTTCTAAATTAACATAACATTAACTATGTGAATATTTTTAAATTACATTTAAAAACTCGAAGCACATAGAAAAGTTAATTAAATATGCATGCTTTCAACTAAAAATAAATAGTTTTAAACATGTCACAATTATAATGAAAATGAATGAAATATTGCAAAATGTTTCTTATCCAAAGCGAAAAAGTCTCTATAAATAAACATATGATAATGTCACATATCTCAGATTCTCAAATGTTCTACAAACATTTAAACAATGTATAAATAAGGAACACTTAGATGTATTATTAGAACATAACACTATTAACATTTTTAACTAACCTATTAAAAAAAAAAAAACATTTATTATGCTAACTTCACCCCACAAACATTGATAAAACAGCATAGTTAAGGAAAGTAAAATGTACTGTTCCAACTCCACTTCCACATACAATGAGGAACATGCATTTATTTGGGGGCTGGGACGGTCACATTTCCTAATCTCTCTCTAGTCCTCAAATAATAGGAAAAGTACATGTATGTGGGTGGTCAGATTAAGCATTGTAACTCCAGTCCCGTAAACACTTGGGAAGTGCATATATTTGGGAGGAAGGAAGGTTTATTTACTATTATAACTTTCTACCTCCTGCCCCACAAATAATAGGGAAAGTGCCTTTATTTGAGTGGAGTGTGATACATATTTAATATTCTAATTCCACTGTCAGAAAAATTGAGGTGCTTATATTTTGGGTGATGTGGTTATTAGGAGTGGGGTGATGGAGAGTTCTTACATTAACTCCAGTCCACAGATATTTGGGGAGGTGCATATATTGGGGAGAGGGGGTGTCAAATTAACTGTTGTAACTTCAGTCCAATAAACACGGGGAGTGGGTGGAATGTAGTATTCTAACTCCCTTCCTACAAATATTGGGGAACACACCTATATTTGGTATGGAGTCATATTAACTATTCTAACTCTAATCGGATAACTCTTAGGAAAATTGTATATGTTTGGTAGTGTGAGGAGATGGTGAAGTATACTTTTTTGATTCCACTCCAATAAACAGTAGGAGCAGTGCATATATTTGGAGTGAGTGTGATTTAGTATTCTAACTCAAGTCCTACAAACATTAGGAAAAGAGCATATATTTGAAATAGGTGGGTCAAATATATTATTCTAATACCAGTCACACAAATAATAAGGAAAGTGCACCCATTTAGGGGTCGGTGGGGTTGGAGATACATGTTTAACTCTACTTCTACTAATGTTTGCGGAAAGGCCTACATTTGGATGGGTGGGATTTGCTTTTACAACTCCATTCCCAGAAACATTTCAGAAAGTCCATAAACCGATTAAGTAGAATGGAATGCATTCATCATAACCCCAAGCCTACTAATTTGTGGTATATTAAAAAAGTACTTTCGAAATGAAATTCAGTGTTTTATTAAAAATCCTTCATTATTTTTTGCTTATCATCTAAATTTAAATGTTACATTTTTAATGAAAAAACGTAATTTCTATATTATGAAACCATTATTGCTATTCCATAATTACAATATCAGTTGTCAATTGTTTTCAAATTTTAAGAGTAATAGAAAATATAAATACATGTACAACCCAATATATTTTAAAACAAATTTGAAATGTATTAATAAAAACATTGTATATTAACTTAATTAGTAAACTATACATAAACACTAAACCCTAATTTTATGAAATGACTATTCTTTCATAAATTAAAAAAATATTGGTACCATAATGTATTTAAATCATTCTTCCTATAATAATTCCCTTATAAAATACACAACCTATATATAAAAATACAAATCATCGAAATCCATTATTTTATTACATTATGTATTCTTTCTTCATTTGTTTCGGTAAATATTATTTTAATTGAAAATATTATAAATAAAACATATTAATTCATATATATGTATATTACAGACAACCCACCATAAACCCACAACGTTAACATATTAAAAATAATAGCAGGATAAAAAGTATTTAAAATGTTAATTAAATAAAAAGATTAGCATTAATTATATAAATAAATATTAGACATTTATCAATGAATAGGTAAAATAAAACACTCCTCACCCAATCCGCCAATAAACCCCTAACTCGAAAAAAGAATAAAAAAGTACAATTAAAAATGATGTAACCTTTATATATAGCTACATATGCATATATTATATACTACCTTACTGTAATGTATTAAATGTTTTAAAAATCAAAAATATTAAGAGACATAAAAAAATCTGTTCCTACCTTCAGTACTGCACTCACGATGTTTTGATCCCAGTAATATGGTGAAACAGTATTTTGGAGTTGCTATTCAGATATTACACTCTCCATAGGTAGTGCGGACCTTATCCCTTATCAATGCTGTCATTCTCTCATTTCATTCTGTGAAGATTCTGGGTTTCACTATGGACTCTGAATTATAGCTCAGCTCCCAGGCTAGGACTCTCATCAAAAGCAATCTGTTTTTGTCCACTAGAAACACAGTCAGGTTCTCCACATGATTGAAAATTTGAAACTGGGCCTTTGAGTGGGAGCCTATCGTGACCATAGCAGGTTTAGTAAGACCTGGACGGCTGATAAAGAAAAAGCAGTAGGATAACGTTAACCTAAGAGGCTGACAGTGAGCTAGTGTGGGACTCAAGTTCACAAAATGATAAGAATAATCCTTGGAAAACATAAGATGACCAGCATCAGACTCTTACTGAAACAGACTCCCTTAGAGACCAGAGAAGTACCTCCAGCAGAGAACAACACTGCAACAGAGAGCAGCACCTCACCCACAGCTTCACAGATCCCCTAGGAGAACCGAAACCAACATAGTCGCTCACGCTCCTTCAGCCTTTATCCTCACCTCTCTCTCCCCACCTATCTGCCCTGCAGGATTGGTGCGCTTAAAGGAGAAGGATGGTCATTGTGCTGAGTACTCATCTTTCATACAGCCCGCTTGTCTGCCCAGTGGCCAGGATCCTGTGAGAGCCAGCACACAGTGCGAAGTGGTGGGATGGGGTCATCAGTTTGAAGGTAAGATGGGAAAGGGCTTACAGAAGTTTAATCGAACAGAGCAGGAAAGTGGACAAAGCAGTTAAAGAGTTCAGTACAGAGGGAAAGTCAGAACAAGTAAGCAGGCAGATAAAGGGGCTGTACACCGCAAGGGTCAAATTAACGGGAAGGAAGAAGCAGAAGAAAGGGACAGTAACAAATTATTGTGGAAGTGGGCAAGTCATAGTATAGATAGAGGGTCAACCAACTAAGAAGAGCCCTGGAACAATGGAAGAGGGCAGTGTAGCGGAAGAGGGCAAAGCTGGGAAGGGGCAGAGCAGATGAAGCAGATCAGAAGTGCTTCTGGTATAAAACATGAAGGAATAGAAGATCCTCCTGCGGTGCATACAGATTAAGGATTTGAGAAGCTTCTTAAATTCCTGGGATGAAGATTACAAAGAGTCTTTGATACCCGGGGTTGAGAACCATTAGTGCAGAGGATGGGGAATTGGGAACTTTTGTTAGCATATGGTATGAGGGGATGAGAACCTCCTTTAGTTCCCTGGAGGAGAGTTGAGAACAATTTATAGTGCATTGGATGAGGGATTGGGAGACTTTAAAACGTACATCTTCTGAACCAGATTGGGGCTGGTTCCGATCCTGTAGTCGAGACACACAAATCTGCTCTCTCCCAGTATTAAATGCCTCATTTCACATGAACAATCTTCTCTCACGCAGAAGCCACCGAGTATTCAGATTTTCTGCAGGAAGCCTCCGTCCCCATCATCCCCCTGGACCGCTGCCGTGCTCCTGACATCCATGGGAATCGCATTGTCCCTGGAATGCTGTGTGCTGGGTTCTTGGAAGGAGGTACCGATGCATGCCAGGTAAGGATAATCTTTCACCTCAATGAAGCCCTCAATTGCAGATAGATCGTGCTGAGACTATGAAGGAGATTTATGTGTCACCGCTCCCATTCGACTCTCTTATACCCGTGTTTCAGGTTTTAGATTCTCTGGATTAGAGTGTCATAGTGTGTAGTCTGTAATACACATATACAGTGATGCAGTTTTAGAAATAGAAAAAGAGAAAGAGAGCGAGAGGAAAGGAGAGAAGGGAGACAACAAGAGAAAAAAGGTGAAAAAGAAAGAAAAAGGAGAGAGTGAAAGAAAAGAAAGAGGAAAAGGGGAACCAAAAAGACCAAAAGATGAAAGGAGGTAGAAGAATAAAGAGAGAAAGAAAGGAGAAAAATGATAGGGAAGAAAAAATAAACAATGGACTGAATGAAAGAAGAGGAAGAAAAAAGAAGAAAGAACAATAAGATAAAGAAAAAAGTGAAAACCAACAGAAAGAAAAAGAACAGTAGAAAGGGAGAATAGAAGGAGAAAAGGGGCAAAAAATGTTAAAGAAACTGAATATCAGTGAAAATTGAGAAAAGAAGTGAAGCAGAGGAGAAAAAGATAGAAATAAGAAGAAAAGAAATCAGATGAGAAAGGAAGACTAAGGAGTGGAACGAAAAGTGGAGAAAGAAGGGAAAAAAGTAGAGAAAGGAAGTTGAAGGAGAGAAAGAAGGAAAGAGGATAAGAAAGGGGAGTAAGGAAAAGGAAACGCAGAAAGACAGAGAAAGTGGAAAGAGAGGAAAAAAAGCAAAATGAGGGAAAGATCAAAAGAATTCGGGAAAAACATGAAATACAAAATGAGGAAAGTGAGAATAGTCGAAGAAGAACGAGAAACGAAAGAAAAACAAAAGCAGAAATATATGGAAACATACAGGAAGAAAAAAATAAAGAATGAAAGAATGCTGGAAAGTAGAGCGCTGGACCGAGGTGGATAAAGAAAGAAGTAGAGAATGAAAGGGGAGGAAAAAGGAAGAAACTAAGTGAAAGAAGGAAAGAAAACCCTAAACAGGTGATAAAAAGGAACCAAGAAGGAGGGAGAGAAAACAGGAGAAAAAGAAAGAGTGTATTTTTCAAAAGAGGGTAGGCTGTACCGTTCTGCACAGTCGGTTTTCAGGGCCTTACGGAAAGACACACTATTACATAATGCTGCCTTAGCTGGTGGACAGCTGCGTGTTTCCAAATCAGCAAACAAGCAATTATGTGTGAACAACTCAGAGGCATCCTGCGAGCTATTGGTCGTTTGTGATCGTTTTGTTTCTAGACTCCTGTTAGTCCAAATTCAACCCTAGTTGGTGAGTACGGGTGTGCATTCTGGGGCAAGTCTAATAACTTTGAAAATAAAACACTAAAGATGTATTTATAGGAGGAAAGGACACCTGGCAGCAGTAGGATAAACTCTATTGATATTGATAGCCCCAGTATGGGTAGTAAACCACTTAGAGAAATAATGTTTAAGGGTTGACACAACGATAGTCTATCATTAAAGCTAACACTCAGATTACAAACCATTTGAGAAGTCGATATGGGGAGGCCACGGGGGAAGATCAGTCGAGGAGCAGAATGGTAGATGTACATGCTGACATATATGTGGGGCATGCAGTATATCCTGGTGATGCTGGAGTGCTTTGAAAGGAATACATCTAATCTGACCTCATGATGCAGTCTAAGAGAATGGATGGGCAAGCACAGTATTGTCGTCCATGATAGACTGAGAAGGATCAGGGCACAGGCATTGCCTTGGTCTAAGGCAAAGCAGAACTGAACTCTTATGTGTATGTGTAAGTTTCAGTCTTGCAACGTTGGCAGACGCTAGCCTGGAAGCCACCGAAGACGAAATTGACACTGTGCTGCCACTGTGGTTTTTTAAGTGCTTGGCCAGAGATGGTAGGTAGTCTGACCAGTTCTCCTGGGGTGGATTACATTTTCATTACTGATCAGTGATGATATGATTTGGACCATGGGGAACCTCACCAGACTGGAAGGAGATGTTAACAAACTTTATGTAGCGGAGGCCCTTTTTGATGGCGGTGTCAGATAACTTCAGTTGTTTGATTTTCTGAGTGTTGATGTATTCAGATATGATTTCAAATTGAGCATGGTAAGGCGGTGGAGATGAAGAACTATTGTGAGGAGCAGAGGAGTGGCTACTATCTTCTTGTAGGTCTTATATATTTATATATGTTAAATGTTGGGGAGCACTTGTTTGGGTTAACACTATTTCCTTCCTCCAGTGGTTTGGATTCTCTATCTAGTGGACTGCTGGGCAAATGTTTTTAAGATGGCACTGCATTTGGACCATCAGTAGGGTATCCGCCGACACTGTCCATCTGCTCACATTGTTTCTTTGCATTTCGATGAATAGGATGACATCTGGCATTCTGTTTTACGGAGTAGTCCTCCGAGCCCACAATAGCCTGGGGAAGAAGTAATGACTCTCGTGCAGTGCAAATTTTACATTGCTGATACAAATAGGAAAGAAAAGGTTGATTGAAATATTGTGATCTGCATAGAAGGGGTTTACAACAAACTCACTACACCACTAACTTGCACGGCATGCCATAAAATGGCAGGAATCCCCACCACCATGGTACCTATGAGACGTGTAGATACACAACTCATTAGTACTGGCACCATCATGCGATTGCCCAGTGGATGGAAACCTATAGGACATAGATTATGGAAGGCTTCACCCTCACTGCATCATGGAGCTCTTCACCTATATGCACCTGAGGACACACCGATGCAGACAAAGATAGTCAGGGTCCTTGTTTTGTACATGTAGAGAGTGGGCTTAGATAGATATAGTTAACTTTCTATAAAGCAAGGAGGTGTGTCATCAGAAGCTTAGACCAATGAGTCATCGTTAAGACCAGACACAGTCAGACATCTGATCTTGTGTGTCTTTTTTCTCCCTTGGCCCTACACTCTATTATTTGATCTGAGAAAAAAGAATAGCATACAGAAATTCATTGCTCTACACTTTGTTCTGAAGAGTGCTTTCCTTTCATTGAAGAGACCTTCATAAAGATGTATAGGGCAGTCCTGAGGAAAAAGCTACACGTTCTAGCATTGTTAAAAATATGTTTTTCATTGCTATAAGCAAATGGACAGGAACTATCAGAGAGATCACCCTACATCCCACACTACTTGATGAATTCAGCCTTTCCTCTGCACATAGCCCAGTGAAGGAGCCAGGATTTTAAACATATGTGGCCTTCACCACCCACTTAGTTAGGCAATACAGTCAGAGGTTATGGTGGCCTCTTCTTGGTATACTTCTTGTGTCATCTTTCCAATCCTTCAGCTATTCTGTCTCTTTCCAGGGCGACTCTGGAGGACCTCTGGTGTGTGAGCTTGGAGGGCAAGTGGTCCTGCATGGAGTCGTCAGTTGGGGCTCTGGATGTGCTGAAGAGAACAAACCTGGGGTGTACACCAGTGTGGCAGCCTACAGTACATGGATCCAAGACGTCATAAGCCGGCACGGAGCCAGCCCCGTGGGCAAGGCAGGCCCCTAATCCTGCAGCCTCCACTACTCACCAGTGACATGTATGCTCTAGGATTAATGCCAAGAATGTTCCTCCTTAAAACTCAGTCATGAGAAAGAATACTATCCAATTAATTGAATAAAAATGGTAAAAAGATACTTCATAAATGTCTTATTTGTCTCCTGATTTTCGTAAAAATATTAGATTAAAGCCACCCATCGCCCCCAGTTACAAACTCTGTTTCTCTGTCACTCTCTATTTCCCTCTCTCTTAAGCTCTCTTGCTCTCTCTGCAGGCATCAGCAGTCAGCATGTTTGGTCCTCTATGCATCAATTTGAACAATTCTTGCTTTTCTCCAGTCACTTAAGGATCTTCTTCTCAACAAACATTTAAACTCCTCTCCATGTTTCCCCTTATAAAAAGCCTTCTTGTTTTTTTCTGCATACATCAGATGTTGCCTGTTTTCTTCCATCGTACGGCCTCTCCATCAAAGGTTTTCATCCTGTCTACTGGATTGTCCACTCTGCTTTCTACTGCCATTGGATTTCTCTCCAGTCAGTGGAGGTCCTAATATTATGGCAGCCATCAAAGATGCTCTGTGTTTATCAAGCCGTCAAAATATTTCTACCCTTCTTCTAGCATTTTAGGGCCTGTTCAACAATTGGCTAACCACTTCATCTCTTAAAACATTAAAGCTTTATTTTCTCTCACAAGCTTTCGTACGTCTACTCTCTCTTTCTGCATATTGGCACGCCTCTCTTCATGAGCCAGTTGTGCAGCCCTATAAACTTCTTCAGGTGACCGCTCAATCTCTTCAGTCACCTGAGTTTTTTCCGCATTTCCATCCACTTAAGGTGCCCTCTTCCACTCCTGGAGCCATCAATAGCACTTTTGGCTTCAGGATATTGGTGGGCGTCTCTCTTTTTTTTAGCTAAAAGGGTGCCTTCGGTTATCCGGAGCCCTTCCCACTGATGGTTTTCTCCACCTGAAGCCCTTGTTATTGTGGGTCCTCTTTGTAGGTGTACTCACTATGGGATGTCCTGTTTGTGGAAGTTCCTATCCTTCAAACGCCTTCTCCATCCACAGCCCTATTCGTAGGTGTTACTTTTCATTGAACGCCCATTACCCGCATTTCACTTCTTCTCCAAATAGTCTTGTATATCTCAGTCCAAATGCTGTTCTATCAAATTTACTCTTAACTGAATGCCTTTCCTTCTCTTCTTGGTGCAAATTAAACACTGAGGTGACTGGTAGCCAGTCAGATGGCCTCCCTCGAGTCTGAGAGTTGGAAAGTCAGGATTTACTTGGCCAAAATAAAGAGATACCCCTCCGACCAGAACCCAGTAGATGTGTCTCATTAACCTCTAAATTGGTATTTTATGGGTCCTGCAAGCAGATGGAAAGGTTGGTAGTTTCCACAGAGCTGACCCCGTAATTGGTTCCTTAATTAGCAGAGCAAGCCCCTAATCAGTAATCACCTTGCAACTGGTAAATCATAGGAGGCGATATTGGTATAGATACAAGCATATAGTTTTCGAAGTATTTGATGATTCACAATTTCCACAGTCAACCAAGTGTCAATTTAGGTTTTGCACCACAGATTGTACAGATATTTGAGAAAGCCTGGTGTACAGAGATGGCGGTAGATGTACCGTAGAAAGAGAATCACCTGCAGAAACGGTTCTCTTTCACTTAAAGCCACTTTTCCAGCTTTAAATGCCCAAGGATCCTGAGATGGAAAGCTGATAGCCCAGTTCAATGGCATTGATAATCCCTGAATTGCAGAATAAGGTTCAACAAAGCCAGCAATATATTTGTGGGGTGATGGAAACTACTGCATCTGTGCACTGACTTCAAGAATAAGCAGAATATAAAATACAAAGATGTCTCAACTTTAATCTGCATCTTTTTTTATCCAAATTAACTGTATTTTAACTCTGTTTAGATATCAGGTTGAGAGAGGTTTTGAATTTGACTTGGGGTAGAGCCTTCTTCTTTGGAATGTCCATTATGTTTAGACTTTACAGTAGAAGAACCTTACATCCTCGTCTCTCCTTGGAGTGGCATGGTTTGCAACTGTTGGTAGACCCAGGAAGATATAAAAGTGCCGGACTTGGCTTAGAACCAAAAAGAGCCCAAGCTAAAAAATCCTACCTTATCC
Organism: Pleurodeles waltl; assembly: GCF_031143425.1. Classification (NCBI taxonomy): domain Eukaryota; kingdom Metazoa; phylum Chordata; class Amphibia; order Caudata; family Salamandridae; genus Pleurodeles; species Pleurodeles waltl. The sequence continues at coordinate 599,276,391 of NC_090446.1, read as the reverse complement.
CACAATGCACCAAGCAACTGAGTGAGGTCACTTTTTCCAGAAAGATTTTTTTTTTTAATTGAAGAAACTATGCATTTTATAGCACATTTTTTAAAATTATTTTCCTGAAAGGCATAGGTTTCACAAACATTTCTGAAGAGTCCAATGAACTATTCCAATCATTTAGAGTTTGCTACAGTTATCAAAAGCATAATTTTTAACATCAACTATTAATTCATGTTTCTATGAAAACTTGGTGTGCCCAATAGGAAAGTACTGGATGCACAGCAAATAAATACATTTTTGCCACAAAGGAAGCAACCACTATTTGATACAGTGTTCCTGACTGCAAAGAGAAGGGTTTTCACTATGTTCCCTATACACTGACCCACATCGATATCACATGGATTTTCAAGAATCTCTCACTATGCACCCCTCCATTGGCCTACAACCCTATCCCTCAATGCTCCTCTCTTTTGTCTTGCACCATACATGGATATTCTAGCAGTTAGTCATTTGAAGGACTTTTATAGGGTACATCTATTGTAATCTACAACAGGCACATCTTTCCTACTAGTCAGCTCTTCCAAAGCACTAGTGGCAGCCAGTGAATTTTGAAAGGGACGCATGTCACCATATTAAGAGCAAAGATATCTTACCTGCACGTATATCGACTGCACATTATCTTACGGCCAACATATTGTCTAGGTAAGCATACTCAGGGAATAATAGATGTATTCCTCTTAACTCCACATGCTGGTCTCACTGCCTGCACCTAAACATCTTGAAAGCAAGGACTGCTTCCTAACTTGCATCTGTACAATCCCTGTCTACAAAATTGCAAAGCCCAACCTGGAGTCCACTCCTTATGGTGATCAAGGCAATGTTTCTGCCCTCCCTGGCATATGGTCTGGAAATTAATCCTGGCAAGTGTGACAACTTAATGAACATCGCCCAGAGCAAAGTATTTTGCCTCCTTTTCTCTCTGCGCACCGTTCTTCATCAGCGCAAATTAGGTTGGAATTTGGGCTAAAAGAGCAAACATTGGTACAAAATGGGGTTCTCCTCAAATATACTTCTCTGCTAAAACAGGCACAGCCAAATTCATTAAAGGTGCTGATTTGGAAAGACATTGGCATTAAATCGCCGGATGTCTCAAATACATGGTCAGAGAGAATTGTTTTGGCAGTAAAGCATTTGCAGGTAGAAGACCTGTGGCAAAAAAACCTTACAGCATAAACTCTTCAAGCGATTATTAAATAAACAAACTAAGCTGCTCTTGTGGTGTAAGATAAAGATAAGTTCAAACTACAATCTCATTCTTGGATGACTATCAATACTTACAAGGCTTAGGCAGCACAGCCATATATAGCTGCATTATTAAAAAAGCCTTTAAAAATAAAGGTGCTCCACACCAGACCTGGCCTACTCCCTTTTTTTAATGCAGCTCCAAAATGGCTTAAACCCTCAAACAGCGGGAGGTGTAGGCTCTGTCCATTTCCCCGGGAGGCACATCTTACATATTCTTTGTCTATGCCCTGCACTAGAAACCTGAAACTGTATCTCAAAAAAATATTTAATTCCAATGGCATTACATCCTGCTGTCATGCAATTCTGTTTTGTCTTAAAGGACAGAGACCTCAACATATGGCATGCTTGGCCAAATTTATTTTAAAAGTTGAACATCTTTTTAAAACATGTGACAAACAGCCATTAAGGATGACCGAGCTCATCAGTTTTGTGCTGAAATTATATTGTGACAGCCCTCTTCACATGAGAAACCGGCACAGCACATTATTAAGCATCTGATATATTCTTGTCTGTTAAACTCTTGAGCAGGTACAACAAATAGCAAGTGACTTTGGGCCAGATGTAGCAAACTTGGAAATTGCGACTTGCAATTTGCGAGTCGGAGCGACTCGCAAATTGCAAGTCGCAATTTCCAATGCAGAACGGTGTCTCAGACACCGTCTGCGAGTCGGTATGGAGTCGCAGAGACCCACCTCATTAACATTAATGAGGTGGGTCGCAAATTGCGGCCCCATACCGACTATGGGCACTCGCAAACATGGAGGCCTGCTGTAGTCATATGCGGTCGCAAATGGTATTGCATACCACTCCGAATCGCAAATAGGAAGGGAACACCCCTTCCTATTTGCGATTCTGAAATGCATATTGCGAGTCGGTCCCGACTCGCAATATGCATTTCTGCATAGGAAAATGCGATTTGCGAGTCGCAAACGGCAATTTTTGCCGTTTGCGACTCGCAAATCGTTTCCTGCATCTGGCCCTTAATGCAGAATTTTAAGGGTGGTATGGAGCCAATGGGTACTTTCTCTGCTCTCTGGACCCGTGGCGATATACACTACAGAATTCATACTTGATTGCCTTTACGGCATCACTGGCTTTTAATTGTCCTCGCTTTTAACAATTACTGTGGAAATTTGGTTTTTGATGTTCTCTGGAGCTTTTTAGATGCTAATATCTGTTATCTACTTTGCTGATTGCAATGATTTTTTATAAATTACGCAATAAATAAATAAGCTGTAAACTCCAAATCCTCCTGCGTCAGCTATACATTGTTAGGTGATATTGGGGATTCTATGTAAGTGCAGATCGATGTTATATCTTCAATCTCGTGGTCCAACATCGTTGAAAATGATGGGACATAAATCAGCACCGTGATTTGCACCAAGTGAGTGAAGCAAGCAAGCCTCGCTGCTTGCTACCAGGCTGGTATCAGAAAATAACAGTGCATTATACTACAGTATTTTCAAATTTATTGGCTTGAAAGTCATAGGCTGTGAAGGTACAATCACAGAATATTTAAATACTTTTGTGGTGTGCCACACAAACCTGAGAGGCGAATGAGTTTCACCATCTCTAAAAAAGAAGAAAAAAGTGGCAAAATGGTCCGTTTTTCAGTACAATTTCACAAATCATTTGCTAAAAAGTAATTTAAGTTACAGGCAACATCTTTTTTTTATCGCTTTTGCATTCAGCTTCATTTAATTTTTCCATAGTGCTCCTCTATTTTCATAACTGGGCCTCTCCAGGTGACAACACATTTCCCCGTTCACCCATCTGCCTCTTCTTCAAAAGAGGGAAAGCTCTTTATTATGGGACACCACGAAAAACAGGATTGAAGCAACTATTGTCACCAAACTCTTTGACATCAACTGTTCAGAGGTTCTCCAGCGGTCACCTAATGGGGCAAACCATGGAGCTGGCAGTTAGCAGCGGACTGTGCAGCAGTGTTTTGTCTGGCCTGGGATATATTGAGAACCCACCTGATAGCCCCTGCAGTGCCCAGTATGTCATTGAAAGAATCCCACAGCCCTGTGGAAATCTCCTCTGCATCTTCTGCCTGTCTTCAGGATCCTGGACATCAGGGGGTCATAGGGAACAGTCAGGGAGGTGACATAAACACATCTTGCTGCTCGTGATTTATGCTACACGGTACCCAGAGGCCTTTCCTTGCCTTTGCAGGGCACTAGCAGTGCCCACGTGGCTGATATCGTTCTTTGCTCAGGTTGCTCATCCTGCCTCCGCCAATTAAAACAATCATTTTTAGGAGATCTAAAATGGGCCCCAGAGAATCTGTAAACTGCCCAAAAAGAACAGTGGAAGAAATACAACAAGAGCACCAGAGTAAAAAACTTACACATTGGGCACAATGTATTAGTTCTACAGAATTCCAAGAACAAACTGCTGGCCCAGTGGATGGACCCAACAAACTACAAGACATTTAAGGCCCTATTACCTCTTGCAGTAAGGAGTCGGACTGAAAACCTAGCATTCAAATCTATAATGTAAATCTACAAAAACAAATGGGAGGAACCTACTGCAGGTGGCTTCATTACTATTTCCACCAAAGCCAACAATCTCCAGGATGACATGCACCCAATCAGAGCCCTGGCACCGCGACAACAAAGAGTAGACTGTTGTCTAGTAACAGACTGCCGGAAATGATGATCTAGGACACATACGGAAGAGGATGGAAACATATTTTTCCACCCTCCCAGAGTAAACTGCTTGACTTGAACATAAAATGAAGAGTACTCCAGAAGCTATTTTAGATTTAGGCCCTAGAGGATCCCTGAGACTCAACGAAAAGTGGTAGACGAAGAAACTGAAGCAATGCTGCTCTTTGATATTATTAAGCCACCTGCAAGCAAATGGTCTTTTCCCATTGTCCTGGTACCTAACTGGACAAATCTATTCAGTTTTGTACAGACTGTTGACAAGTTATTAAATAGTCCAAATACTCTAAATACAAAGCCTACCTGATGCCTTGAGTTAATTAACTCATAGAGAAGCCCGGGCAATCTGATACAACAGTACTTTAGATCTGACAAAATATTAGTGGCAGGTCCCCCTTATAGCCACAGATCGCACAAAACAGTGGTTTAAAATCAGTAGTGGCTGTATCCCTTTAAAGATATTCCCTTTGGTCTGCACTGCAAACCTGCTAGTTTCCAATTTTACAGGGATCTTGCTTTTAATATTACCCTATGAAAAATTCACTTCTCTTTGTCTTGACAATATTATAGGTTTCAACCCTGCCTTGAAGAAGGACCCACAACATATATTTCCACTTTGACCAGAGCTGTATTAGCCACCAGTAATACTAAAAGTGAGCAAACAAGATCAATATGTAGGCTACTTGTTAGGAAATGGATTGGCAGAGACACAGTTCGATAAAGCTGAGGCCCTTGCTTGCTTCCATCCCTAGTCCATTTTCCAAGAAAGAAATCCGGTCTTTCTGTGTATTTATAGGATATTGTTGGTGGTTTATTCACTCACTTTCTGCCAAATAAGCTACACTTATTTCACTATTAAAGAAGCATACCCCACACAAACCTACATGGGACTGAGCACAATAGGGCGCTGAATAAGATCTAAAGAATGACCAGGCTTCAAAACTCATTATGGTTGTCCTAATTTCACCCTCCCTTTTATCCTGCAGTCTGATACCTCAGGAAATGATTTGCGTTCCATCTTAGCTCAGGGGTTTGCCGTTGACCGTCATCTTGTGCTCTTATTGAGTCTGAAACTGTTCCTCATGAGATGCTTTATGCCACAGCAGAAAGGGAGTGTTTGGCCATTAAATATTAAATGGGCTTTAGAATCCCTCAAACATTTTCTCTTTGGGAATCATATTACCATTTTCACAGACCACAGCTGCTGTCAGCGATTCCTTTCTTTGTAGTGCTGTATTTTTTCAGTCCAGAATTGCTCAACCCTTATGGCCCCCTAAGTATTTCTCCACCATGTCCTATTCAGGGGCAGATGTCATACTCCTGCAAAGGACACCTTGAAATGTACGGATCCCTTTGTTGGGAGTCAGTATATTTCAAGCAAGGATGGGATGCCACCATCGCCAGGGAAGGATGGGAAGTTGACTGGAATGCTGACGTGTTCCCTGCTGGATCCCAAGGCTAGACAACAGCTACAACCAGCATGTGTGCCTTCATACGGGAACAGTGCTTTCACCAGAACCAGTCAATATTCTTTATGCAGCTCAAATCATAAAAGACATAAAAACACATACAAGATTAACAACAATATACAGGATATATTCAATATAAAACAACTTGATAAAAAGTACAGCACATCTATTTACAAATATTCGGAAGGGCAAATTACACAGCATGGAATACAGGAGTAATTGTTTCAGGAGACATCCTGTATTCCACACAACTGACTCCTGACTCCCAAGGATCCACAAGACCTCGGATGAAAGAAGATCCTTCTGCTACCGTGCTGCGCAGACCTGGAACTCTCTACCACTACATATTAGGCAATCACCTCACTGCCTCAAAGCAGGAAGGACCTCAAGACCTGGCTCTTTGAACTGCTCGAGCCCCATACCCCAGCCCCCCCTCAAAAACCCACACCTTGAGACCCTAACAGGTGATTAGCCACGCTCTACAAGAACCATTGATCCATTGATTGGTTAAAGCTAGCAACAGATGCTCAAATTAAGCTAGCTTCTAACGAGGGTTAATTCTACAACGCTTTGTTCTTCTTCACAATTGTATATGTTTAACATTTATAAAATCTTTTCAATGTACAAAACACATCTCCTTTCCTACATGGAAGCAGTACTTCATACAGTCCATTATGTAAGCATTTTAATGCATTTGAGTCCAAAGAATCAATTGATAAACTGCAAATTCATCATAAACAGTACAGCCACAGCCAACACGTTTCACGGTAAACTGACACTTCTTCAGGGCTCCAATGAAAAAAATAGTCCTGGGGTAGCGTATATATAAATCCATTGGGTCTCATGGCAAATCAATCATATTTAGGGTCACACCTAATCCTTTGACTTATCACTGTCCTGAATATATCGCTTTTTGTTTTCCTCCCAAGGTTTAATCACTTGTTCGTTGCGATTTTCTTAGCTGTCACCATATTCAGCTCATTGCACTCAGTCACTCATTCATTGTAATAACCTTCAAAGACATTAAGTCAGAGCAGCTGCAGCTCTCGGACTCCCGTTTCCAAACCAGCAAGCAAGTGCTTAATTTGTAAGTAAAAACGTGCCAGTGCTCAAAGCCCTCCTCTTAAACATGCGGCTGCTGCAATTAAATGTGCGAACACGGAATACTGAGGCAGCGTAATCCTGACACCATCTGGGGCCTCCAATCTTTTTAAAGCCACTCCCTGCCCCTTCAGCTCACTCTTGCAGCTCTCAACTTTCTCCGATTGTGGCGCTTTTTCTCCTTCTCCCTCTTTCCCATATGTGTATTTTGCTCACAGTAAATGCTTGAGGCAGAAAAATAAGTGCTGGCACAAAAAAAAAAAAGTGCCAGTGCTGCGCACCGGAAACTAGTACCACAAATTAAGCACTGCAGCAAACCGGGTTTCCAAATACTTGCATAATGGTCTATATGAGGTAAGTTTTCCATGTAGAATAGGAGATGCTTTTTGTACATAGAAAGATTTTATGAATGTTGAACATGTAAGATTGTGAAGAAGAACAAATACTTTTTAGAATTTTTTTCATTAAAGAAAAAGGTAAATGAAAAACATGTGTAGACATCTATTATGATAGTAACGAATTGAGGTGGACAAGAGGTGGGCTTCCTACTAACAAATGAACAAAAATTAGTTGAAAGTCTTTTTAACAAAGAAAAAACATTTCTGTGATATCTAAAATTATTAGAACGCAATAAAGGCAATAAAATAGTTTTTCTTGGTTCCTTATAAAAAAAGACAGTTTCATTCGAACAAAGATTTTCTGTTTCTGTTCAGGAGAAAACTCCCGGTAATCCCATTTTTTTACATATTTCTGCCCTAGTATACGTTTAGCATGATCTAGTGGGAGGCAATCCAAAATATTCTCAAGGTTAAGCAAGGTTTCACTTTTCCTACAGATGGCTAACCACAGAGCAACGGGGCAGAGTTTTATCCGTTCTCCCAAGAATGTGACTCCAAGCTCTGTGTGACAAATAAAAGTGGATGTTGATTTAAAACAGGCAGAAGTATCTGGAGAAACGCATTCTCCACCATTTGTAGTGCCTTAACATCACTCTACGCCCAAACTCTAGACCCATAGCTAGCGATGAAGATACATTTCGAATTATAAATCCTTGAGCATCTCTTTAACCAGTTTCAAACATAACTTCTTTGAAAATCTAAAAACATCTTTGATGTCTTCTCCAATTGTCTAGCTCTAGCCCTGTGGCAAGGTTTCCACCTAAGACTTGAGTCAAAAGCCATTGATACAATGCAGCTAGAATTTGGTGGGAAGTCGGCCGCAGACCATTACAAAGTAGCTATTCATGTTGGTACGTAAATCAAAATTTTCATAAAGCAGACAACTGAGCGGTTAAGGAGTACTGGCAGCCAACACACCTTTATCTGGGACATGCCCTGGCCCTTTATCCTTAAAATCCTTTATCCGTCTGAAACTAAACTCAGACAAGACAGAGGTCCTCATCCTCGGACCCACCCCCTCCGCCTGGGACGACTCCTGGTGGCCTACCGCACTAGGAACCCCACCGACACCGACCAACCACGCTCACAACCTGGGCTTCATCCTCGACTCCTCCCTCACCTTGTCTAAACAGATCAACGCAGTTTCCTCCTCCTGCTACAACACACTCCGCATGCTCCGTAGAATCTACAAATGGATCCCGACAGAAACCAGAAGAACTGTGATACAGGCCCTCGTCAGCAGCAGACTGGACTACGGCAACGCACTCTACACAGGCATCCCAGCAAAAGACCTACTATGCCTCCAACGCATCCAAAACACCTCCGCCCGGCTGATCCTCAACGTACCCCGCCACAGCCACATCTCCCACCACCTGAGAAACCTTCACTGGCTCCCCGTGGACAAGAGGATCACTTTCAAGCTTCTTACCCACGCTCACAAAGCGCTCCACGACACCGGATCAGCCTACCTGAACAACAGACTCAGCTTCTACACCCCCACCCGTTAGCTCCGCTCCACTAACCTCGCCGTCGTTCCCCGCATCCGAAGAAAGACCTCCGGCGGCAGATCCTTCTCATACCTCGCCGCCAAAACTTGGAACACCCTCCCCACCAACCTACGACAGACCCAAGACCTACTCACCTTCAGAAGACTCCTCAAGACCTGGCTCTTCGATCAGTAACAGTACCCCCCCCCCCCCAGCGCCTTGAAACCCTCACGGGTACGTAGAGCGCTTTATAAATCCAGTGATTGATTTAAAATACCTGCTAGTTAATTATACAGGGTAAGTAAAAAATTAGCCAATATAGCCCCTGCCATACTCCCATGCCAGTCCTAATTTGAGTTGGTGCATTTGCCCCCCATGCCATAGCGGACAGAGGTGGTTGTATCTGCACCAAAAAATAAAGAATTGGTGGATCAACTCTCATATCCAACATTTTTTGCCGTAGTTTGGACTGATTCATCAGGTCAAATGCACATACAAAGCCAAGAACGACAAGTGCAAAGAGCCAGCCTTGGCTACTGTATGTTTAGAGACCAGTGGCTATAGATTCAAACACTGCTCTATATTATCCAGCCCTTGACAGTAACCAAATTGAACCTAAGAGAGAATTGCATTGTATTGGGCCCAAATTGTAATTTGTATTTATATAGTGCTTACTACCCCGATGAGGCATCAAAGCTCTTTTTGGTGAGCAGCACGCAACTCCGGAACCCAAAAGGATTAGTGGTGGATTAATATAGGGAAATACAAGTTCATTTGAGTAGTGGACATGTGAGTCTGTTAGTGGGATCAAGCTTTGCCAACATAATCCTGCCTGCCACCTTTATAGTAGAATTGTGTATATTTATTGGTCTGTAGCTAACAAAGTTTGCTTTGCCCACTTTCTTGTAAATTGGGATGATTATTGATTTACATCAAGATTTTGGTGGGTAATCTGCTGCTCAATTGCTAAAAAGGTTAGTGGTAATAGGTGCCTATGGATGAACAGTGTTCTTTAAAAGATCAGCTGGCACACCATCTGGGCCCAAGGCCTTTCCATATGGGCTTCTCATAATGGCTATTTTTACCTCCTCTACGTCAAAGCCAACTGTGGTGGCAGGTCTATCCACAGAAAAGTCAACCAGGTTATGTGTTCTGTGCAAGTAACTCACCTGAATTCCAGGTGTTCCGATGGTGTGATAACAATTCCCCAATCCCGCTGAGGACATGACCGCGATGAAGATGACATTGCCCTCTCGCAAGTCCTCAAGGGGAAAGGAGTTTTGGGAAGAGAAAAAGAGAAAATACCAGCTGCTGCTTTGTGGACTGCAGAATCGGACTGCAGGACCCTGGACTGCGTGTCATGTTGGGCGTCATGACTTCTGATTTCTTAAAATACTTGGTTCTTGGTTTTTAGGATTCTGGGCTGCAAAATAATTGCTTCATTAATACATTAAACTTGCCTAAACTATTGTACATAGCATAATGTCAGTTATTGTTGACACATTCTGTATGCGTTTCTATAAGGCTCAACAAGTCTCTCCCTCTTTTTACAATACTTTTAGAATTTCTGAAGCAATGTCCAAACACAAAAACAATTAACTTGACTAAAGGGCTTCTTTGTGTTCTGACGTAATCTCTTGCCAATAATAGTTTTGATAAACTTGCTGTATTTCCAATCTCCTAATTCTCAGGGGGGCACTTGTTACAGGAAATACGTCTTTCCTTAATGTCTGTTTAGCACTATCTTGAATTCCCACTCAAACGATAGATCACACTAGATCGTATTGTCTTAAATTATTTAAAAGACAGAGCTTAGTTTTGTTTCATTTAAGCAATTATTCTTTCTTTCCTTTGAAGTGAAATTACTTGCTTGAAAATTGCAGAAGTACCCAAACTGTTTTTTTTCACCGTTCTTATTTTCTCTCTTTTACATGAAATACAGGATCATCGGCAGACGACGGAAGGGTAGAGCCGGGACTCCGCAGGAAGCCGCCTGGAGGGCGAGGATCACCAGAACTCGACTTGAGGCTGTCAGGAGGACGAGAACTGCTGGAACTCGACTGGAAACTGGTCAGAGAACGAGGAACACTGGAACTCAACTAAAGGCAGGCTGGAGGACAAGGGACTTGCAATAGGTACGAAGCCAAGCAAGCATCCTTAAATAAACAAATGTGCATACGTGCCTTTTGGCAGTTGATTTCTTGTTAAGGAAATGAGCAGTTATCCTCTTGATTGTGGCACATGTTCAATACAGATCACATTATGAAGAGTACATGTTTGGCAGTTACAGTTGGAGTAGGTGGAAAGGCAGTTGGTTGCTTGTTATGGAAATGAGCAATTATCCTCTGGATTGTGGCACATGTTCAATACAGATCACTAGGTGAAGAGCACATGTTTTGGCACTTACAGATGGCCCATGTTTAGCAGGTGGGGTACAATGTGCATAACCACAAGCATTGGATATAATAAATGAGACTTTTAACAAGCATTGGTTATTGCAAACGTAATATTCAAGGATGTAATGAATATACCCAAATAAGTCAGAATGTTGCAAGCAACAGCATCTTACTGTAATTGAGCTCTTGGATGTGCTAGTGTACCCTCAACATTATGTGAGTGAGACTATACTTCGCTAAAATATTTTTCCTACTTAGCTGCTGGCACAACATAAGGTAAATTAGGCATCACCATGTCCCTAAAATACAGCGCGGTAACTGTTTTCCAAAATACAATATTTCCTTGACGCTCACTCACTTGAATCAAGGAGGCCCAGGTTTCTTCCCTAGTACAGGGCATTCTCAGTTCAAGCACCTTTTTATAATCATTTCTAAAATCCTTTAGAAGAGAAACAAACTGTGGCTTGTTTTTAAGTGCAGACTTATGTAACAAACTTACGTGCAGTTTGTTATGGGAGGTGTGTGAACGCTGAATTTATTACTAATGATTTTATGTATTTTGGATTATGAATCTGCATAGAATTTGACTAACATAGAAAATAATGTGCGACTTGGAAAATGTGCCCATTTGAGTAGCCTCCATTAATCACAAAGGGCCTGATTCTAACTTTGGAGGACGGTGTTAAACCGTCCCAAAAGTGGCGGATATACCACCTACCGTATTACGAGTTCCATAGGATATAATGGACTCGTAATACGGTAGGTGGTATATCCGCCACTTTTGGGACGGTTTAACACCGTCCTCCAAAGTTAGAATCAGGCCCTAAGTGTCTTATTAAGATTAATTGAAATACCTGCATTACGGAAATGTAGCAGAGTGATATATTAATGATTTTGAATTAGGTATTTGCTTTCTTATTTGTAGGCCTTAAGTTAGTGAGGTTTGGGCCTAGTTTGCACAGACTCATTTTAAGCTGTACTGTTTAAATACATTTTGTGGGAATGCATGACTAGATACATTAATTAATGTATTATTTTCCACTGAGTTGACCTAACGTTAGCAGATGTCTTTAACTTTCTCATGAGAACTGCTTGCTAGAAAGTCTTGTACTATTTGTTGCTACAATGCATAGTTTAGTGAGTGAGACAGCGATGTTCCCAGGAGCTGACAATAGATGCACTGACTGGAGTACGGATGAATCAAAAATGTTCCCTGACAAGCCTGACAGTGGGAACAGGAGAAGAGAAGCCAATCATCGACATGTGAAAGACAGTTTAGTTATATCTTAGATTTGAGAATGAATCCTTATTGGACTAATTGTAAATGTGCGATTCTTTGACCAATGGCAACGTGGGATGTTCTTTCAGCAATTTTAACTTAGCCCGACTGCACAGAAAGAGGTGTGCTCATTCCTACTTCGATTTTCCTCCAGAGAGGATTCTATCTTTAACTTTATTACTTAGACTTTTGAGGCTGAATGCTGATCCCTTAGATATTACTTCCCTAATGGTTCGGATAGTTTAGAGTCCCCAGGTTCTCAACCATTCCCTTTCATGGCCTGCTGCTGAAGCTGACCGAACTGATGTCCATCTGACGAAGATAATCGCAGCTTGCAGATTCATATGAGGAGAGGTATAACAAAATATTATTGTTCGTGATGTGAGTTTGTCTTTTGTTTCTAGATACCAACCACTATTTTGATAGAGCCATAGTTAGATGTTTTTCAAATCTATGTTGAATAAAATAGTTTAGCATGAAGCCCAAATAGGATATTTTAATCAGAAGGTTAGTGAGGGAAATCCTGAGATGTTAACAGGTTGCTATTAACAAATAATTGATGTTGCTCAGTTGCTGAACCTAGATGTATGCTATTTCTATTGCGCAATTATTCTTGCTATTGATTTGTACTGTAACTCTTGAGGGTTTAGTGATGAATGCTCTAATTAAATTGAGCTTCTTTAGAAGAATCGTTCAACCAATGTTGTTCTTGTATGAGTACCATTTGGCTTTGAGGCTAATTTACGTGAGATTAGCATTGTTAATATAGGGAAATAAACATTCTAACTTTTACATAAAGGTATGGTTATTCCTGGCCAAATGGGTCATGGTGTATGAAGATTTCTGACTCTAAAGAATAATTGATGATGTTCATCGATTATCATGATATATTGACATGGAATTTGAGACTTATGGTGGAATCACTCTAAGTGTAGTCAAAAGGTCCATCAAACCTCTAACGTGTCCCCTTATAAATTAACAATAAAAGACCAAATAAGGACAGACGTGCTAACAGGTGCAACAAGCTTTATCAAACCAGTCATGGGGGAAAACCTTAGGAGCTCTTACAGGCCCCATCATTAACTTGTTGACAGTTGAACCAATTATTTTGGATGCATGCAAAGTTAATTTAGGGCTAAATTAATTACTTAAATATAAAGAAACTTCCAAGCGGGTAGTGTTAATTTAATTTTCAGTAACTTTATCTGGGTCCAGGTTGGACCATTTCAATAAGACTCCTTTATTTTGCACTACCTCAACTTCCTGGCCCTACCTACTATTTAGATTATTTGGGGAAATAATCCCCAAATAGTCTTGAGGCAAGGTGGGTGTGGTCACTGGCACAATACATCACTACCATAAAGTCTAATATGTAAGGTTGCAAATTCTCTGAGACTAAAATAAAATCAATAACAGAGATGGTGCACTTTCCAGTAAAATTATTCCTGGGCTGTTGAGGATTTGAATATTTCTATTTAAAAAAATAAGCTGTTCTTTATGTTCTTTATCAAAATACCATTCAGGAAATCACTTTCCAAACTGTGCTGAAAATGAGTTTGTTCAAGATCCAGTGCACTAGCTATCCCATATACGTGGGGCAATATAACCCACACATTAAAATCTCCCATCTATAGCAGAGACAAAACATACTTAAACCGTATGGCTTTCATAGCTAAATTTGGACACAGCAATTTAATGATGTCACTATTATTCTAGCTAAAGTTGTTATAAAAGTTAACCACCAGGACCTCATTGGGTCCAATAGCCTTCGGGCAAACCAAGTGATAGTATGGAAAGTCACATATGTATCAGGAAACCGAACTAGCCAATTGGACTAAAATAAGAAAGGCCAATCTGCCATTTGCTCCCCCTGCATTGGAAAGTATAGTTGATGTGTAAAAAGTAAAAAAGCCATCAATAAGAATGAATCACTGGCCCATGTCTCTTGAAAACAAATAAAATCTAAATTCTCAATAAAGGTTAACTAGTCAGGTTTAGTCAATTTAGAATTAACGCCCGCTAAGTTCCACTTGAGACTGTTATTTGATATGCAACACATGCCAAAGGCTTAACATGTGGTGAACAATTGCTTCACTGCTGCCATATACCAAGAGCAGTTTTATTGCCCCTTCATAGCATAATGATCTTGTGCCTACTTCCAGAGCATGGGGGCTGGTGCACATATGTGGGTAAGGGATCACAGGCCCACCCACTCA